>NC_134578.1:9978750-10346875 GCF_050947875.1 Dermacentor variabilis | reverse complement strand
ATGACTCACTGTTTGCCACGATCCTACTATCCCCTTTTCATGTCTTGTTGGGAGGACCCCCCAACAGTTTTTACTTCGGAACCTCCGAATGTGTACTTATACCCATCTTGTATTTCGTCAAATGATGAAGCCAAGTGGAAGAACCGTTGTGCTCTGCGCAGTCAGCTCTGCCGGAGCTAGGGCAGCATTCTGAGAGAAGATGCACAAATTCTGAAAAAGCCCACAGAAGGTCTGACAAGATTATCTGGTGCATGAAGAGAAGACATAATAGGGCAAATTTAATACAATCGCACAGGAAATGCAAGGGTTTGTGGGCATAAAACTTGTCTTTGTGTTTTCTTTCTATGTGAACGTCTTAATATCTGCTATCCATAAACATGAAGAAACTAGCCTAGTGAAGAGTACTTTTAAAGAGTGTGCTGCACATTGTGAACTTATGATGCAATAGTTCCGCAGAAATACGCAAGGTGGAAAGACGTCATTATTAAGGGAAAATGAGACAGCTTGTCCAATCGTAGCAATTGCTAAAATGGAAACCCATACAGGTTCCTCGAAAGAAAAGCCTCGCAGTTGAGGAAAAATTCGTCCTGGTCTGGGACTCGAACCCGGGACCACCGCCTTTCCGGGTCAGCCACTCTACCATCTGAGCTAACCAGGTGGGTAGCAGATGGCAGGGCGAAGTCAAATTTTTCAACAACTCGAAGCAAAGGCAAGAGTTTGATGTAATAGTTCTGTGGAGACCTGCAAGGTTTCCCGAGAACTATTATTTTCCCTTAATTAATTACTCCTCTCCACCTTACTCCCTTGGGTTTGAAAATCGATCTTCTGGTGGTTTTCATGCAGTATTTGTATGCAGTGAAATCATGTAACCATGGCTCGTTTAAAAACAAGGGCAAGTCTGTTTTTATAAAAATTTCAGCTATAGTCAGATACAAGTTTAGAAGGCAGCGGCATTTGCCCCTCAAAGGTGGATGCACACGAGCCTCCAGCAACGAGCGTGTACTCTAGACTGACGTCTTGAGCTGGACGGCTGGTGACCCCGTCGATGGAGAACATGGCAGTCCTTGCTTCGAACTGGGTCGTGTCTCGTCAACGGAACTCTTTCTTTAATCACGGAATGAATCGGCTGCCGCGCTTCAGGCATCTGGGTGGGGCCTCTCCTGCCTTCTTAAGTTGTGCCCGACTATAGAAGTTTGCATTTGTGTTTCCAGTCCTTTTTTTTTGCCTGTGTGTTTTTTTCTTGTTTTACAATTATGCACCAAAACCTTCAGGGCAACAGTAACCCCCACGCATCCTCAAAAAATGTTATGTTGATAAAGAACTATACACATGAAAGCAACTTACATGATGTGTTCACAAGAGGCGTG
Source organism: Dermacentor variabilis (assembly GCF_050947875.1). Classification (NCBI taxonomy): domain Eukaryota; kingdom Metazoa; phylum Arthropoda; class Arachnida; order Ixodida; family Ixodidae; genus Dermacentor; species Dermacentor variabilis. The sequence continues at coordinate 10,345,508 of NC_134578.1, read as the reverse complement.
GACCTAGAGACAAGAGAGCTTGAACCAGGCTGTGTTGTTTTGGTGGTCCCTTTACTTCATTGTCCCAATATCAAATAAAGGTCCATTGTTGATCCTAGAAGCATTATAAAATGCTCCTTCACCAACCGTTTTAGCCATGTGCTTCTGTCTCGCTGGGAAGCCAAAAAGTGTCAACTAACGGAAGTCCTTGATGAACTTGTCCGACTAGGTTGGCTTCAATGCACACTGCAAACACAGTAGGCCAACAAAAATATTGAGATATGTTTGAATTATCAGTGGTTTGACCAACACTGTGCCTGTTTTGAATATGTCGTGTAAATATTTTCCCTGTAAATAGTGCTTAATCGATGTAGCAATGTGCTGTTGCGCGCCATGATGGGCACCTTTGTAACATAAAACCAGCGACACAGTCACTGCAAAAGTGATCGGATCATATTTACATATGTTTTCACATCTGTTTATGTTGTACACCCGTTCCAACATGGTCATGTGTATGTGTGTGTGAATACATACAATATGCCACAATTCTCTTGGCAACAGTTTTGTCAGCTTCAGACTATTCAAACCTCCGATAACTCAAAATAAAACAAAGGTTCCAGAAGTTTGAACTAACCTGAGCTGACAGTATCTAAACTTTACTGTGCAAAGGGGCTAATTTTTTCAATCCCTTACTCCCAGGTCCGCAAAACTGGAACTTGTGATAAAAAATAGCACTGTCGCTTTTCAAGAGGTGCTGAAAAAACTAACAAAGTGTGAGTATCGAAAGTTAACTGCACATTTCTTAAAAGGTTGTTTTGTGTGATATGATGCTGGGTGCCTGCTTTTTGTTTGAAAAAGAAAACATTTCTGCTAGAGTCTGAAGGGCATCCCTCTGTCAGTGGCTACTTGGCTTGCATCTAAGCTGGGTAATGAGTGCAGGTGGTAGACTTAACATTATAAAAGACGAAAGGTTGGAAGCATGGATCGGGGACAATACGTGGGTAGACTATAATCTAGTTGAAATTGAGTCCCAAGTTGTGAAACCTTCCTTGTGAAGGAAGCTTCTATTGTGGCTAAGCATTGTTCTGTCAATTCTGAAAGCTTCCTCACCGAGACATCCTTAAAGGGACTCTAAAGTGACACACTTAATCAGTCTTTACTGATTATATAGTATACTTAAAAACTCAATTTTCATAAATTTCCTGTTATTGCAAGAGAAAATGAAGGTATTTAGAAAAAAGTTGTTCTAGTGACATTTTATGGTTGTTGCCAGGCTACGTAACACATTCACCTCATCTGTGGCATTTCTTTACATAATTTGCATAAACAAAATTGGAAGAAATTGTCCACACGTCTGTGCTTTAATATATTAGTGTAATAAATATTTGGTGAGCTTTTCCTTTTGTAAATAAAGGTGCTTGCATGGGTATTAAGATGGGCGCCTTTGAATCTAGATGGGTAAGTCCATTCCTCACCTTACGAGAGCACACCTTTTATGAGTACTGGTGAAGGGAGCTTTCGTAATTAGCTCATTTCTCTCATTGGTACTCCATAGTGAGGAGGCACGAAGGGCTCTTCACGTAAGTTTAAGAAACGGTTTAATAAAGAAAGTCCAAATTTGGCCCCATCAGAACTGGTGTTTGATGGTAGTACATGTAGCAGATAACTGGTGGTCTGTCACAAATGCCAAGTGACGGAACAGTCTAGAATGGCTTAGGTGGAGTTATGAGGTCAAAAATTGGAGAATGGTAAACTGGGAAAGTTGGTATTCGTTCTTTATTTAGACTTGTGGCACAAAAGACGAAGGCTGTAAGAAACAGAAATGACAGGACCAACAGCGGCATGGTCCTGTTGTTTTTGTGTCTTGCAGAGTTCTTGTCCTTTGTTCTGTAGAATTATTGATTGTGAAATTTCTGTGGGGTAGATTTAGTTGGTATGAGACATGGGTACAGTCGCCGACCGATAAATCAGACACCGGTAATCAGGACTTGCTAGGTAATTTGGACAGCTTTGCGGCACTGCCAGTGGCCCCATAGACTTCATGTGTAAAGACGACCGATATTTTGGGCAGCCGCTAGCTCTACATTCGATTATCTGTACTCTGTGGCTGTAGTGTGTGCCAACTTGGTCGCCATTATCTTCTCTGGCAACCTCAACGAGACACAAAGTATGGCCTCTGAGATTGCACACTAAATGGTAATCTCTGAGGCTTTGCCTTGGTCGCCGCTCTGTGCCTCTGAGATTTAACTGCAAATGCCAATCATGGAGGCTTTGCCTGAATTGTAAGGTTGCATCAACATTGCGATCATCACATCCTTTTCCTATAGACCAATTGCAGTCACACGAGTCCTTTATCGAATGTGTGCCCAAGTAGTATGATAAAGACTACAGAACTGGGCTGAGCAGAAAGGAGTCCTGGGAAAGTTCAAGCTAGGTTTTCGCACTGGGTGACGTATAGACCCTTTTCATGCTTACCAACAGGCTTCCCAGAAGACTTCCAGTTAAGCCCTCTGGAACAAAAGTTACAATAGCCTATAAATTTACAGAACCTTCCAGCTGGCATAAGTTTTGCTGTGAAGTTGGAATGTTCTACAAGTGAATTTTATTGTTCAGTGCAACAAAAAAAAGCCCATACGTGAGATCGACACATGCCGCACTTTCTTTATATCTGAACACATCAATAATATGTGCCTACAGTAAACTATGTGCAAAATACTTATGTTTTCTTGACTAACTTGACAGTCAGAAATGCATGACCTGAAGATTTCTGGGGTCATGAATGCACTGCTGCCACAGCGTGGACAAAAAAAAGGTCTATAAAGACAATCTGTTTGTAATAACCCAGTGCATAGAAATCACTGAGCTGACCCAAAGCCCGTTATATATGGCATTCCTGGACCTTAAAAAGGCATATGATAGCGTGCACACGCCCATCCTGTGGAGGATACTGCAGGAAATAGGCCTCAGTGTAGTAGATACACAGCTGCTTGAGGCCATGTATACTGATTCGATGAAAAGGGTGGAATGGGGCAGTATCACAACAGATCCCATCGCCATCAAACTGGGACATTTCCAGGGCTGTCCACTGTCCCCACTCCTGTTTATGATTTACCTGGCGAGTGTCGCCCAAAGGTTTAAGGCTTCGCAGTGCAGTTTCACACTGCCACGCATGGTATGGGGACAGCAGGTGGTTGAGCAGATACCTGCATTGATGAATGCTGATGACATTGCTCTGCTAGCGGGCAGTGCGGAAGACCTGCAGAGGCTACTTGGTGTATGCAGTGAGGTGATGAGTGATCTTGGCCTAAAATTTAACCAGGCAATGTGTGGGGTGATGGCGTGGAGTCTGGAGCAACCTGTCGTGGCAGAGTGGTTTCTGCAAGGCAGTAGTGGGCCCTTGACATACGTGACGAAATACCTACATGTTTGCCTTAGTGCAGGCCCAAACCGCCATCTCCAGCACAAGAAGCAGATAAAGGCGAAGGCAGTTCGCTGCAGAGGGGGTCTTGTGTTAACAGGCTCTCTGGTCATTCAATAGGTAAAAAGTGGTGAGGGGCCTTTAGAAGATGGCGGCCGTTTTGGGACTCGCTTGTGGCAATGCAGTGCTGTGCTGCGCTTGTCCTCTGGAACGAGGGAGTTCCTCGAGAGGCGCCAACATGATGCTGGCAGGTTGCCCTGGGTGTGCAGAAGTACATAGCGGTGGAGGCCGTCCAGGGTGAACTGGGATGGTCTACTTTCAGAGCGAGAGGCTGTGGCCAAATTTCTATTTGAACTGAGGCTTTCTCGGTTACTGGAGGCACATCTTGCCCGCCAGGCGTGGATGCATGCCATCTATGCCGGTTGCTCCACCCATTGGAAGAAAAGAACACGAAGCCTAGGTGACCGGTACAGCCTTCTGACTGTCAACCTGACAGCACCGGGGCAGCACAGCGGACACTCGGCTCTGAAGGTTTGCGATATGGTGCGGCTCACCGAGACTGCGGAGTGGGTGCTAGTGGCCAGGAAAAAGGCGACGCTGGAGCTATATATTACGAAGAAACAGTTTATCAAAAAGAAGACTGTTATGATAACTCCTTAGGAAGCAGGCTACTGGCAGAGGTGCGCTGTGGTGACCTCGGGACGCTGGCGTGGTGTGCGAGATTCACGGCCAATTTACAGATAAAATGTTTGCAATGTGGGATGGTAGCGGAAACGATCCAGCAAGTAGTGGTGGGATGCACCGGTCTCCTACCTGACGCCATCACGGACTCCCTACCGGAGGCACTTGGCTTCGGACGGGATTGTGACAGGCGGAAGTTACTCGAGACAATGAAACGCCACCCAGAACATTGATGGCTTTCTAATATGATGTGCCGGCGGTGATCATTTGGATCAACATTTGTTGCAGTGGACAAAGTATTATTTTATTTTTTTATCTGGCTTGGCCTTGCAGTACACCTCGTGGCCTACTCGTTTCGAAGGGTGTAGTTGTGATCACCATCACCATTCCGGCACCCCCGCACATGGCCCGCTATTGCCAGTCTGTTATAGATGTGCTTGTTTGTTTAGTTTGCGTTCCAGACAGCGCTCTGCTGGCTCCATGAAGTCTTTCTCGTTAAGTTATATATAGACGGCATCAAACGGCACCAAAAGTGCCCTCGCAGTCTGAATGAGCTCGACTCCGCAGCTGAAGAGACTGAATTGCCCTCTACCACAACGAGCTCAAATGCAGACATCATTAATGACCTGCTAGACTGCGGTGAGCCAATTCCTGCTGCCGTTAGATTTGAAGACTTTGCAGATGTTGACAGCGGGGTTTCGTAGAGTGCCGAACTGAACAGTGACGAAATAATTGAGCGCGTTCTGCCACCATCAAACAGCAACTTTGACTCGGATGATGATGTGCCGTGTGCTCCGGAGCCTTCCCCATGTGGGTCTGACTCAAGCCTTTGCAGTCCTTGCATCGGTGTACAGCGAAATTGAAAACTGTCAGAAATACAGGTGGACTTGGTTGCATGAAGAGGAACTGCGTGCAGCAACGCATTGACCACTTGTTCCTTGCACAGGGGCCTTAATAAATGAATGAAGTGACCTTTTTTGAACACTCTCGTTTTCTCGGATATTTGATAGTTCGGGCTTATTTACACTCCCCGTGGAGTCTGAATTATCGGTCGTCGACTATAATTACAGATCTTTGAGAGTGCCCTCTGCACTGTCATAGATTTAGATAAACTAATTATGAGCAGTGGTAATGTCTCTTCTACTTTCCTTTTATTTTTCTATTTTTGATGGCAAGATGAAAAAATGGAAGACAGACTGATGGAGGAGATAAGGCTGTTGGAAGACTGCGGCAATGTACGTATACCAACTTTGCTCTTTAAATTGTGTACTGGCCGCAACAGTGTTGTAATATCTGGCTGATATATTTTTTAGTGCATAAGTGGTGCTGTTCACAACCACATAAAGTGACAGACACTGAATCTAGGGAAAGCTTAGGGTAAAGTTAATTGTTATGTTTAATTGAAATGTTGAAATAACTGGGTAAAGGTAACTGAAAATGTACGAAAAGATAACTTGCCCTAAGTGAGGACCGAAACCAGATCGCCCATGCTATACATGTGGAGCTTTGCCAATTGAGCTACCTTAGCACCATCTCTCTGGCCCTTGGGCACTTGTGTATGAGATTAGCCCTGGGAGTATTAGACAGTGCTGCTCACAACCGAGGTGGAGGATGTGGAACACCGTTTCAACCACAGGTGTCGCGTAGCGAAAGATCACAGGACCATGCAACTGGTCAATGAACCCTTAAGCTACCTCCTGGCAAACAAGCCTGCCAAATTCGTGGGCCTTGCTGTGCATTGGGTGAGAAGAACAGGGAAAGCCAAGGAGCTCAATTTTTGTTTGTCAATAAAATGTTGAGGCAGGGTTAGGATAACCTTTACAAGTGTATTCTATGCTACCTTTCACCAAAGCAGAGGCGGTGTTCTTGTAGTGTGCACGCATTGGGAAGAACAGAGTATTGGTGAGTTATTGTGGACATTTTTGTACGGCTTGATTGCAGAAGTTCCCAACTCTTCTGGCTGATGCTAAGAAGAAAACGAAGCAGGTGTTGTCTAAGAGTGAGTTGCCATTCAGATAAACCTTTCTGTTGCTCATGAAACCTAAAGTAACAAACTGAGAAGTTGGGAGGCTGGCAAGAACATGTGCATCTTGTGTATTCTCAAATAGCAAGTGGGGTTTAATGGGCGTTTTCATACCACAGACATCTCTTATTCATCTTGCAGAGTCAATCCATTTAATCCATGTTGTAGTGTGAAATGGGATGAAGGACCAGACAAGGATGATGCGCACTGGTGTGGCTGCGATCTGAGACACATAGATACAGAAAAGGAATGGAATTGCGATGGCTAAAGACCTTTGTAATATCTCTGAACAGAATACAAAAGAAGCAAAAGCCAACCAGAGCACACCTTATGTGATAAGCATTTTACGTAATCTTTGCACCGTGTTGTCCTCATCTTGTGCTTTGTCCTCTTCCATGCTGGAAAAAAAGAAAAGAGAAAAGAGAAAGAAAAAAGACAGTCCTTCTGCTTGTCAAGTCCACTGTAGCCTGTGACAGGTGTAACTTCTTTCTGTGAGTTGGACACTGTCAGCTTGTCCTTGCAAATTTAAGAACTGTTCCGAACGAATGTTTGCAGACATGTGCATACAGAACATGGCCTGGAGTTGTGTGTCATCAGGGTCGAAAAGATTACAGTGTGCAGGATCTGAGAAGAAGCTCGATTCCCACTGTGTGTCCATTGTGGATTACATATCGAAAGCCTGCGGTAGTATGTGCGACCAGCACACTGGTCTGCTCCTTGATGGCCAGTGTGGCTGAACCGCATGAAAAAAATAGCCTTTCTTATATAGTCTGCCTCTTGTACACGTCTGATGCTGAGAACACACTGCCACCTGAAGTTATTAAAAAATCAGTTGGCCGAGTGCTCATTGCTTGCCTGCACATTTTGGTGAAGAAATTACCCTTGGTCGTCTGACGGATGAAGCACCACTGCGGCATTTTCCGTGAGAGAATCTGGGTGCATTCTAGCATCGGGTAATCACTGCTTCTGAAGTGTTGTCTCTGTCCCTTTGATGGATCGTGTAGGTTTCGACAGTATAGTTTACTTGCAGTTTATTCCTCCCTTGTACTTTCAGACAAAATCTTCAAGAGGAAAGTGAATGACCTTACCCTGGAACTTGAAATCTGCAGAAAGAAGTTGGATGCAAAGGTATCGTATAGTTAAGCCTTCTTTCTTCCAAACAAGATTCTTTCAACTCAATGTGAAGACCTGGTCAAACAGTGATCATTTGCTTGAAACCTAGCTGGGCATTGTTGATTTGAAACAGTTGACTGCTTGTTCACTCCCTGTCTTTGTTCGAACACTGCTATGAAACAGCAGAAGCTGCCATTCTCTGTGAAGCTGGAGATATCATCAATTGAGACAAAGGCAGATAAAAGAAGTCCGATGTCACCACAATATATAGCGTCCCAAGAAGCAGTGCTGAGTACAATACTGAGGAACAAGGCTGACCCTAGGGCTAAGGCGTTAAAAAGGCTTGCTGCACCTGGTGCTCAACGAGTATGCATGGTTGCGCATGAAGATTCTGAGGTAGAAATTTACCGGTGGTCCTTTGATGTTAACTTAGGCTAGATGGAATGGTAGCAACTAATGTTGGCTTGGTTGACGATGGTGTTGAGACCATGGCAGAGCTCGCCAATCAAGACATTGTTGCCAGTCTTGTTAGTGATCTCCCTGGCGACGGTAATTGTGAGGGCTCGACGTGTTTTGACCCGCCAACGTGTGCAGTCACACTTCATGGCATGAGCATTGTTCGCTGCTTCTGCACGTCAATAGAAGGCTGCAGGCTGAGCTGTTCCAAGTCACTTGACAACATTGAGAAGTGTATGCTGAACAATGCTATCAAAATGAAAAACAAAAGATGAGTCGAGACTATTTTTAGCTCTAGTATTCCTTGAGTGAATCTATTTAGAAAGTAAATAAGAAGATTATATATGAGGTGTGTTATATATGTTCTCGAATCCATAAAAAATTGTATAGTATTAATTAATTCCCTTTTTTTTTCACAGCTCAACATATGTAGTGGGTTTGAACATGAGCACCTCTTAGTGCGAAAGATGCTAGGGCTTACCTGTTGGATGAAACTGACCATTACTTGTGGCAGTTTTTGTTTGAGTGATAAGATAGCAACACTACCATACGGTGAGCGAATTGATTAAATTGCTCAATGACATAAAACATTAGCGAAACTTCAATGTTGATGCTTTGTGTACATGCACGTGTTTGGTACTTAATCAAAACAAATAAGATAATAGGACTGTGTGCTAACTAAGCCATTCAAATTTCTGCAGTCGCAGCTGTATCAGGACACAGTGGATGCCAAGATTGCTCTAGAAGAACAGCTTGGTGAACAGCAGAACCATATTGAGGCTCTCAATGCCGACAACGGTGAGATTTCTTGCATTAAAAAAAAAAAGTCATATTATTTCAGAACCACAGGTTGCACGGAAACACTGCTTTAACAATTAGCTTGTGAAGGTATCAGCCATTTCAGTAGAAAGTACATATTGTACATTGTATTGGAGAAAGCATAGAAAAGCAACTACACCAAGGTAAAACACAGTCATGTGATTATGTAGCATAATAGCTGGCAAAGTTCATCAAAATAATTCACTTTTAAGGTCAGGTGACTGTTTTAAGAGGAAGCCTTACTTTAGAGCAGTTCTGATTTTCCTACTTAAATACATGGGAAATGCAGAAATTCTCTAAATAGGCTGAACCTATTTGGATGAAATTGGTTGCATTTAAAAGGACCCTGAAACAGATTTTGAACTAATCATAGAATGGCTTCAGTATTAAAGGGTGTTCTTTCACGAATCTCATGCTGCCAAAGTATATTTCGAATCCTTCAAGTATAAACGAAGTTATTGCACTGATGCATCTCTCTCTCTCTCTCTCCATCTCTGCTAGTGTGCTGGAAGCTACACATGGGGGATGCCAAGTGGGCAAAGCCCCACCCTTAAGTTGAGTATTGTGGCGCCGAGCAGGTTCGATGGGTATACAGTAGAATCTCATCCATACGTTTTGGAAAAAACTGCGAGAAAGAACGCACTGACTGGGAAAATGTACGATCAGAAGTAACTAAAAGAAATTGACAGACTCAACTATGGTTGACTTCTATGTAATGCAAAGCGTCGCGCAGATAGTTGCGGCATGAGTCACCGACGCACGTCGAGTTGGTTGTGCTCCAGCAGCTCAAGTTTTGTTGTTTTCCTATGGCATGGTGTTTAAGAAGGTGACAAGAAACTGAAACAAAATCTAACTGCTGGGCGACGCCTGTTGCCACCAATGCGAAACATGAGACCTACATCACGCCGCCTGCAGCAGGAAACCGCAGCATGTTTGGGTTATCACCTACTAAAAGCATGCAGTACGCTTTCATTGAATGCCCCATGCGCTGTGAAACAGTTAAGTGAAGATGCTTATTGCAATAGGGTTGGCAGCGATAGCTATGAATGCGGCATGCAATGAACTGGGAGGAGATTTTCTAGTACTTGAATAAGAAACTGAGTGCGTGCTGGCCATGGAGTTCCTCACAATATGAAACTCTATGGTGCCGGCATTTTCTTACGAGACGGGCAGGTGACTATTGCAGGGAAGCTGATGTGGCAGGTGCCTACTGTTCTTGATTGAGTGCACTTGTGCCTTTTCTTGTTTACGTGGGACCTAGCGGCTGGAAAACGTATCGTACGATTGTAGTCTACAGAAGGGAACAGGGGCACATTTGGGTTAACGCCGCTTAAAAGTGTGCAGTACACTTCTACGGACACCAAGCACTGTGAAACAGGTGAGGATTGATGCCTATAACAATAGGGCTGGCGGCGATAGCTGTGAATGCGACTTGCAACGACTCAGGCGATTTGCTGGTATAGAAATAAGGAACTGAGTGCGTGCCGGTGTTTTTACGCGAGGTGGGCAGGCGAGTATTGCTGTGAAGCTGCCGCTTCATGCACTTCGCACATTTATTTACATGGGATCTAGCAGCTGGAAAATGTATTGTATGATCACAGTTCGACGAAGCATTAAGCATTGGTGCCAAAAGATTGTGTTTTCCAGAAACGTATGAACCAGTAAAAGATAAGCATAACTCAAATGGGTAATTTTTGTGTTCCTGATCGCGAACATTGCCGCCAAGAAATCGTATCAATGAGGCTTGTGGGGTCTCTCACACCCATGCTCTTGGGACAAAGGAACGACAACACAGTAGTGCAAACAATCACAAGGGCATTTATTGCACCTTTCATAGATCAATGCCTGCTAGCCGAGTTGCTATCCACAAAACATGCCGATGGGCGCGCGACAAATCTAGAAGTCCGACTCACCGCGACCGGAAAACGAGCGAATATGTTCGCCCCATGCTGGATCCCAACGCCCGGTCGTTCGCGTGTACGGTCACGCCAACGGTGGCACGTTCGAAGGCAGGCCACGCGAGGCGGTCTCGCAGAAGCATGGGTCGGCGTGCGCGCGCGGCACGTCCTCGCTGTTAGCCGATCCGCCGGGAAAGAGCCAGCCCGTCCTCCCCTGGGCCCCAAGTAACCCTGCCGTGAGGCGGCGTTAGCAACGCAACACTCGCGCCTTCTCGCACTGCGCCCCAACCACATCGACCGCCGCGGGCATCACGCAGGCCACGCGGCGAAGCCGGATTACAGGAGACGCGTCATGCGGGAAAAACATATCGGGGGACGCGCGAGAGTCGCGCATCCCCACATCCCCCCAAACTTAAATCACTATATAATCCGGCGAGACATGTGACACGGTCGAACATCAAACTGTGCTTCGCGAACAAGGTAGAACATTAAACAGTGGCCGCGCCGAGGAAATGTCCACGCTGTCCATAGCATGCGAGCCGACATTGTCCTTGGCTGCACCGCTGGTGTCCGCCGGTCACAGCGGCAGCTTTGCAGACTCGACGGCACGATGCCAGGCCAGGACCCCGGAGACGACGACGCAGTAGTCGGTACGAACAAGCGTCGCTCGCGCCGACGCGCCCTGCTGGGAAGAGCCGCCGTAGCTGTCGGTGACCGCCGGCTCTTTTGTCCGCCGCCGAGGGTTGTGAGCTGGATGCAGGAGGCCGCCGAAGTCGCTGCGCCGAACTGGCCACAGCATCACCATCGCCCGGGGTGACTCGATCGCAGTCCGGGGCAGCAGCGCAGACGATGTGCAGGTGACAGCAAGCCAGGGGTGACTCCAATCATGCTGCGTGCACTCAACACACTCGGCAAACACTAAAGTAGTGCAAGGGAGAGGAATTATGCATGCGCATCGCCCACGTGGTACGATGTTCAACTCGGCCAGCAAAAGATCGGGCAGCTACTCAGATGCTAAGTTCACGTGAACGAAGCTCGCTTTCTTGAGTCGAACGAGTAATTTCAATTCGTGCGAGGCTAAATAGAATGAGGGAAGCAAATTGCAACACCTCAACGCCACGGTCCACCAGGTTGTGTCCCTCCACGTGCGACAGGCAGCTTCGTAAAGCCTTAGGCCTAAAGCATCGCTACCCTGACAACAACCGGCATCCATAAACAACACCCAAAATGAGCGCAAAACAGGCAGCCGCGAGGAGACGTCAGCTCTGTGAGGTGGTCCTACTCCGCTCGGTGCACACAGCATCCGAGTTGACGGCGCCCACCGTCCTAGACGGTGTCGGAGCGCCCGGTGCTAGGCCGCAATACCAGTCAAGCCCGTAGTGGCACCCGTGGCCCGCGGCCACCCGGCTCCCAGAGCCGCGACTTCATCCGAGTCAAAGAGATAGAAGAAGCTATTTACATAAGAAATTCGGACCACCCACGAGGCTTCCGTACTCACTCGCTTCAGGCTTGCCACTGATCCGCGGGCGCTCAGCCTCGCTCTCCCAGGATGCAGTGGCTCTTGTACTGACGAATGTCATTAAAAAAAACACTTGCGAAAAGGCTTAGCATGTTGACATGTTCAAACACACTACAGCCACCATCACCTCGCTCAAGAAAGCACGCCGCCGACGCTAGCGATCAAAATTCATGCTAGGCCTACCCTTCGGTTCAAACAAAGGTCTCGAACGAAGCAAACTGTTAAAACTATCGTCCGATGCCCCAAGAGGTCCACGTTGGGCAGCCAGATGTGGGGTCTCTCACACCCGTGCTCTTGGGACAAAGGAACGACAACACAGTAGTGCAAACAATCACAAGGGCATTTATTGCATCTTTCATAGATCAATGCCTGCTAGCCGAGTTGCTATCCACAAAACATGCTGATGGGCGCGCGACAAATCTAGAAGTCCGACTCACCGCGACCGGAAAACGAGCGAATATGTTCGCCCCATGCTGGATCCCAACGCCCGGTCGTTCGCGTGTACGGTCACGCCAACGGTGGCGCGTTCGAAGGCAGGCCACGCGAGGCGGTCTCGCAAAAGCATGGGTCGGCGTGCGCGCGCGGGACGTCCTCGCTGTTAGCCGATCCGCCGGGAAAGAGCCAGCCCGTCCTCCCCTGGGCCCCCAAGTAACCCTGCCGTGAGGTGGCGTTAGCAACGCAACACTCGCATCATCTCTCGCACTGCGCCCCAACCACGTCGACCGCCGCGGGCATCACGCAGGCCACGCGGCGAAGCCGGATTACAGGAGACGCGCCATGCGGGAAAAACATATCAGGGGACGCGCGAGAGTCGCGCATCCCCACAGGCTCTACTGTAGTTCAGAAAGACTAGAAGAGCTGGTTCAAGCATTCGTAATTGCTACTGTATTAACGCTTGCCTTACGGTTGTTGCACATCGTTGTTTCTTATAAGTGTTAGTTTAAGCACATATATGTACTGTATTGTACTGACCTGTATTGTGAATCAGTAATGCAAGTTTGGCACCCCTTGTGCATCTCTTGCAATGCAGCGAAGTGCCAGAGCAAGATGCAGTTTTTGGTACAAGAACACAGCAATGTCCTCTCACTTCGAGAAAGCCTGGAGTGTCAGCTTAAGGAAGAGAAGGTTTGTATGTCACCTCAGCATAAGCTGAAATAGGCTCAGAAATAAGCTTGTAGCTTTGTAGCTTCGTGCTACAGGCAGGTGCATGAAAGGAACAATTTTTCCCTTTCATGAACCTTCCTCCACATTACGAGCTTCCGCAGAGCTGCTTTGCCATCTTCAGTGTCCAATGGCTTCGAGTTGGGGATTAATTTGGCCTTGAACTCCTATCTGCTAGTAGAGTGACCACTCGAAAATGCTTTGTTCTTGGGTTTGATCTCCAGATCGGGACAAATTTTTCTTCAACTGCAAAGCTCTCTTTCTAACAAGCCCATATGGGTTTTCTTTGTAGCTGACTGCTACAGTGAGCATTCTTTTGTTTTCATCACCTCAGCATAGAGTGTGTCATAGCACATAACCTCAGAACTGCAACTTCACATGAATGCATAGATGTGCAGCTGGGAGCAAAAGTCTGGTATCAGCAAAAGTATAAGACATCTCCTAGCATAGCCAAACAATGTGGAACTGTCCCAGTGCATTGCATTGGTCAAACAAGTGCTCCTAGGCTGTACCTCTTTGTTTCAGCTTTCACGGCTAGGCTGCTAAGAATACACATTTTTTCACGACATCTCTGGGCTCCAAGTTTTTGCTTTTCACTGTAAACAGGTATTCTACAGTGTGCACTCAGATATAAGAAGTCGTTTTGCCCATGATATGTACCACTATTAGTACCACAAGGTAGCATGACTTAATTGTGAAATTCACTATATTCCTTAAATCTTCTTTCCTCGTGCTTCTTCTTTACTTTGTAACATTGCTGACGCATGTAGTTGCCAAAGTTGTTACTCCACTACAGGTACAGCTCCAAATTCTTAACCATTCCTCATCACGAGTGAATGTTTGACGGATGTAAGGTTGCCTCTGTATTTGTGTTTTAAAGCTTGCCAGCACAACACCAGTTCCATGAAATCACTGGCATTGTAGGCCATCTCTGGTGTGGACATCTGCGCAGGCATAAACAGGCAAACACAAAAGACATAGACAGCACAGGTGCCCCCACTTCTGTCCTCCTTTGTGTTTGCCTGTTTGTGCCTGTGCCTACATGAACCACAACACACCAAGCAGCCAAGCAACACTTTCCAATAGCATTGCACTTGTTTTCTTAGCACTTTATTTTTTCTTCCTTGGTAATAGTATGTGATTACTAAATGGTGCAGACACCTGGTGTTGGCTACTACAGTGGAACCCCGTTCATACGTTTTTCACCGGACCGGGAAAAAAAAACGTAACAGCCGGGAAAACGCAACAGTGAGGAAAGCTCTGAAAATGAATGAAAAAAAGGGCAGCTTCAACTATAGACAATTTATTTCCACAGAGTGCGCTTAGGACTTAAAAAAGTCTAGAATGATGGCTTGCCGTTTCTTTCGCTCGCTAGAAATCGCCACACGTTTCTCAATAGCCTGGAAGGCCGCATTGCTGTCAGCGTCGCTGTGAGGTGCGACGTACCTGCGGAGGAGGTCTAGAGCCGCGACGGCTTCTCCAAAGCTAGGATTTGGCCACTCCCCGGCATCATGCGGCTCGTGCTCCTCCTCGTCACCGCGCCACGGCAATGGCAACGGACAAAGGAATATCCGCGGGAAATTTTGCCCTCTTTGGCGTAATCATGCAAACCTGCTAACGATTGTTTAGTATTGCTGCGGAGCGCGCGCGTCCGAGCAGCCCGGTTGCGCGCGGCGCGCCGTGGGAGAAATGTAAACAAGAGAGGAGAGCTGGCCCGATAGGCGGAGCAACGCCACGAGCAACGCCAACTTCCGGTTTCACTTTTGCTTCACAAAGAGTGACGCGAGGGCCTCTCCCGAGTTTCCTTCCTCCATGAGTCGACCCGTCCAACAACCATGCGGTGACCCTGATCACAGTGATGATAGTGAGAGCATTTTTCACGAATGGCCACTTAGTGGCGGCCTCTCGAACTGGCGTGCGGCTTCTTGCAGCCAGTTCCATAGCCAAGCCCGGCCAAGCCCAGCCAAAACTTGTCAAAAGCCAAAATGTCGGCTGGAGCGCGTTGCCTACTTCAGCCCAGGCGGGCTCGGAGTGCTAAGTTGCGACGTATCATGCGGGAACGTTTTCACAGCTACGACGTAACAGCGGGGTTCCTTATACATTGGATCCTATGGAAGCTATGCCGGGACCGCATGAAAACGACGTAGTAGCCGGGAAAACGCAGCAGTGAGGAACGTAACAGCGGGGTTCTACTGTACTTGTTTCACATAAAATAATGTGTTACAGATAAAAATATGTAATGAATTAAGAAGTGTTTACCTGTCACAAGTTCATATATGCATACAGAGCCCACAAGATGCAACCACACAAGTGTCACACAGTGTACTGTGTGGTTGAGGACAAAAGGAAAATTGAAGTGAAAAGGCTTAGGCAGCACAATTCATGGTACACTTAATGATGCAGAATTCAATTTAAACAAAAACGGTTGCAGCTTTGCCCGGAAGGTGAAGTGTTGATTGCAATGGCAAATTAGTGGATAGCTGTAGAAAGTAAGGATAATAGTTTTATCGGCCGTATAAATGTGTAAACATTCACTTACCAACTAAAACAAGCAAACATGAACGCACCTCACTAGTAGTAGGATCCCACCCCACCCCCTGTGCCTTGCACATGTCGGAAGACAATGCGAAGACGACACATTTCCTCCCTGCTTTCCTCCCTTGCATGTGTGAGATTGAGCCAGCATCATTGGCTCACCCTGGCATGTACAGCATGGCACATGGTGACACTGTTATCGCACTTGGACTTCATGCCAAACATCACGGCAACGGCAGAAATGTGCCAAGAGTGTCCGTATAATTGCTATCGCAATAAAACAAGTTCTGGCCCCCACAGGTTGTATTAAGTGTGCACCAACACTACCTGTTATTAAGAATCATGGCCACTATATGTACACATGAAGGCATTAGTGTAGGCAGTACTGACACTTCGTTGTTTTTAATGTTTGATGTAGAGGCGTTTGGAAGTATAGTTGTTTATTCTGTTATGTGAGCTCTGTTCTGGCAACTGCAGCGCCACCACAGTCCACCACATCTCGGCTGGCCACCATTGCCTCGGCGTAGAAGCTTTTGCTACAGATGCAGTTGACTTCGGTTAATTCGACTCTTGTTGATTCACTCCTGACCGAAGGCCTTGGCTGATGCCTACAAATTTCTATGGGACCAACCTTTCGTTATTCTGATCTCTAAATTATCCTTTTCTGGATAATTTGAACTTGGCTGATCATCATACACCCGCCTGACCCCTGTAGTGTTGACTTCAGTAGTGACAGCGTCTGTCTCGGCAGTGCTTATGGTACAAAGAAAGCATTGAACATGTGTCATCTCCGGTAAAAAAACATTTATTTTTGGTTTAGAAGAGCTTGTTGGGCGAGTTGGTGCATATTAGCAAACAGTTTTATAAATGTGCGAACAAATGACCACGTAGAGAGAGCGCACAAGGACAGGCACGCACTGTCCTTGTGTGCTCTCTCTATGTGGTCATTTGTTTGCGCAGTTATCAAACTGTTTGCTTATTTTTGGCCTGCCTTGAGAAGATATTCAAGCAAAAATGGTAGCTCACAATGATTTGTTACAGTATGGGCCCAATTCTAACATGTCTTTTTTTTTTTCCTAAAAATTCGTCCGAAAATTGCTTGGGTGGTGCTATCCATTACGAAAACAAAACACCTTTGCCGCTGTCACATGCTTTACCAGATAACACCAATGTAATGTGGTAAAGCGGACTTCAAAAATGGAGTTTTTTTTCTGCATTTTGTTTAATTTGACCTGTCGGATAATTCGACCAATTTTGTTGTTTCTGTTCGGGTCGAATTAATAGAAGTTGACTGTAGTATGTTATAGTGGATGACTAGAAAAATCGTGTACAAGCCTAGGTTACGCTCATTTGCTCACATTTGTGGTGCCCATGGTAATATGTAGTTGCTGCCTTGGAAGGTTGTGTTCATTGTAATATTGGTTGGCATAGTCATTCCTCTGAGTGCTGTTCTGTCTCGCTCTTTCCCAGGAAGAAAAGGCACTGCTGGATGCGTGCCTGCGAAAGCTGGCAGAAAGCCTGTGTGCCCAGCTGGACTTGAACAACATGTCAACACTGGCAGTCATCGAGGCCACAGGCAACGCACTGCAGCAACTAATACATGAGTGCAGCTCCCTGCATGACAAGTAATGACACTTCTCTTTTTCCTTAACAGCAGGATCTCATTTCCTGCGTGGCTTCACTAACATAAAAGTTGTGCTTACTTTTTGCCCTGTCATTTCCTCATCTACAGTTGTTCATCATCTTGGTTTTGAGGTGGTGCTAGATAATCTTTCCAGCTTTTCACAGCATGACCCGATTTTCTCTTGCCTTCAGCTCCTGTGTCCATTGCCTCCTTACGTTCTTCTCACTTGTGAATTTTGTAACGAGACCATCTGAGCTTTGCCTTTTGAATGTCGGCTGTAATGCCAGCCATTTGGTGTCGGCAGTGCTCAAATTGCCGAACTTTATCAAACCTGATTCCAAGATTTTCGCTTCCCTGTGTATTTGGGATAACCATATGTAACATCGAAATTCTGAATTTAGTATTCTTTTCTTGACAAGTTGGCACCCTTTGTTCAGCTAACTACCTTGTAGTCTACTGTGCTCTATCATTGTCATGCATTGTGCGGGCCACTTTTGCATACAATTTACTCCCATTAATTTGGCCCTGATGGAACCAACGAAAGTGATCGAATTATCCAGTGGGTGGAATTAATCAAGATGCAGAAAAAAATGACAAAATGCACTGCTGATTCATTTGGCAGTAGTTGTCCGATTCTAACATGCCCCAGAACCAAATGCATGTCCACTATTTGTGTGTTCGAAGTAGAGAATGTAGCAATTACATTAAAGCTCCAAAACAGAGCAGAACTCTAATGCACACATGATCTTTTAGCAAAAAATATTGTAGCACAATGGTGGCTTGTTTCTTAAAGTCAGCTGCACCACATAACAATGTGGTGAAGCTGACTTTTTGGCTGTGTTATGTGGTAGGACATACTAACATTCTAAAGGCAGTATTGGTTTCTTGTTTGTTGCACCACGCAGGCAATTCTCGGCCCAATTTTATTTACAAAGAAATGTACATGTTAGAAGTGAGTAAATACTATAATAAAAATTGTGAGCTTCATCTTCCCAGGGCAGACTGAGAATAGGCATTTCTGACGAGTGATTGTCTTCAATGTGCTCACTGACCCCTAAGCTCTGCTGAGACAGATACTCCCTCTAAAGGAGTTGCTATCAGGGTCACCAGTCAGAGTCAGGGGTGTGTGTGCTGACTGGTCAAGTTCGAATAACACGGCAAAGGTTAATTTTAAGATCGAAGCAATCACAGTTTGGGCTCGCAAACATGCATTAGCACCTGCCGGGACCTTCAGCCAGGATTGAATTAACCGGAGTCAAATTAATGGAAGTGTAATTGTAAAAGTCTTGACACGCATATACTATGGTGCAACTGTTTGCAAAGGTAGTAAGCATTTTCCACTAGAACGTGCAGCATGCTATAACCACAATTTGCAGCCACGTAAACGCTGGCATGGGTGCAGATTCCTCATTTTGACGGAAACCTCATGGGCCATTTTCTCTCTTTCAGGGAAGTGCTCAATGACACCACTATGAGAACGCTGACTGCTGAGAAAGGTATTGTCCAAGTCTGTTCCTTGCTCCTTCCATTAAAGCTGCTGCATTTTCCATTCAACTTCCTAAGTGATGGCAAAAATGGATCTAAAACATTTACATTATGTTAATTTTTGTAAGAGCTTTATAGCTCAAGGTTTTCACTTTAACCTGATCATCATCTACACAAATCACTAGCACTGCAAATGGTCACGTCTGGGAAA
The DNA here is from genome assembly GCF_050947875.1 of Dermacentor variabilis. Classification (NCBI taxonomy): domain Eukaryota; kingdom Metazoa; phylum Arthropoda; class Arachnida; order Ixodida; family Ixodidae; genus Dermacentor; species Dermacentor variabilis. The sequence goes on along the minus strand of NC_134578.1, from coordinate 10,326,586 downwards.
GAGTTAATTTTAGTTTTTGCTAACTGTTTGCTGTGTGCAGGCTCATGTTTTGCCGCTGTCATGTAAGTGACCTCCTTGGTGTATTCACAGTATTGAATGCTGCTGCGTTATTCCAAGTGTTTTCAAGTAGTTTTTTTTCTGTAACTGCTGTGCACATCAGTGGCCATTGGCAATTCTGTGGATATTAACTGTAAAGGCTTCAATGGTGACTGAAATTGCCTGTGTGTGGAGATGGTTTTTTTTCTAGAAGCCAAGTGCAGCAAAATTTTGGACCACATATAAACCTAGTTTCATTCAGTGCAGACATAAAACAGCCTCTGTAAAAAATCTTACGTTTGACCTACGAGTTTATGCATCACAAAAAGCTAGCAGGAATAAGCATTTTTGATGCAGAAACTGAAAATAAAAATAATTATGCAGATTCAAAGAGAGAGAGAAAGTCGTAAGAGAAAAGCAGGGAGGTTAACCGGGCTGTGCCCAGTGGGCTACCCATGCAGATTCAATCCATATGTTGGAGTATATGATAAGCGAAGCTTTTGTGAAGTGTTGAAATAAATGCTGTACAACTACCGGCAATATGTAAAAGTGTTTGTTTCCATCTTCTGCATTGTGTAGTCTCATGCAGTGGTTATGTTTATGCACTGCAAAGGTTACAGCTTCTATATTCCTTGTGTTGCATTGGCGCATACCCATTCTTGAGGATTAGCCAAAAATGGGCATATACCCAGTGGCATGTATATAATAGCTAAATCATAGAAAATTAGTTAAATCAAACAAGCTTTTTTTCCACTGAGAAGTTGGTGTATTAGAGATGCCCATGAGCCTACATTATGTTGCCAGTTTTCTTTTTTTAATTATGTAGAACAGGAGTCTGTTTACTTGCACCTACCTTGATAGTAAGCATACAGGGCTTGTATAGCTTTCTTTGCTGGCGCTCACATTTGGAGAACATATTGACGCGAGATAGGCTGGTACCTGCTGCCGTCGGCCACTTGAATGAGAATGACAAAATGCGCAGTGGTATGTGCACTCTCTGAGTGCTAACCGCTATAAAGAACACCGTTTTGCCAAGGCCTCGCTTGTTAACTTTGTGACACTGTAAGCCTTGTACTATAAGTATCCGCAAAATGTCGGGCAAGAAAATGACAAATGCCAAATCCTGGGGAAGAGAGTGGAGTGTTCATTGAACTGCCTATCTGGTAAGGTTTGTGAAGTTATGTGCTCCATTGACCAATGTCCTTTCTTCCAGACACTCTGATGGCTGAGAAACAGGCCTTAGGAGAGAAGCTCAAGGACTTTAATGAACTCCAGGTGGGGACTGTGTTGCCTTAACGAGAACACACTCTTGCACTTTTTTTCATTAACCTTCTAAAGATAAGTATTGCTCAGCAGCTGTCATTAATTTACATGCATCAAGATAGAGAAGTCATGATGAATTTCTCATCCAACTAATTTTCTGCTCACTGGGAGTGTGCAAACAGTTCTTGTTTTGAACACAAATATAGTGCTGGCAATGATTTTTAATTCAATAATAAGTTCTCATCAAGTTCTTTCAATAGTTATCACAAAATACCAGGGGCGTCTCGTGATCGCATAGCATTCCGTAAATCTATCCATCAGTCGAGGGCTCATAACTGTTATTTGCAGTCATTGCATTCAAGAATTTAGATAGTCCTTGGGGTCTAGTGATTTCCTTTCTTTTTTCTCTTTCCCAAATATATTCTTCAGTGCTTCAGTTTGATTCTTTGTCGGTTCTACAGGAAATGAAGCAGCATCTGGAGAACGAACTGAAGGTTCAGGCGGATGTCAAGAAAGAGATGATAAGAGATTTCCATGAAAGCCAGCGCAAAACCTTGGACTACTTGGAGCAACTGGAACGTGAAAATGCAGCGACTTTGTCTTCTTTGAACAAACTTTCATTAGAGTGAGTTCTTGTTCCAGTGTTCTTCCCCTTGGCTCTTATTTACTGTCAGTGGCGGATAACTGTTGCTGCTTAGCTTGTTCATCTTGTTCACTTGCAAAATTCGCTTCTTTTCCAGTGCGGTGGCAAATGCACTTGAACATCGATCAGACATCTGTGAGTGCTACTTTTCTGTTCCATGTCTTACAAAAATATTCATGTACACTGCTGTCAGACAGATGATGTTATGTTATACCACTAACTTGTAAAAGCTAAAACCATTCACTAGAACAAAAGCTTTGTGTTTGAAGTATCCATCACATGCTTGAAAATTTGACATTGAACTTATGATTGCCTTACTGAAAAAATTAATTTGTTCATATTGCTTTTGAGGCTGTCAGTTGTTGCAGAGAGTAGTGAAACATGTCTACACAAAGGAAATGGATACAGTTGCACACCGTGAAAACAAAAACCAGAGACAAGAAAATTCTTGCCTTAACAAAATATTTTTGTATCCTGGTGAATGAATTTTTGATAACAGAAAGAGAAAAAGGCCAGAAGTGATTGCTGGCGGTGAAAAGACGTCATGGCCACCGTTTTGTTTGTCAATCGCCTGCTTGAAATGGTGCGGCAACGTCACTATCCAGCTCCGCTGACATGTGACAACGCTTCCTGCGTACTGGATGCTCTGTGGCTGCGTGCTTGCTGATTCGCAGTGAGTAAGGAAAGCAAGGTGCAGCAAAAACAAAGAGACTTGTTCATGGTGCTTTAGGTGGTGGCCGCAGTGGGGCGTGTCACGTCTCTGGACAAATGAACCAACACAAGTGCTCACTTCCAACTGATGGTTTATCAAAAAGGGCACACACAGTTAAACCTCAATACAATGAAACCTAGTTACTACGAACACCACATTAACGGACTTTTCAGATTAACCAACTTTTCAGAAATCCCCTGCTGGCTTCTTATACAGTAAAACCCCGTTAATTTGAATTTCACGGGACCGGAAAAAATCTTCAAATTAAATGAATGTCGAATTAATGAGGTTTCGACAATAATAACGAGGTTTCGACAATGTGAGGCTAACGCCTCAGTGCTACAAACTAATATTCCGAAATCTGGAAAATTCTTAGTCTTCCGTGTATCCTTCGCGACAGCCAAAACAGTAGGCTAGCAGACGACAAGGCGCAGAGAGTGGACATCACGGTGCATGGGTTGGGAAAACCCGAGACGGCGCCCCATGAGTAAAAAGGAAAACGGATGAGCGGAGGTGACGACACATCAGGTTTTGCGAGCGCATGCTTTACCCAGAAAAGTGTCACCTAGCAGTGGAGGCGCCTCTCTTCCTTCTTTCACCCTTCTTTCTGTGCATGCCTCTTTCTCTTTCACTTCTTTCTGCGGTCGTACTAACTACATGCGCAGTGAAATGTAACCTCCGTACTTGCATGGCTGCCACACGGTCGCACTTTGCACTTTCCAGATGCTGTCGTTTACACGCACTTGCGCTTTGACATAGTTCAGGGTAAGTGCTCTGTAAGAGTCCATCTAGTGGACATGTCCATTTTGTCTGCTCTTGAAGTTCTGATTGGCTGGGCTGGGCTGCGCGTGTGGCAGCGAGGCGCCACAGCCAATTAGCACTGCAGCAGCAGACGAAATGGACGTGTCCACTAGGTGGACTCTTACAGAGTACGTCCCCTGGTGTTTGCCTTGAGCGAGACAGTTGCGGTGTCCACAGTGAAAAATGTGAATAACAAACAAAAAGCAAGAAACACTGCACTTTGGAGGTGAGGTAGAGCTACTTTTTTGTCGGTAGTTTTCTCGGCATCAGCGTCTGTTTTGCACACGTCGCTCTTATTGTATAGTGCTTCGATGGTGCGTGGTGGCAGAATCTATGAAGAATAGCAACAGCACGTGCCAAGAGCCAACATTGATATTTTTGTGGATAGCTCATATGGTGACAACTTATGAACTGATAGGTTGATGGGCTTTCACTATAACAATATTTCAGAATAACGAACAATTTACCGCGGTCCGCTGCAGTTTGTTGTATTGAGATTTTACTGTGTAATGAAGTCGGTAAAATCGGCAATTTGCTTTATATCGAAATTTTGTTAAATTGAAATTTGACCTTTCATGCAAATGAGTACAGTTGCTGATGGATTTTTCTACGTGGAGGCGGCTGTGAATTTCTCTGAATTATTGGGCAATTGGAAAAAGCAAATTTTAGCGAGAAAGAAATATTCATTTCGTTGAACTTGAGAGTTGGCAACAAATGATAAGGCTTCATGCCGTTTTGCTGATATCTTGACATCGGTGGTGCAAAGTGAAGCCAGCCACGACGTCAGTCACGCTATCAGCCAACGTCGCCTCCGGGGCTGATAGTGTCGCCCACAGTGGTGTCACGCTATCGTGAAAAGCACGGGCAGCGGGTAGCGAATGCTTCGTCTGCCTCTCGCTTTGACATCTTTCTGAAACTTGAGATTAGGCAACCTCCATTACTAAATGCGCAGGAAGACAGCGTACATGGATGCCATGTCATCTCGACATGCCCAGTCTGCACACGTGGCTGATTACCTTTAAAACAGAGTGTGCGGGCTGTGTATGTGCCCAGCCATGCTGACAACCATGGCCACACTAGAAAAGGAGACGCGTGCCAGCCTGCTGCCCCACCTCCCTTGCACGTGCTTGATCACATTACCCTGGCCTCGCTTCCCTCCCCCCTCTTCCCTTGCTCGCACGGGAAGACGGCGCTTATCAAGCCGCAGTCCTTCTCTGCTCACCCTTGCATGCTTTCACTCTCACCCAAAGCATACAGTGTGCGCATGGGGCGCACAATTCGAGAGGTGCGTTTGCAAATAGCCACTTGTAATTCAACCATTCGACCATCTACATCTGCAGAACTTTTGATTTATTGTATTGGTACTCCTCCGGCGTGGCAGGGAAATTTTTTATATCGAAGTCATGTATAAACACACTTTTTTATATTGGGGTTCAAAATACATAATTTTCTGTGGACAAAAAGCTTTCATTAAATACTTTATGTTTAAGTTCCTTATGTTGAGGTTTAACTGTATATATCTAGGCATGAGCTTGAACACATGATCGAGTATGTCTGGCTTTCTATTGTTGTCTATGGACCATGACATGCAGTTTACATTGGAATACATTGCATTTGATATTCTGCATTTGTTGAACCTTTTGGATGACTGCTTATGCCTAGACTTAACACTTTGCCAGTTCACCTTACAACACGTGCAAGTGTCATGAGTGCTGTAAACATGCAACAAGACTCTGTTGCCATTAGTTCGGCATGTAAAATAACTTAATGTTTGAGTGAATTTTTGTAATTAAAGCCTCAAAATGGCGCATTGTCACTGTTAAAAACTTGTTCTGTTGTCATGTTGTGTGGCAATGGCCATGACAATAGTTCTGGTGGTAGGCTGTTGATAACGCTGAGAATGCGGTTTCAGTTTCCTATGCGATAGTAATGTGCAAGCAGTGTTGGACTCATTTTTTAGCAAGAAGGTGGGCATTAATATCAAGTAAATATGGTAATGATTCATTATGGAGCAGCTGTTTTTGCTTCAAAAACTGCTGAAGGCATTTTCATGGGGAGATCATGCATATTCAACAAGTTTACTGTCCCCTGGCACAATCAAGACAGATGCTGCAGCCATTGGGCTTTCGGTTATGGTTAGCATTGTGATCAGGCATATGCATTCTGACCAGTCAGGTTTGTATAGCTCTGGTGAGGAATGATTTCAGGATCAAAATAATTTTTGTCTGATAGAAATGTATAGGTGCTGGCTACGACCCTTCAGTTGGGATAGAAAAAGTGCATAATCAAAATAACTGGTGCAGATATAATTGGAGTCTACTGCAAAGAAAAGCGGGTCTGTTGCATTACATCTTCAACTGCAGTCTTGAATGATTCAGGATTTGAGATGAAGATGACCAAGATAGGCAGGTGATTGCACTCCATCCTGTTCTTTGGAATGAAGGACTGACCGTGCGGTGTGGTGGTTCAGTGCAAAGGCTTGAAGTTTACCGCGGTGGTCTACATGTGAGGATGCAAAGTGAGGCACTGAAAAGACATACTGCTTTAAGCTTTCATTAAAGCAATAAATTTGACTAAAAATGCATTGGTGGCTACACTATGTAGAAAGAATGAGGTTTTTGTGGTATTTTACAGAACACTATCTTGCACCTAATAATTAAAATGTAGCGTGCTTCTAAATATATACACAATCAGGTGGGACAACTGAATACTACGAAGGTTATGGGCATATGGGCTTGTTTAACAAGATATAACATTCATATTTGCAATATTCTAAGCACATAAAAACAAGAGCAGTTGCAGTGCTTCTACATGCTCCTTTGGTGTTACCCACTCTAAACAGCTGATGCAATGTTCCGCTGGAGGCACATAAGCAACAGGGTGTCGGAGCTCGACGACGAATGTGTTCAGAAGGAGATGGAGCTGCAGCGACTGAATGGAGTGTGTTCAAACAATGCCTTGACCATTGAGGCCCTGAAGGTACGCTTACTTTGTAGGCTGAGTTAACAGCCGTGAGGCCTGAGGCCACTCATGTCCTTGTAGGTCTCTTTGACATGTTTCTTTAACATTGTCCTATGAAGGGCAGTTCGTATAAGGTGCAGCACCAGGAGAGTTATCTACTAGAATACTTCGCAGGATGCTGTGCACTGACGGTTGTAAGCATGCACTTCTTCAGAGCTGTTGTATGTGGGGCCACTAGCAGTGTTGGAATACATTCTAAGCTAAGCCGAATAAGAGACTCTGTACCCACAAGATGGGTAGATGAATGGGTTGTGGCTTTTAAAATGAAAAAACAAAAAAAATTACCGACGATTACGTTACTTCCTAATGCGAAATTTGAGCGCAGCAAATAAGCTGTTTCACCTTTTCGATAGATTGAGGCAAAGAAATCGAGCAACACATGTATGCGCTATCACAGAATTTTTTTTTTTATTTTTCACACGTATTCCTTTAACAAAGACTCCACTAACAGTTCTTGACAGTCATGAAGGAAGCTTTGTGGTCGGAGAAATAGACTGATATATGTTCGACTTGGTACACCAATGCTTGATTCTCAAAGACGAGATCTATACAAGTGCCTCGCGAGGTTGTCACAGCCGTGGGACGCGTTACGAGCGAGAGGAACGGGATGTTCTCCCGCATAAGTGTTAGGAAATTGCTGTTTGTCTTTATGTCAACATTAAAGTCCCCCACTACTAACATCGGTGTGGATCGATGGACGGTTAATGCGAGTTGCAGGAAGTGCACGACGTCTTTCGTGAGCGGCGCTTAGCCTCTGCTTCGGCGACGCGTACTCCTGGATCATCTCGACGGCGGCGACGGTAAGCTTCTGCTTCGGCGGCACGCACCTCTGGATTCTGACGGCGACGGCGCTGGGCCTCTGCTCTGGCAGCTCGTTTAGCAGCAGCAGCAGCAGCAGCAGCAGACGGAGGACTTTCATCGGTCGTCTCGCTCATGGCTCAGAAAGAACTGGCAGATAATTTCGCAGTGGCGAACGGCAGCGGCAATTTCGGCTCGGGCGGTGCACATATACAGATCCGCCGCCACCGATCTGGCTCTCTGATTGCCACCGCACAGGGCGAACGGCAGCGGCAATTTCGGCTCGGGCGGTGCACATATACAGATCCGCCGCCACCGATCTGGCTCTCTGATTGCCACCGCACAGGGGTTGCATTGGAGGAGGAGCGAAGAAAGGAATTAAGTTCGAGCCGGCGCTTTGACAACCGGAGACTCGCAGGAAGAGGGGGGAGGGGGGCGGCGTGTACACCCAGCGGCAAACGATGGGGGCAGAAGCGCGCGCAGCAAGCAGACAACACGATAAAGGGAGGAGGGAAGAGATAGCAGCGACTGACTGATGCCGCTGACGCCGATAGTGAGTCAACCCCAGCTGCGGAGTTGGTTTCAGGGACAACCGCCGATGCCGACACAAACAATATGATACCCTCGCTTCCGCAGCGCTAAGAACCAGGTCTAGCTGTGGGAAGGTGGTCACGTATTCGTCGACGTGCCGGGGCCTACGTGAAATAACCGGCGCGTCGGCAACTGAAGAGCACCCTATCCGCCACACAAGAACAGGGGGGGGGGGACCCTTTCCTTCTCTTTCTGCATGGCGGCGACGGTGTTCTATGCAGTCACGTTATCTTGACTCTCTAGCGGCGTCAGCGGCATCCAGCGGTATCAGTCGGTCGCTGCTAGCGCTGGGGGGATGAAAGGGGGGCGGAGCTGGTTACGAGGCCGACGACAACGCCGACGACGACGCGAAACCCAGGAACGGACGCCAAAGAGCTGCGCTCTAAAATAATAAAGCAGCACGATACCAAGGAGCATAACCTAGCTTCCTCAGCTAAACAAGCTGCGGCATGGCCTACAGGAAGCTGTGTGTTATGTTTGCAGCCTAGTGATAAGTGAAGCTTAGGACATTTGTTGTGCATACTTATTAAAATGTAAGCAGTAGTACAATGAAAGAAATTATGAGAAGTATTTCCACAGAAGCAAGAGTGGCGCAAGTACATTGTCTGGCATTAATGTATTGCAAAAGACACGAAATGAAGGCATTTTGTGTATTTATGGTTTCATTGCAAAGTGTAAAGCCATATGTTATGGGCGTAAACCTCCTGCTGATTTACAGTTGAAACTAATGCTTCAGTGCTGGAAGTGCTTGTTTGTTGTGTTTGTAATGCTGCTGCTCTCTTGGGATGTCAATTTTTTTCTGGTGTAAAAATTTTGTTCAATTGGCTACAGGCCGAGAACGAACGTCTCTATGAGGGCGTCGCCAACTTCGAACAGCTTGCATTGGCAAATGCCGATGATCTAGCAGAAGCACAAAGTGAAATCGCATCACTCAAGTAAGTCTCAATGGTGACCGTGTCATGCCATTTACTGTCTTGTCACTTTTGGCGATGTCCTTGTGAGACTTGTATTTATTCATACCGAGCTTATCATTAGTGTCATCACCACTAGCTTTAGTGACTCGTGTGACCTGCCAAAGTGCTGTAGGTTTAGGAGCTACAAATTCGAGTCATGCGAACATGCATGATATGCGGGCATTAAGATGCGTTTCACTGTAGTCGGTTTGCATGTTTGGCCATTGTCATGATTTGTATGTGCCCGAGAAGGAATAGAAACAAAAATTTGTCTTTGTTCTATGTAGCTTGCTAAGGCCAGAAATAGTCTCACTGCTTATTGCTTAAATTTGATCTGGGACAACCTCTACTACCTGCAGCTATGCTGAGGCTTGTCAAAATAATCTGCTCGCATGCTTAGCTCTTGGCATGGCAGAAGGTATGACTGTGGCAACGGCATGCTTAAGCACAAGAGTGCGCTCAAACTGGCAAGCTCACACCCAAGCTTGTGCTAATGGCACCGCTGCATGCTCGGCTGTACGCATGCCACCAGGGAGGCCCTAGCCGCAGCCAAAATGGAGGCTGTTCCAGTGGAAGAGCGTGAAAAGGCTGTCCTGCTGCTTCTCGAGAAGGAGACACAGGTTTCCCAGATGGAAGAGAAGCTGAAGGTAGACCTACTTTTGACTTCACTTGCTTGCAGAAAGTGTAATTGCATGGTGGTAGGTGATTGTGTGACAAGATTTGAGATAGGAGACCGAAGCCCAATGTCCTGTTTTTCGGGCTTTGAATTTCCTACTTGCTTTGCGACCATAGTTCGGAAAGGAAAGGTTATCTTGGAACTACAGCATCTGCATTTTTGAAGCTGTCGTGGTTGCTTCAGACAATTTCTGAAGGTAGAGTAGTTATACTATGCTGCCTGTACATCTGTCAAAAGAAACACCGCCACTGCACACATTATCCCAGCTGACTTCAGGGTGTCTAGTCAACCTCCTGTTGGCATCTGCATTACTCAAAAGTTCTAGTAGATAAGAGAGATTTTTGTTCTCAACGTCCAAATCCATGCATATTATTGGCATAACCAGGATAAGTCATTTGTGCATCTCAGCCTACGGTTTCGTTTCTTTTCAAGACCGGTGTATGCATGCAGCAGTTGTTCTAAACAGCCAAATAAAACAAGATAATTGTGTGCATTTCAGATTGTGCTATCCTTGATCGAGTTTAAAAGTTAGCTGTCGTATAGTTGCTGTTACAGTAGCTGAGCAACACAACCAATGTCAAAGAAGTGCAAGTGTTATCGGCTGAATCTGGTGCTAAGCTTATTTCTCATGTGCATGTTCACGAGCAGCTGGGTAGTCTTTTGTGATGGACTGATGTATGGCCAGGCACGAAATGTTAACGTTTAGATGTATTTCACTGTTTATGCTGCTTTAATGAAACCTCTGTGAGGTAAGCTTGGCAGTATGCAGAATTTTGTATTGACATGCATTGACATGCATTGTATTTCCATGCTTTGGCTGAAGGCTTGCATGTTAGCACATTTGTGACTGTTGCTTCTGCAGGACTTTCCTTATGATAAGTACCATCAGTGAACTGTCTGTGTCAAGTCCTGCAATCCACCGCAGATGTTTATGTGTCCTACTGCATGCTTTGGTATTGAACAACTTGAAATTGTGTAGACACATGCTACCTTACTTTCTGAAAGCAGTCATTTGATTTTTTAATATTTTTGTATCATACCTGGATTCATTAACATCTGTGATAATATACTCACTATAAAGGCTAAGATATGTGAATTTCTGTGGGAAACCACTAGGAGATGGAAGGCGCACTGTCCAACCTCAGGCAGGAAAAGGAGGCAGCATGCGAGACTGCGCAGTTTATCAGGTTTGTCATGTATCATTTTCTCTTCACTGTATTGATTTATTGCATTGTTAGTTTCCAGATTTGTTTGTTTGTTTGTTCATTCATTTCCTGAGATCAAAGACAGCACATGAAACAAGATTAGAAAGACACAGAGAAGTATTTGTCGTTCTTTCAACATTCCATCTCACGTGCTGAATTCTGCCTCACATGCTATGATATTCAAAACCTTAGTTTTATGTCCTTTTAGAAGTCATTCACTTGTTTGCTTCAGGGACCGTGCAGGCATGTTCAAGTACTATTATAAGCTTCATTCACTTAGGGGAACTTCTATGCTTTTCATGTAACCGCAGTATTAAATGAATTTTGTCAGCATGCTGTGAACATCACAGAGATTGAGATCCATAGACATTGTAGCCGGGGAAATATACTAGTGAGGAAATCATGAGCAGGGGTCTGCTGTATTTAGCCGCATATGTATCCACAGCAGTTAGATCTGACATTCAGGAGGCACGTGATGCTCTATACAGATCTTTGTTGTGAAGTACATGGACTGTTTAGACTAAAGGACACTGAAGTTTTAAGTGATGTAGCCCTTTCTCGGCCAAATTGCTTTTTAGAAAAACACTAAACCTTTCTGAATTTTCTAGGGACTGATTCATAGGGAACAGTTCTTGTAATTGCAGTATTAGCAATTCATTTGTTGATCTCTTTTGTCTGTTACTGTCAATTTCTTAATGTTATTGAACTGCAGAAAGCACAGCTACAGAAATAGTTTATGAATCTCGGAATTTCTTGGTACAGAACTCAACCATGCTTTCATTGTCCTCCATGCGAAACATCATTTCTGGTACTGCGAAGAAAGAAAATTTCATAGGCACTCGGCAAAGTGTTTTTGATAAGCCACATCCATGCAAAAGAGGCCACCAGAGTCTCTAAATCTTCCTCATAATCGTTAGTACTAAATTCAAGCTCCAGGCATGTCTCACTAAAACTTTCCAGGTTTAATCACTTGCTTGCGGTGAAGAAACGCCCAAAAACACTGTGATTACGGCAGTAAAAAAGGTAGCTGTTATTGCTGCAGCTACTTTACGGTGAGCTGCCATTCTTAAAACTCAGGAAATCTAGACTATCGCTGTATTTCTACCAACCGCACTCTGGTACCATCTACTAGTAGCATAGTATTCACACCAAAATGATGCAATGACTGCCGCTCGTCTGTGGCACTCAGCAGATGAAAGGAAATCCTAGAATGTGTGAGACTCCTCACTGGCATATATCTCAGGGAATGGCTAGACGAATCACTCATCCTTGGCACGGAAAGGGTTAAGTTCGACTAGGCTTGAACTGTGTTTTCTAAATAGCAAGAGGGCAAAGTGGTAGTGAAAGAGGACATTTTTAAGCACATTGTTTCTAAATCATTTTATAACTGAAGTTTCTCACAGCCAACAAAAAGTAGTACAGTACTACGAGCTGTGTAACTGGGAATTCTTGTGTCAGAAATAGCAGCGGGGGTTCCCTTTGTTGCAGTGATGCCAATGAGGACTTGAAGAATGCCATGCTGAGCCTCGCTGAAGAGCTTGCCGAGGAGCGAAAACAGAAAGAGGACAGAGTGAGCTTATTCTGTCTGAGTAACTCGTGCAGTCTGTAGTTTCTCTTGTGTCATCTGAGAAGGGAACAGCAGTGATGTGAACAGTGATGTCTAGAAAAAAATTTTGATCTATACATTCATGTACAGGCTATTACATGTAACTAGAACCAAACTTTAAGAATGGAAAGGCACACATTAGATCAACAAGACCAATGTTACATTGTTGACCGTCATCTTGAGTTACTCTGGCTATTTTTTTAAGTGTGATCGGTGAGTTAACTAGCGGGTGCTCAAAAACACCCAATGAAGTTGTTTCCTTGTGACTTTATGGCTTTAAGGAAAGCCCATGAATACCTAGAACCTCGTTGATACGTTCCCATTGTGTGCATTTTCCCAGCACGAATGTTCATAATTTAGAACACAAATAATGACCCAATAGGGTTATGCTCAATTTTTACCAGTTCATATGTTACCAGAAAACACAATTTTTCGGCACCAACATTCAGTATGTCGCCAAACAGCAATCGTGTGTCAAGTTTTCCAGCCACTAGATCCCATGTAAAAAAAAAATGTGCAAGTTTCATGCAATTGAGGACACCTTCACCTAAATACTCACCTGCCCATCTCACGTGAAAGTGCCAGCGCGAATTCAGCTTCTCATTTTGCTACCCGCAAATCTTCTCTGGAGTCGTCGCATGCGGCATTCAAAGCGATCACCGCCAATCCCATTGCGATAAGCATCTTTGGCTGTCAGTTTCACAGTGTGTGGTGCCGTCGAAAGCATAGCACACACTTTTAATAGGCGATCTGAAGTGCCGCTGTTCCCTGCTGCATGCAGACTGCAATCGTACTATACATTCTCCAGCTACAAGATCCCATGTGAACAAAAAAAGGTGTGGGGCATGCACGATTGAGAACTGTATATAGCCACCCATCTCGCATGGAAATGACGGCGCTTTTGGTTTCTTATTTCGGTACCAGCGAATCTCCACCCGGGTCATCGCATGCCGCATTCACAACTACCTCCGCCAGACCTATTGTGATGAACATCTTCACTTGTCTATTTTGCAGCGTGTGATGCATAGTGCCATTGGTAGCACACATACTGCACGCCTTTAGAAGGAGATAATCGAAATGCGCCGCTGTTCCCTGCTGCAGGCGTCACGATTTGAGCACCACATTTCGCATCGGTGGCGTCCGGTGTTGCCCTCCAGCTTGACTTCGTTTTGGTTTCCCGTCGCTCTCTTAAAACATCACGGAATAGAAAAACAATGAAATGCATCTCGAACTGTCAGAGCACCACCAGTTCGACACGCCTGTGTCTCATGCCACAACGATCTACACGACGCTTCGCATTACGTAAATGTTAACTACAGTTGAGTCTGTGAAATTTCTTTAGTTACTTTGGATCGTATGTTTTCCCAGTTAGCATGCCTTTTCTTGTGCTTTTCGAAAATTAAGAATGAGGGTCTGCTGTATACAAAAATGACATAACTGTGCTCCCATACTTCAGGAGCCTGCAGCTTAAAGCCTGCAGCTGTTAAATATTAGTATATTTAATATAGCAATATTAAAGCCTGCACCTGCACCACTAAATGAAAGAAAGTGAGTGGCTGCAGTAGCCAGTGTGCATCAGCACCTTCAGTTCAAATATCAAAATCCACCACTGTCCTAAATGATTAGAGATAGGCCAGCGGTGATCTGAAATGCAAACACTTGTTGGCATTTTTTGATGACTGCCATGTGAGCTTTGTTCCTTCAGAACAAGATTGAGAGGACTGCCATCCAGGCGTGAAAAAATGTAGTTATGTTATCTTTCTAATACATTGCGGGCTTTCTTCAGAGCCCGAAAAAAAGAGAGCCACGTAAAAAATCTTACTGGGCTTGTCTGAGCACACTTTACAAATGTTCAAATACGACATGTCCTAATATGAGTATTTAAAATTTTGCATTAATAAAATAAACTAATCACTCTTTAGAAACAGTCTGAGTAACTCAAGACAACCGCAAACAATATATAGATTAGGGGGGTGGGGTATATGTATAAGTGAACCATTGGTTATTCTTCACGAGAAGGAAATTAGGTATTTATATCAGTCCTGATAGTGCACACTTTTTTCATTACATCATTGAAGCACACCATTTGTCCTGTGCATGTCTGGATTTTTGGAATTGAGTTCCTGTATATATGTGTGATCTAGCTGAACAATATATCAGTTGTGAGTCAGCGCCGTGTTTTCGTGTTTTTCTTCCTTTTGTCTGTGTTGCTTTTGTGCTTTTGCATATGTACAGCAAATATACTGTTTGTTTGTCTAAGATATGCCATTGTATATTTAAAGTTTGGTTCTATTTACATGAATCACATGGTATAAGGTGAATCTGTATTGGCTCCATGGAAAGGAAGTATCACTGCTGAGAAAGAATTTGTTGGTGTCTCACTGTGCCACGAAATGACATTGGGAATTAGGGGTAGCAGGCAGGAACTTATTTGAACATGCACTGTTACTTGATGTTTCATGGTATTCTCTGCTTTCTTTTTTCACAGTTCAGAAACCAAAACCGTTATTGTTATTGATTCGTTGGGCTCTTATTAGTAAAGATGATATGCACTGAAATATAAGCGCTGTCTTTGGGGACCACATTTAAGTAATTTTGTGGTAGTGAAGTCAAATTGCATTTTTAGGGTGTAAGCATCTGGTCTGAGTTAGAAACTCATGCATTCAGTTAAGAAGACCATAAAATGTTTTTTTTTTTTTTAAATTTCACTTTACAGGTTGATAATGATGCACAAACAGAGGAGACCGAAATGGTAATTTTTTGTTGACTTCTAAACTTTTTCTTCAGTTTTCACTTGTTGAGCTGAAATTTTATTTTTATTTTTGGATATATTTTAATGTTTTTATAGACAGACAAAATTTCTGGTTTGTATCTCCCAAAGGTTGACTGTGACTTGCAGACTGATGACATAGCTGAAGTAAACTTGCAGCCAAAGGTCAGTTTGCATTTGCAATTCAGTGGTTTCAGCAAGGTTTTTGGTAGCATTATTAGTGTGGTTGAGGCGGGAGGGTGACCATTTTAAAAGTCATTTGTTCAGTAATTGCTCCTGAGCTTAAGTTTATGAGCACAGTTTCTAGCCACAACAGCTGCATTTCAATCCAACTGCAATGCAAAAGGTCTAGTTTTAAAGTACAGGTACACATACAAGGCCACTGGTTGTCGAAGGAATCTGTGGAGTCCTGTAATTAGCCATGTCGTAGCATTGAGATGTGCAGTCCTCAATGCGCTTGTAGAAAATTGTATAACGCAATCAATTTTGTTCGCTTTATAAGTTCGGCAATACTGAACTGTGAACACCTCATGAATGAAACCTCTAACTGCTCTCCTTATCCTTAGCACCTCAATGTAAAATGTTCTGGCTATGCCCTTTTATAAAGTCTATTATGATCCTTATCTATGCAATTCAACTGATCTCCTTCCTCCCCCTCCATGGCATTGCTCATTTGGGCGAAATTCGTAAGACCGGCATTTTACAATAAAATCACCTCATTATTGTACTCTTACATACCTTGCGCAGTCAGATTAGATATAAGAGTTAATATCACTATGGAATTGGTAATGATAGTAACAATACAAGATCATAACAAATGGGCGAATGCATTGTATAATTCCTTGTGATATTTTCTCTTCTACAATGAGGTCTGCTGTCAAAGGGAACACGTGAGCATAAAGTGTGTAGGATGTTTTCCCCTGGCAAGCATTTAATTTCCTGGCATTGGAGCTGATCACTCGAGGTTGGTGGCGCTGGAATTTTTCTACACACCTGTGCAGTACATTGGCATATCTTAAAGCTGGCACTTGAAAATAGAATGCCAGCAAAATGAGAGCCATTTAATGGGGTGCTCCCTTTAATTATGTACAGTGCTGTACATGCATGCAGTTGCACTTTGGTTCAGTGTATCCACTTGTTTGTTTGTTTATACTGTCACCCACATGAAAAGGTCATTACAGGAGTGGTAATACAGAGCATAAGAACATGCAATATCTTGATTTCATAGAAAACATAATTGTTCACAATCATAGACAATATTGTTTGCAATCGTAGTAAAGACAAGCGCAACTTATGGCCACTGCTCCACTGAATACGTGGAGGATGTGCAACTGACAATGTTTTTGAATGCAGTCTACCCTGACTAGTTCCCATTTTATCTGTCTTCTTCTTATCTGGGTTTACTGCTTGAAATATACAGGAGCGTGTAAGCATCACATTCACAGATCATCTTTGTGCAGGTTGATTGTGAAGTGCAGACAGCCGACACAGGTGATGAGGAAATCCTGTCTAAGGTAAGCTACTAGTTATCACAACTGCCTTACTGTTTGCTTCACAAGTCTATCAAACTAGCCTTAGGGCTGCTCAGGTGTAAGAGCCAGGAATATAACTCTGTAGTTATCAACCAGAATAGCCATTGTTGCTGTTCTCTGTGCATCACGATCGCACGGCCGGACTTTTATTTCAAGAGGGAAGCGAGCCTTCCTTTCTTTTATTGCTTTCTGTTTCACTGACCCCCCCTGCTGACTCTAAGCTTTGCATGAGAGAAAGGACCCGCTCCCTCCGTTCGGTTCCTGGAAGTAACCCAGTGACGACACTTTGAGGTGTCGGGTCATGTTCCCTGGGCCTGGGGGACGACAACGGTGATGGAAACCGCGGTTCGAAAAATGTGGGACGGGCAGACTCGTTCCACCAGGCCTAGAGACAGGATCACTTTTTTATGGCCTGAAAAAGTGAACATTTTCTGTATTTTTAATTTTGATTTTTTGACCTTCTTAGCATAATTAAAGCTTGTTCTACATGTTTAACTGCGTCCGACCTGTTATTTAGCTGGACAGCAGACACTTTGAGCCCATCAAGTACGATCCATGAGGCCAGTACAGTGGCAGTTTCCCAATTACAGTATAAAGCCAGAACATCTTGTCTATTTACAAGCAGTTTATTAGGCATGTTTGTTTTACTTGCCTCTCTATCTTTTTTACCTTATGTTCGCATTTATCTAATATAATATATGATCTGTTACTGTAAGCTAGGCGCAATGTAAAAAAAATAAAAAAAAAGGAAGTAGCCCGACTTTGTCTGCTGAATTTTTCTCTAGGGTATAATATCTGGTCAAAATGTTGTGCATAGTATTGGGGTGCATGTTGTAAATGGCTGCGCCATATGACTGAGTGTGTGTTCTTTAATTTCCAGCTTGCCGGTGCACAACTTGAACTAAACCGACTGAATCTGTCTTTACGCCGACTCAACTTTGAGAAAGAAGCTGTTGACAAGAGCCACAAGGTCAGTGGACCATGCCACTTTATTTCTTTTCTTCATTTTAAAGTTTTGATTTGTTATTTTCATATTTCAAGAACATCAAGCATATGAAAGCTTGCGGTTACAAGCTTACATTGTATTATCAATATTGGTACAGTATGTACATTTCTCCTTAAGGGGGGATGCAGGGCTGAAAGCTCAACTTTCAAGCTGACATACTAATTTAATGAAATTTGGCAGGAGCCTGTCTTCTTGTCATTAGAACATGTACTAAAGATGATTACCTCAGCTGAAATAGAAAAAAGTATTATGCCTATCCCATTGAGTGTGTCATCTCAGGGAAACTATAATTTTAAAAAATTATAAAGTTAGGTAAAATTTTTCTGAATAAATATCTTCTGGGTGCCCTTTATCATTGGATAGGGGCAGCTGCTAGCAATTTTATGCCATCTTCCATAGAAGCTACATCACTTGAGTACTAATCTGTTTTTGTTTTTACTGTGATACAAAAATCTGTACCTTTTTCCTCGATAGAAGCAATTTAGAAATTTGAGATGTCCATAGTCTTATTCCTTACAAATTTTGAGCCTGAAAACAATCTTATGAACAGTTTTCACCTTTGCAGTTTTAAAGTGATAGTTTAAAAATTTTGTGTGAATTGGTCATGCAAACTCAGAAAAATGGTTTCAAAGATCTCAAAACATGGCAAAACACAGACAACTGTCAAGTAAAAAAAGAAATAAAGCTCATTTCTTCTTTTCTGTCGTGCAGATGATAACCAGTTGAATTTGGCGTGGAGCCTTTACATGTGCTTAGAGATACAAAACAAAAATTGAGAAATGCTTATTTCTCAGAAAAATTCTGATTTTAGCTTTGCATCCACCCTTAATTCATTTGTATAGCGCTGTTGTCAAACCTCATAAAAGAGAAAAATGGCTGTACTTATTTTTATGCTGTGAATCTAGACTCTATACAACACTTGGCCATTGCATTTGTTCAACTTTTGTTTAATGAGAATTATTCGTTCTTAAAGTAAAAAAATTGCAGCAGATTCAACATACTTTTTGTAACCGAAGGTCAAGTAAATCTTGAGTCATTTAAATTAAACGCTATGCAAAAAATACACCAGTTATATTTATTTGACTTGCCACATATGTAATTATTTCCACCTCTTGCTTAAATGTATACCTGCCAATATGTGAACATTAAAATTCTTAAATATTCTGCAGACATGGGGGGAGGAGGAGAGCAAGTAAAGGCAAGCATTTTTATGTCATATGTAGTGTTCACACCAAAGAATAAAACTATTAACACTCATTTTTAGTTGAAATATTGTACCATCTACATTGCACACAATTCAGAAATAAGATTTCTGGTGTTGTAATTCAAGAGAATATGATGTGGTCAGAACACATCCACTATTTATCCACTGAAGTAGTGCTTTCTATAGGCATAATAAATAAATGTCGTTATGCATCACTCGTTTGAGCAAAGTTACTATTGTAGTACTCTCTTGTTCACTCTTATTTTCATTATTGTATACTAATATGAGGAATGATTACAGAAACTAACCTAATGATTCTTTCCATACTCCAAAAAAGAGCTGTACATGCTACTGAAACTTTGTCACTTTGTGAAAGTGCAATAAGTTTGTTTTTAAAATGTAGCCTGATAAATAGTCAGAAATGGTAAAAAAAAATTTTGAGCAAAGATACTTAAATGTCAACACATCCTACAATTTTTCAACATAACCACTAAAATCTGACACGAGCAGAATTATGGCTTTCAAAATCGTTCACTTATCATACCTTGTACCTTTAATGCTGACCCAGAAATTGATTTTCTAATTAGGGAACATTCAAATGATAACCTTTCTTCTTATCATTTAAATAGTTTGATGTTAGAAGAGATGCAGTTTCCCGTATCATAATATTTGACTTGTTTTCTTTTTCCGTGACCTTCTTATGATTTCTCTATATGCAATAAATGTGTTGCTACTACCAATGACTGATTTTTTAACTATTGTTTTGCATACTACATAATAATTTGCATTGCTCAAATGCATTTTATCTTTGTACATGTTATTTTTGTATTTGTTATTATTTTGTGCAACATAAAACATGTTTGAATTCCACTTGGTGACTTTGTGAATATTATATAATTTATACATAATATTTTGTAAATCTTATGCTGCAACCGCTTATGCTTACTGAGGGGAGACTGGGCGTTTGTAAGGTGTTCGAAAACAGCTTTAGCGCAATCTTCCTCAGTTTGCAGTGTATACTGTGAGCCGAAATGAAAAGTTGTTCTTGTTGCTGTATTTGGTGTAGGCAAAGACTGCTTCGCTCTAAAAATAGTTTTGTGAAAAAGGGCGGGGGGGGGGGGGGTGCAATGTCATCAGCGTCCAAAACCAAGAGGCATTCCCAACAGCATTAGGGAAGCCATCGTTGCCAGTAAGGATCAAATGGATACTAGTAAAAGTGCTAGAAAGCCGTAGAAGGCCATTGGGAAGCAACTTTGAAGCTTATGGGCATGCTGTAGGGTGTTTGCAGTTGATAAACTAGTACAAACCATTTCGTCTCAAGAAGAAGCTTTAGCTTGGAGCCAACTCCAGTTTCCCGATGGAAATGCATGTAGAATGCAGAAATGCTTTTATGTAACAGCTGCTGGACTGATTTTAAATGAAATTTGTTGCATTTGACAGAGGAAGTTCAATTCTAGTGGCTCTAGGAAGCAGAATTCTGATTACTTAAGGCTTAGATTTTTTGAACAAGAATTTCTAAAAACTGGCAAGTTTCAGAAAAATACAAGCATAAAGTTTAGAAGTCCATAAGTTTGCAGCAGAGCAAGTATAGGAATTCTGTAAAGTACATCCTTTAGAATGTGATATATGAATTTACACCTTATGGGAAATTGTTACAATGGCTACGGGGGTTTTGCAAAAGTTGTAGTACTCACAAATTGGTGGTTTTATGAGCAATTGGTTACTAGTACATCAAATTTGTTCACTTTAGAGCTATGTGAGGTGGAGTTTACAGAAACATATAATTTCCTGAAGCTGAATTACTGGTTTGTGAACTTGATAATGAATTTTTTTTAAAAATTTTTGCAACTTTCAACAATTTTGGTAAAAGAATTGACAGCCCGCATAAAGTATCTGCTTCCTACAGTAAGTAGATCCGGTCCTTCTTTTTCTTCTTTTTTTTTACCTCCCTCATCAAGTTTGGTGCAGCGGTGTGGTCAAACAATTTTTGTCTGTTCTTATGTATTTAGGTAGGAGTTCTCAAGTTAAAGCTTATTGTAAAAAAGAACCGTGAGGTCAAAATAATCAGGGGCCCACTGATACAGTGCCTGTTAGCCTTTGCCTTGGGATGTGAATCAAGAGTCGTGATTCATTGTGTCAGAGTTCAGCTTGAAATATGTCGAAGAAGGTAGCTTTTGTTTCATTGAATGTGTTTGTTGACCAACACCAGCTATATATTGTGATTTGAGTCTCGTAGCAGTGAGCCTACATTTCATTTGTGCCAATAAATGGTGCTTATTACAGTTCTTTGACATATTCCAGGGTTGTGAAGGTATGAGAGCAAGGGAGCAACAAGCCCGCCTGGCCCTGGAAAGGAGGGTGGAAGAACTGGCGAACCAGGTACACTATTAGTCTCTGGTGGTTTCAACTTGAGCACTCAGTTGAGTCTGATGTTGGGAGGTCCAAGACTTGTTCATGTTCTCATTGGCCAAAGTACCAGCATATCTTAACAGGGTCTAATATTTGGTTGGTTGATTTAAACACATTGAATGAAACAGTACAAAGAGGAATGATGGTGAAAAAAAGAAAAAAAATGAAAGAAAGTTAGACAAGCATTAAACTTCGAAACTAAGAAGCTGTTAGTAGGAGACAGCACAGTCATCTGTACACAGTTTCATTGTTGGGCTTTTTTCTTTTGTTCCCCACCTGTGCTTGTAAATACTCAGGCATGTGCGTATGCCTAACTGTGCAGTCTCCCAATAGAAGTTCCCGAGTAGCAAGTCTAGCATTTGTTTTTTCATTTCTTTCCTTACAATCCTTTCCTTCACTTCTTTCCTGAGCCTCCTTTTCAGTGTCTCCCAAGATAGGCTAGTGTACCTCGTTTCACATAATACATGGAAATGTATGCGTCACCTCAGTTTGCCAATTTTCCTTAGTATTCTCTGACAGCTTTTCAAGGTGAACAAAATGATACAGTCAAACTTTCACATATCGAACTCGCAATAAAATGGGAATTAGTTCGATATTCATAATAGACGCGGAGCAGCGCACGGTAGAAACCAAGAATAAGAAGGCATATATCCATTGCTCATTTCAACTAAACATTTTATTTGATCGCACATTTTGTTATTAGTTATTTATTTATTAATACTGTCAACCCACAATGGGTCATTACAGGAGTGGAACAAGTACAGAAAGAACATACAAAGTGTTTCGTTCTTTGGCAGGTAGGGGAACATCATACATCAATGTTGATTTTCTAGGTGCAAGAATATTCTGTCAGATGAAAACTCAGAGAAAACCGCAGTTACTAGGTATACAAGATCAAGAAAGTGTGTTCTGCACAAAGGCACTCGAAGTGGCATACAAAGGTGATGCATATAATGACATACAAAGAGTGTCCAGACCCTAGCAAAAGTAACATGCAGTATGGATCGGAACATTGCACGTCTATTACTGTCTTCATAGTTGAGCAAATATTCTAATGAACGAACACTTTCTGGAAAACGCCCTATAGAGGTGTACTCATGAACAAATTAAGGTCACAGGGGACAAATTATGTCAAATATGTAGACTTTTTCCTGAAATTCGCCTATTGATGATAGTTTCACTATAGTGTCTGGTAGCCCGTTCCATTCATTGGTAGCCCTAGGGAAAAAACTGAACTTAAAGAAATCAATAAAGACAGAGGGAGGGGAATGTACATACTGTGTCTGTGCCTAAAATAGGTGTCTGGTTGGATGATAAAGTAATCATTTTTATTTATGCTAACGAGATCATGAATGACAAGAAAGAGAAATTTTAGTGTTTCGAGGGAAATTCTATTTTCTAGAGAGGGTAGATTGGCAATTTTTTTAAGTTCTGAGGGGGAGTCATGCCGCCGATACTTATTATTAAAAAAAAAACTTTATTTATACAATGACAGGGGATCAAAAATGAAACCAAGGAGACAAACACGTAAAGATACAGTACAGAACGCACCTGCGTCATCACTGTAATCACATTGCACCTGGTCATTTCCAGGCGATGATTTTAGAAACCTCTTTTCTTTCTCCTGTAAGGCCAAAGATGGCAAGCTCACGCATCTTTCTTTTAGTTTGTTGATTTCACATGCTCCAGTTATCTGGCGTGTCATTCTGCCTTGGGCCCTGTTTAAAATGGTCATGTTTTTGTGGACTGGGACCCAGCTGCAATCCAGGCAGTGGATTCCTAGATGGCCTGACACCACTTTTTCGATGTTGTACTGCTATTCCTTAAATCTCTCGTTAGGACACCAGCCTGTTTTATTTGTGTACACGTGCTTACATGACAGAGGTATAATATATATACAATGTCTTCAATGCAGTCCACGTTTTTCACGGTGCTTCATGGCGCAACCGGGCTACCCTTTCTTGTCCCCTTTAACCTTTTTTGCGAAACCCTTGCAACCGTTCGGGAGCCGAAGAAAACCACGTCTACGCCAGACTTTCTCGCTATCCTTTACAAATAATGTGAAATGGTGTGCATGTGATTACTGTGATTTCACTCTATTAACTGAGGATAACATTTCAGTCTCTGACTTTGTGGTCCTTGTCTGTATATTGTGTGTGATTCACTCATTGTTTGCTGACAAAATAATGAACTAAATCTTAGGGGCACCAGTTCTCTGTTGAGGCGTGTACTACAGGTGGTGTCTTTTACATAATGACGCAACATAGACTTTGATTATTGTATCGTTTATATACTAACTGAAGGCAGTATGCACTCATTGCAGTAATTGTGCGATGACAAAGAAGTACTTTTCGTTTTTGAGTCCAGTGGGAGAAATTGACCTGAATTGTTTCTGTGCAGGTAATCGCGAAAGACAATGAAGTGGAAGAACAGCGAAAGGTAGGATGTCTTAGCTGCTCACTACTGCCCAGAGTGGATGTCAGTGTTACAATGCCGCAGGCTCTGTAACCACTGACCTTCAATGAATCAATAAGGACTTTTCTTCTCCAACCTCTACAGATGATCAACTCATTGCAAGCCTCTCTTGATTCACAAGAGAAAGAAGCTCAAAAGGTAAGCATTCCTTTGTAGCTGCCACTGGGCATCCTAACTCTGCAGTAAACATTGTGTAAATATATTTGCAGCTTTCTAGAAGCACTAACCAAGCATCTGCTGGACTGAAGACACAGGTAATCTAGCATGTTCACCATGTCTGATGTCTACACTACTAGTTCAGAGGTGCCCATGTTGGCATGTAGGCCATGATCTATATGGACTTGTACAACATGCAGAAGTTTGCGCTCGCATAGCTAGTCACAGTATGGGGGCATTCCACCTTGCTTGTGAGTCTGCCATCATCCACAAACTGAGAAGCTGTTTAGTTTGTCAACATTGCATTCTTACGAGTTCTTGCAGGAAAGTAGAATGAATGGCACAAAAGCACTAGTTTGGACTAGTTGGCCAGCTGTACAGGTACTGACACAGTACCGTGTGTTGTCACACTAAGTATCTATTGTCTTTTGTGCTGTTCAGTTTTCTGGATGCCAGAAAAGTTGTTGCTTAGAAGCAAACAACATGTTTTTAGGTTGCAGCCCTGTGTAAAGCGGGTTCGCAGATGTGCATTTGTGAAATGGGCATGTTCTTAGGTAGCGAAGCAATATCATTCCTACTTTTAATTTTGCCTGCTTCTAGAATGAGCGCATGAAGGCAGAAGTGTCGAAGCTGCAGCAGAAGGTTCAAGACCTGACCTGCGAGTTGAACACTGTGAAAGAGACAGAAGCGCTGAAACGGGAGCGCATTGAACAGCTCTACAAGCAGTCCAAGGAAGAGATCCAGTTTCTGAAGAAATCAAGTTGTGATGTGGCTCCGGGAACCCCGCTTCTCCAGGTATTGTTTCAATTTAGTAGTGCATGCCTTGAACAAGTTAAACATACAGAGCTATTGGAGAAAATGAAGAGAAAGCTCAATAACTTTGGCAGAACTAAATTGTTGAGCAAGTTGACACTTGTGTTCATACAATGGAAAACAAACACGAAAGGAAAACGAAATAAATGATGACTTGACGAGTGCTCATTTACATCTATAATATATTTATACATATTATTTTATTTTCTGAAAAGGACATCAATAATATGCATTACACCGACATGCAGACATGCACAGATGCATTGGTACTTTGACGAAATTCCTGGATCTAGAGGGCTCTCAAATTAACTTCTTTATAAATTAATAGATCTGCTACTGATACACATTATACCATTGTTTGTTTGCTTTCATTTCTTTCTTCTTCTCTATTTCTTTCTTTAATTTGAAGAATCTCAACTATTTTGAGTGAGCTGTTCAAGTGTATTATGAGTAACCATTCGTCCAACTCTTCTTTATTTTCATATGCTTGTGTGCTGTTCGACTACAAGATGAACATGTTTTTAGCCATATTCAAAGGCATTTGTTACATTTACCAAGTTCGTGCCTGCAGCCACGCAATGTAATGACTGATATGAAATTTAGCTTTGTACACCACTGCAATTAAGCAGCAATAACAAACTATGAATACATCCACTCAAAAAGTCATCATGAGCATATAAAATTAAAGTGGTCTCGCTAATTGTGCATAGTCAGTGAGAACAAGAAGTTGAGGCTTTCTAAATGAAGCCTGTTGTGGGCCAGATGGTTGATTATACAGAATAAATTAATGAGCATGAAAAAAAGACTCGCACAAGACAGAGAACTTGTCCGTGTCACCTTTTGCGCTCTTATTTCGTTGAGGGCTTTCTTGTTAGACATTTAAGGGACATATCTTGAAATTGTGATGGATGTATGTCCGATTGCTAGTGAACGGGATTTGTAGTGGGCATCACTCAGAGCTCCCACAGTCTAAGAAAAGTTTGCACCCTTTGGGTCGTATCCTGTCCTCGAACAATAGTAGTTGTCTGCTGTCTTTCTTGCTTTTCCTTTCTTGAAAATTGTGCTCACTGCTTTCCTGTCAAAAACACTATCTCACGCTGATAGCGTGCATACCGTTTAAGACATGGAAGCACTGGGCAGGCAGCATTTAAAGAAAGGAAAAACAGACAATGTAGATGACGATTGTTGTTTGCGGTCAAGGAAGTCCCAAAGGGTACAAACTTTTCTTATCACAGCTTCGGATGATCATTTTTGAGCATTCTGAAGCACTCCCAAAAGGCCAATCTTGTTTGGATGGTCAAATAGGGGCTCTCCTGCAAGACTCAGATGGTCGTTAGCAATTGCCTGATTCCACATCAGAGCACCGAGAGGCACTCCCGCTGTCACAATTGTTGCAGCCGAGAAATCTGGGCATTTTCCATTCACAAGACCCTCCTCTTTTTTGTAGTTGCACTAGCGAAGGGGCTCGGTTTGCAGCAACAACACATTTTTATCGACGGCGGCACTGGCCATGGTACCGGCAGTTCCCCTCAACTTTCGCTTCATTTCTGCTCACTGCATCGAGAAGCAGCTGGCTGTTCGGTTGGCACAAGGTACCTCTGACTTAGATCCATAGCACTTCTGAAATCTGTCTGTTTGGATTCAGAAGATCAGAGTGACCATCCGGATTGCCATTAGAGTGCATCGACAGTCCATGGCTGAAGGTGACACCCAGTGACACTCGCTTTAAGTGATGCTGAATCCCTTTTTAGGGCAAGAATCTTGTCATTGTCTTCATGCTGTGCTTCTTGCAGGCTATGACACCCGTGTTGCAATCAAAACTAAAATCCGTGCCAACAGCTGCCTCTGAAGAAGCTGAGCACGAACATGTGGACAAACATAAGACCATGTTCACTCCTGAGCCTACGGACACCCCAATCAAGTCTAGCATTTCATGGACTGAGGCAAAGACTACGGTAGTGGCTACACCGCTTTCTGTTGCAGAAGCAGCTGCTGACAATTCATCCGCTGATTCCGTGAGTTTTGCAGCAACACCTTGACTTTGCCTTGTGTGTGCATCCATTCTTTGGACTTTTCTGCACAGCAGACAAATGCTATAAAGCTTCACCAGTACACCCAATATGCAACAAATGTCATCTTCATATGACCAGTTTTACCTGTATCACCAGTGTGAGTTCGGTTTACAGTGGGGCAAACTCCAAGCCTTGGGCATGAATAGCTTATCAGTTTATTTTATAGTTACAGTTATTTTTGCATGGTGGTAGTAGCACGCACAGTACCAAGCAGTTGCACAAATTAGCCACGACATTTAGCAAGTTAGCAGCAAGGTAGGGTTCAACGCTTTGGCTTTTCTTTGTGTTCTACTTTTGCTGATCAGGCAGATGGCGGGACATATGCTAAATGTCAGCCAGCTTGACAGTACCTTCCACTTTCACTCTACCGAGCTGAAGGTGAAGTCAATGCAATATTCCCACAGAAAATGACCGACTTTTTACTGCAGCTGTGATGAAAACTTCTTGTCCTGTAACATAACATGCATAGGCAAACAAATTTAACAACAAATAGAAAAACTTCTTTCATTCAATTTATTTATTTGTGGAAGGCTACAGTGCAAGAACCGACGCAGACAAAGGAGGCAGACAAAGTACACAGACACAGCGCTGACTTTGAACGAAAATGTTTATTTTGCTGGTGCATGGCTAGTTTTAAAGCAAACACTTGGCAAAAAAATAAACAAGATCATAAGTGCGCACACCTTGGCATTTGAATCAAGGTAGGTGAGCTCTTTCTTGCACAAGGCTATCGAGGGGCAACTGACACAGTTATTTCCTGCACGTGCAATTGCGACAGCCTTGCACGGCAGGAAAGGCTTGATTTTCTCCTAGATACAATCTTGCATTTGTCGAAGACAGGTTTGCACCCACAGTTGCGACAGTGCACGCCTGGATGACCTTGAATAATGTTGTGGTGTTTCCAAAACGATTGTTAATGCATCGGCCGGTTTGCTCGATGTAGACCCACATGAGATAGGTACCTCATATACGGCACACTGGGCACACTGTGTGAAGTGCTGTCCTGTGATTAGTTTCACACTGGGCCTTCTCTTGGAAGACAGCACAAGTTTGCTTACTCAGTGACACCAGTTTTCTAGGCACAAAAAAAAAACCCATCAATAACTGTTCTACTGCATGACCAACTGCACAGAAAAAGCTCCGAGAGCATTTTGTCCATGTATGACAAAAAGAAAAAAGAAAATCGTATCCCTACAAAAAGTCAGGAAGGATGCAAAAAAGCTTGTGACTAGACTGGAACTGAGTAGTGCTTTAAGGAAGGTGGATGGTGCCAGCAAGGGCAGTCTACAATTGTTTTTCTCTGGCAAGACGCACAAGATTGATTGCCCTCTTCACGTCATTGTATCCGAAAAAAGTACATGGCAAAATATGGTTGTGGATTCCTTAAAAGCAAACCTTAATAGATTAGAAATAAACTATTCTTTTTTAGTGCGTGGTTCCGATGACATTGTACGTTACCTGACAAAGCACACATATATTTTCAGTCAACATAAAGGACCTCTTTTATTCACTGCCCCCAATTGGCTTTTTGTCTTGCGTAAGAGAAGCAATTGACAAACATGGAATTCTTGACTTTCAAAGTGGCGCAGGTATCAGTGCAAGTGGCGTTTTAGAATTGTTGAACGTAGTATACTTGATGTCTACCTATGCTACCTGGGACAAAGGAACTTACCTCCAGAAGAAGGGTATCTGTATTGGTTCCTCGATAGTGCCTGTACTCAGCGACTTATTTTTTGCCATATGGGATAGGAATCTTTACAGTTGCATGGTTTAAATGCTTATATATTTAGATATGTTCACAATTTTTTTGGTTCTTGATGTTCCAAATAACAGTGAATTCACTGTAGCACTGGAACGTGTGCTTGATGTTTTTATAGATGTTTTAAGTCCCCTAACTTTAAAGTATGATCTTTCTGCAAAAAATAACATTCAATTTTTAGATCTGTGCCTTCATTTTTTTGACACAGCACGTGTGCTGGATGTTTGAGCCAAGGGCGAAAAACGCCTTTACTTCCATTTGGGTCTGTACACTCTAAACTCGTGAAGAGAAGTTGTCTCTTACTTTTCAAATGCCTTGAAGAAATTCTGTGTCCACAAAATGGAAGAAAGCTTTTGGTCGCAGGTGTCCTGCCTTAGCACAGCTGTACATGCCTTATGTTTGCAGGTTAGTAGGCTTGTGTGAATATTCGGTATTCACTTCTATTTGAATTTTGTTATTAGGAAATTTCGAAGTATTCGACTTGAACGAATAGCGGCAGGGAGAAGGCATTTTTGGAAGTTTCGGTTTTCGATTCAGTGATACTTTTCCCAATCCAATCCAAACCAAGCCAGGAAAACAGAACTATACACGGAACAAAGGCCTACAAAAACGCATCTCGTCGGCGTGGTGATGTGGTTGATTACGTTTAGTGGGCGACTCTGTCTCTGCAGCGACAGCATTTGATCAATCCCAGCTGCCTTGGACCACTCTAGAGAGCACCATGGGGGACTTGCATGCGGCCAGCAATCCGATCTGGAACTTTTTGTAATAATTTCGCCAGGAACAGAAGCTCGATATCTTAAATGCAAGGCATTCCTGAAGACCCCGACAACCCTAGCAGCGCATGTAAGGAGACACCCGGAGTTGCCAAGAGAAGCAGGCCATCCAAGCTCAAGGGGGCAAGCAAGGCAAGTGGTCAACAGCCATCCATAGTCGACAGTTTCAAGCCGAAAATGAAAGTGTCAGCCCCTCGGCCCCAAAAGCCCAACAGATGACAAAAATGATAGCTCACTTCGTAGCTCGTGGTATGCACTCCCACAGCATTGTCGAAGAACCAGGTTTCCTCGACATGGTAAAGTTCGCTATGCCGGATTATGCAGTGCCGTCTCGGACATCGTTCTCAAGAGTCATTATTCTGGACCTCTACACATCAAGCAAAGAGAAAGTGAAAAAGAAGCTCGGGGACATTTTTGCAAGCGGAGTGGAGTCGCTTTCAATCATAACTGATGGTTGGACATCGAGGCAAATGACAGCTACATTTGTGTAACTTGTCACGTCATGGACAGGGGCTTTGTGCAACATATGCATGCATTGGCTTGCACAGAGATGACAGACTCTCACACTGCAGAAAACCTGGAGCTATTTATTGCAAGTGTCATCGAGGAGTGGGAACTTGCAGCCCACAATACTGTGCCGATCTTCATCGTTACAGATAATGGAAGGAACTTTACTTCTGCAGTGGCGCGGTCATCCTGGAGTGGTGCGCAGTGTTTCGGACACATCCTTCAGTTGTGTGTCCGTGATGCCAAAAGAGAAGTGTCAAGGTTTTTGCAGCTCTGTGCTAAGGCCAGAGCGATTGTGGCTAGATACAAATGGAGTGCCAAGGCCCGAGGACGGCTTCAGGAAATTCGGAGAAACATGCAGCTGGACCCTCTCGAGGTTATACAAGACGTCCCGACATGATGGAACAGTTAGCATGCCATGATGGCCAGGCTCATGAAGCTCTGTACGGTCATCACTGTAGAACTTTCAGAATCTGACGCATTTCCAAACTTGAACGCAAGTGAGTGGAAGCTTATGAATGCAGCAGTGCAAGTCTTGGAAGTCACTTGACCATGCCACAACTGAACTGTCTGGTGACAGACCTCCCACGCTGTCACAAGTCATTCCCCTGTTGCAGTGTACCGAGGTGGTTCTAGCTGAACATGTTACCGAAGGTGGTGAGGCAGCATTGCTTGCCTCAAGCCTTTTGTGTAGCATCAAGACGAGGTTCCCTGATATCAAGATGTCACGCCTTCCTGCATTGGCAATGTTGGTCAATCCTAGATACGAAGATGTCTGTTATGCTGAACGGCACGCAAAGCAATGGGCGTTCACGCTACTCACAACGGCAGCAGAAGAGACTGTGCCAGTTGATCAACATGGTACAGCAACAAGTGAGAACAGCACCTGCTCTGCAGACCCATCAGGGGACTCTGTGTGGAGTGCATTTACACACTTCAGTTCATGTGCGCATCATCAGTTAAGCCGTACAATCTCGGATGAGGTTGCTGGGTACTTGAAGGCCCCCCTTCTTTCCCGGTCCGAAGGTGTGGTGGAAAAGCAAGGGCAGCCGCCTTTACCCAACCCTGGTTGCAGCTGCTGTAGGTATCTTTCGATACCAGCCACCCAGACAAAAAGTGAAAGGTTTTTTTCAACTGCAGGAGCCGTTGTAAGCTGCAGAAGGGAGCACCTCAAACCCCAGCATGTGGAACAGCTAGTGCTTTTGCACGAAAATTTGTAGATTTTTGTAAATAATCAAGTTGTTTACTTTCCTTGAATAAATCCCAGACCTTAGCTCTCTGCCATTTTCTTTTCTTTACTTCCTACTTTTCGAAGTATTCGCTTCGAAGTTATTCGAGAATTACTATTCGCTTCGAACCAAAAAAGCACTATTCGCACAAGCCTACAGGTTAGTGTTGCGGTCATGCAAGGACACAGCTCACAGAAGGACAAAGTCGTGACACCGTAAAGAAGGCAGTTATTCCGTATTTTCATGGAATCTTGCACAACATTAGGAAGGTTGGCCAGAGTGCAAATCTTGATGTTTTTCCACGCCTAGAAAACTGGTGTCACTGAGCAAGCAAACTTGCTCTGTCTCCCAGGAAAAAGCACCGTGTAAAACTAATCACAGAGCAATGCTTCGCACAGTGTGCCCAGCGTGTCGTATATGAGGTACCTTTCTCATCTGGTAAAGGCTACATTGAGCAAATTGGCTGATGCATTAACAATCGGCTTAGGGAACACCACAACAATGTTAATAACACTATTCAGGTCATCTAGATCATTTTTGTTGAACGTCAGCGCTGTGTCTGTGTATTTTGTGTGCCTCCTTTGTCTCTGTCGGTTCCCATGCTGTAGCCTTCCTTTATGTTCAGCCAACAAGCCCAACTAGTTAATCTGCTCAACTTTATTTGTGTATTGATTTTTTTTACTACTTTTTCATTTACAACTGATGAAAGCTTCTTGAGGGGTAAGGCATGTAAGTCTTGTACTGCTGTCATCTGGTGCTGTTTGATCATCTAGTCTTGAACTAATGCTCTCACTGTTTTTTTTTTTTAGTCACCTATCTATTCTGTACAGCAGGTGTTCCTTAAAGATCGACTGAGATTTTATTGTATAACTTTTTATGGACCCCATTGTACTAAATTTGTAATGTCTGAAACTCCGTTATGTGGTTGGCAGCGCGCTTCAACGAAATAATGCATAGAAGGAGGGGTGAGATTTTTGAGCCATGGAGTAAAAGCAGCAATAAGTTCTTGCTATAACCCCCTTGCTACCAGTATACATTCAGATCTCAGTATAACGAAATCATATTCCACATGAAAATATACCTTCATTTACATTTGTTATAAGTGTACACACTAATATGTCAAGAAAAAAATTATTACTGGATCGGAAGAAAGAGAAGTGTACGTGATGCCTCTGATGAGCCAGCAAATGGTCCCTTGTTGATTTTGACGGGACATCAGCAGCTTGCTGTGCTGATACATAGCACATTAACTATGTTGCATTTTTGCATTAATATGCAACCATGCAATTCGGACATTGGCTCGCAGGCAGTGGGTCAGCCAAACCAAGCCCTTTGCCCTAAACACACATGCACGTCCAGAAAGTGCCATTTAAGAGTCCCTCTTGCTAGGTATTTAATATTTTTGCTACCAGAATGCATAATATGAGCTGCTGAGCGTACGAACATTCGCTTCGCTGTTACCCCTTTTGTCTCGAGTCTTGCCTTTTCAGTTTCATTGAAGCAGTACAATACCCATTGCAATAACACATGATCAACAAAATTTAGGATTTACTTCTTTCTACTGGTAGATTGATGCTGGATTTGTGCTTGTCTTGTCAAGTATTGTCTTGTCAAGACTGTACTGCTTTGTTGCTAACCTCGATTGACCTCTCTTCAGCTCTCAGAATTGGTGGATGAAATTGAGAGGACGTCTTCCAAGGTCCGGCTTCTGAAAGAGAGTGACACGGGGGGCAGCACCTACAAGGAAGAAAGCGCAAGCAAGCGCCCGGTAGCAACCAAGATGTCGCAGCGGCGATCCATGGCAGTGAGTGCTGTCGTTCAGCTTGTCCTGCTGTTACAATAGGCTCCCACTGAAGCATGATGAGGCCAGTGATTCTCAGAGCTATATATTTCAAGGGCAGTTTGAAAGTACTACTGAAGTTAGTATAGTAGACTTCCATTAATTCAACTCTGGTTAATTCGATCCCTATCGAGAATCCTGGCCCAGTGCCCACGCATTTCTGTCAGGCCGAACTTCCGTTACATTGATCTTAAAAGTGGACTTTGCCGGATAATTAGAACTTGACCAATCGGCATGTGCACACCTGCCCCCCATGGTGACTACAATAGTGACCCCTTTACTGGCAGCATCTGTCTCTGCAGATGTTAGGTTACAGTGAATGCATTGAACGCACGCCATCTGCTATCAAAAATGCCTATTTTCTCTCTGCCCTGAGAAAATCTTCAAGCAGTGAGGGTAGCACAATACGTCTAGCTATGATATTTGCCCGTTTTTAATGCACACCTTTATTTTTTCCCCAAGAAAAACTTATAATCGCGTTCGCGGCGTTTGTCTGCGTTGCGGCAAAACAAGGCTGTCTTGCGGCGAAGCCCTGTTTTCTCTTTCATTTTTCTCTTTTCTTTTTATTTACACAGACGCTGTTCTTTAGACCCTTTATCGTTCAACTGTTCTGTCCATTTCACTGCTTGTCACGTGGGTCATTTTCCGCGCGGTCACACATTTTATCAGTTTTTTAGGTGAGTGACTATTAGAGATTTCAGTTTTGATGCAGACGCTGTACTTAGACGCCCTGTCTTCATGTTTTTCCATGTTATTCGTTGGTCATTATTCCCATAGTCATGCGGGTTTCATCACTGACTGGGCTTTAGGCGTTTGAATGGTGTTATGTTTTGGATAGTTGATAGTGAAGCATAGACGGTATTTTTTATGTCTCGTTTTTTTCTCCCCGTTGGTTTGGTAAAGACTGTGCTCGATGAATTGCTTCCCATGCTGCTCCATGTGTGGTTCTTGTTTGCTCATTTGATCTTTTGTATCAGATATGATTCCTGAGTGGTCGATGGATTGCTGTATTGTACTTCTAACGTTTCGTGTGTGATTCGGCTTGATTGACCTTCATAAGGCAGGCTTGTTGCGGAAATAAACTTAGTTGTGAGTGGCGCCGGTCCTGTGGTTTGGGTCCTTCTTCAGTCCTTGTCTTTTGCGCCTTGCCTTTACCCATTCTCATGCTTCTGTTTAGCCTCCATAATTGTGCTGTGTACTCATACTGTTTTTAGGAATTGTTAGCTTGTGTCCTGATCAACTTCAGTATGTGCCAAAAGCATTGATTTCTTGAACGTACTGCATTGTAAATAGATGTGCACATACAGTATTGACCCAAATATGTTGTTTTTCTCCTCAGAAGCCCTTGACCAAAACGCCAAGAAGGAGCCCTCGTCAGCATGTGTCTGAGGTGTGTGCTCCAGACACTTGCTATAATTGAATGGCTACAGGCTTAAGTATCAGGTCCATTGAAACACTTCTTCGATACGTCAAGCAGTGCTGATAATTCATTAACATTAAAGATTGTCTGAGCCAAATTTTGCTGCTCTTATATAGCGCAGGAGGTTACTTATAAAAGGACACTAAAGCGAAAGATTATTTGAGCTGCATTAGCAAGTTATCTTTCTAAAAAACCAAAAATGTCACTCTTACTGTGAGAGAAGAGGCTGTTTAGGTCAGAAAAGATGCAGAAACAAAAGGCAAGTGGCGATGCCGCCTTGGAACTCCCCCCACCAGCTTGCCATGACGTCACGAATTTTGACAGCACCTGCTTGCACCTAGTTAATGTTTTATTAGTGAAGATGGGCTCATTATATTCTAAAAGAGCCAAAGCTGAAGTTAGCAAGTTTCTTGAATTTTAATGAGCCACAATGGTGCAAATACTAAAAGAAGCTTTGTAATCCATGATGCCACTCTGACATACTGATGCTGGGGTATGGGCGTGAAATTCAAGAAATAGAACTTTTGATCTTCGTTTCTCTTATAATCAATGTATTATTGTGAAATTAAATATTATAGCGTTTTCAAAGAACACTGACGGTCTAAATGGACTTAGTATTTCTTTTTAGTGTCCCTTTGAAGGAGTATGGATGCATAGTAGTACTTTTAAGATTTTCGAATCTCTACCAGAAGCTTGCTGCACATAAAAGGAGCACACTACTTGGCAACTACAGACAGTCATAAATTATTTTAATTTGATACTGAAGTCATCTAAAAATGCTACACCTGGCATCATCGACATTATTGTGACATCATGACACACAAACTTGCCGACTGTCATGTAGCAGTATAGTTTTAGTACAGTGGGGGTGGGGGGATGTTCCTCATAAGAATTGTTTCTAAATAAACAACAGTGCTTGCATGGGTTTTCTGGCTGCACTTGCTTGTGGAAGCTGCAGTAATAAAAAGAATGCAGCAAGCCAGTGCATCGTGATGTCATGACTAAACCGCATCCTGGGTGTCAAAGCTTAAACTGGTTTTAGATACAAGTACTATAGTAAATTATTTAGGGCGCTCTGGCAATATCCAATATATTTTTGAGGGATTAGGGGGTCTGGATTTTTATTTAAACCAAAGGTACGATTAGCTAGAAATATGATGCCGGTACTCCTTTAAAGGAGTGCTTGGCCTTTAATGCCACATTTTTTGTCTTTACTTTGTTTGCCATCTGCTGGGGTGTTGCATCAGACATTATTTTAATGTGCTTGTGGTTGTCTTACGTAATGTTTTACCCTGTGGTTATGATGACACTACAGAAATCTGGGCGCAGCATCGCAAGCACAAAGGCATCATCTGACAAGGTAAAGTTTGTGCAGAAATAGCTGAAGCGTTGTTTGTTTTTCAGGTTACAATGTTTCCTTGCTTATAGACCATTCTTAGAATGCACCAATGCTGGTGTACTTAAGTGCACATTAAATAATCCCAGGTGGTCAAAATTGATCGGGAGTCCCCCACTATGGCATGCCTCATAATCATATTGTGGTTTTGCCATGGAAGATCCCAGAAATAAATTTTCTTTATAGTTTTGGTTTGCGGCCTGTTGTGCTGTTGTGCCATTGTGCCCTGTTGCTTTTGGCATTGCATTCTATAAAAGTTGCCAAAGGCATCTCTGGACCTGCAACCATATTGCTAGTATGGAAATGATGGTTAGTATATATACTTGTATTCAACTGATCTTCATGCTTGTGGCTTCAAACGTTCTTGTGACATTATTTATCAGACTTTACACTTATTTAAATGCATAGTCACCATGAATTTTTGCACTTGTAGCTTAATATTTGTTAAAAATGATCAATTTGCAATCACGCAAGGTGATTTGAAGATAAAAGGATGAAGTTTAGGCAACTCCATTTATATACTGACCATCATTCCTATGCTGGCTGAACTGCCATACCTGGAGCTGCCATTGACACTGGAGCCAGACTTCTCTCTATTGATTTTTGTGGGAAGCTCTGTAGCTTTTGAGGAGTGGCAGTGGCAATGCCAGAAGCATTTGGTGTTAAATTTATGAAACATCTTAACAACTATTCAATTTGCCACATACTGTTGCAAGTTCAGCAGAGCTGAAGCACAAGGGCCATCAAGTCAATAGCCACTGAAAAGTGCCCATGTGACGCAGGTCTAATTTTTTGGCAAAATTTTGATCCATTTCTGATTATCGTGGAGCTTCTTTATCCTTAAGACTTCCTTGAGTTTAAGAGATTGCCAGTTTAATAGTACATTGTGCAGCCGTCTTTGATTTCTTTAAATTGCTTAGAGAGTTTAGCAACAGCATGTTCAATTTAGGTTTTATGCACTTCTGTTCAGGCGTGCCAGACGACCAAAAAAAAGAGTTTGAAAGTTGCAGGTGTTTGCATGCAGCTGATAACAGGCACCAATTTTTATAATATGATTTAGCTTCGTAATGTTCGATCAGGGCTTTACATGCTGCTTTGCAAGGGACCTAGTCAATCTTTTGGTTCCCATGGCTTGTCCTACTCTCCTGTGGAGCACAGCCGCAGAAGTAAGTAGCCTGCACTCAATTTATCTGCCTGGAGTCAGTCCTGGTTAAGTTTGTACTGTGGTGAGTGATGATTCTGCTATAGTAGTTTTGTTTTTCGCATACGACAGGCTGGCAGGTAATCCTGAGAGTTTGCACTGCAGTTTCTGGCTTCAGCCTTTGCATGTGTTAGTACATAGTGTGTATAAACAGCTGCATATGTTTTGTGTAGGGTATGTGTTGGTACATATTTATATAACAGCTGTGTATGGTAGTGCTGCTATCTAGGAGGATACTCGGGAATAAACGGCCTTACTCTGGCCTCCAAGTTTCAAGCAGAGATTCATCGTTAGAGTGGAGTTCACTTGAGCGCACAGATGTGCTTTGTGGAGCCAGAACCTTGTGGCTTGTAATTACTATTGTGAATAGTTCGGAAGAGGAATTGTCTTAGCTCATTTTGTTTATGTTGAAAAAGAAAATTGCCAGTTAAGTATCCTTACGTGATTTGAATGCAAGGCATAATGACTTTTCTAATTAATTGGTGGCGTCCATAATACGTGACATCCTGTATTGTCACATGTCCTTCACAACTACTTTAATCGACCTTGCTCTAATTTCTACCATTGTTAATTCACTCTAATCCACCTTCATTCACTTTATATTTCACCTTAATTCATGTTACTCCACCTTAAGTCACCTTGCTCTTACTTGTTCCAACTTTAATTCTGTATTACTGCTGACATCATACAAGGCACTGATGACATCACTGAAGATGTTGATCTTTGTTAAAACTCGTTCCAGACAACACCGGCTCTTCTGTCTTATAAGACATACACTGCTTTTGCATTAATAATTTTCCTCTCACCTTAAGCATACCTTAAGGTACTTTGTAAAAGTGCCAAGAGTCTTAAGAATGTGGTGGTAACTGTACTTCGTTTTATTGAATTTGGTAAACCACATTTACTGATTAGCAAATACCATGGTTAACGGCACTGATGAAAAGACAAGAAAGATGGAACACAAGCACTGTGTTCTATCTTTGTGAATTCAGGCTTGTTTGTACGGTTTTAATGTTGCGCCAAGTTTTACGAAAAGTTTATGTTCATGCAAAAGTTCCACACTTTGCTCTCTGACCCTGCCATCGTAAGTCATCTGATAGTGAACGGTTGTCAGAGGGGCAGTGGCGTAGCAACAGGGCGGCCCGGGGGGCCGTGGGCCCCGGGTGCAAGGGGCCAGTGAGGGGGGGGGGGGGGGGTTGTCATACATCTGAAGACACCTCTCTTTCTGCTGGCTACAACCGGGGAGTGGGGTGACAGAAGGCCTATGGGCCCCGGGTGCCAGACAACCTAGCTACGCCACTGCAGAGGGGTACTTGCTTAAAGCAAGTTTACAAGCTCCTGAAGCAGGTGAAGCGGCAGGAGCTAGTTGCTGAAAAGATTGCTGTGATCTGAAAACAATGGATTGCTTGTCGATCTCTGCTGTCTTTATATCATTTGAAGGTAAATCATGGTTAATAAAGTGCAAATGTATCCCACAAAAGGTGTCTGCTGAAGGCAAACTTAAATATTGCATACTTTCCCTCCCCCTTCCATTTTTGTTTTATGTCTGTGAGAGTCTTACGGATTTTAAAGTTTATACATTAACTGCTGTGCCATGGCATTGACACGCTAACCCAATTTCATGCTCGCATGATAAGTGAGTCACGGTGGAAGCGCAAACAATGCTTCTCTCTTACATGACTGATTTTTAAAAGCTGCATGCTTTCAAGAATTCCTTCATATTTTTCAGGCATCCGCTGTTGCTGGTATTCAGAAGAAACCAGTGCAGCCAAGCAAGAAAGCAGATGACACTTCACTTATGTCTCGGGCTGACATCTCAACAAAGTCAGCTGTCACTGCACCGGCTGCCAAAAAGAGGAAGTTCTTTCAGCCGAAAGACAGCGACTGGGATGATTTGTTCAAGATCAGTTTGATCTGAGCGCTGGCTTGGCCTAGGGCAGGTTACAACTAGGCCACATTTCTCCTGTGCAAGGGTCTGCACAGTTTTTTTTTAACTTAATTTTTCATGAGAGGTCTGCACAGGGGATGTATTTTTTTGTGTGTGGGCATACGTACTATTTCATTGCTCATTGATATTTATCTCATATTACCAGCTATATTTTCTCTTAGCTTACAGTTGGTGTTTTGGCTGTTTGCCATTGTCTGTTGGAAGCAAACAGCTACATCATTAACTGTTTATATCATGCACTCCGTGCAAGTGAGCATTGAGTGTGTGACATAATTTCTTTTTCGCCACATGCATATATATATATATATTAATGTTTTCATTTTTTGTGCTATAGTTGACTTGATCATAGAGAGAAAGTAGGACTGCTGTTCCTCAAGCTTCTTCATTTTCACATTATCCTACATTTCTAGCCTATGATGTAAGTTTTAATGTTTATATTTTATTCACATTCACCCCTTTTCAGCTAGCTTACAGTTGGAGTTAGTTTATCGCTTTTAGATTTGGTCCATAAATTGCAATGCTATATTTCTTCTTTTATTTATTTGCTTTCTCATCAAAGCTCCAATAAAGATTTGTATTGGTACAGCAATCATAGTCGTGGTCGGCTCTTTATCAGTCAGCTGTCACGCTTGTAAAAAGCTGTGAAAATTGTGGCAAGACAAATAAGACACAGGCCGAAGTGCTGCAGTGTAGGAAAGTGCTGCCATTGAAGCTCTTGTCTATCCAGATTAAGAAGACACACAAATTTACACAATGACACAAATGACACTTCTGGAACTTTTCACTTCGATCTGGGCTGCAGAATACCTCGCATCCTCATGGAAGGAAGCTATTGTTATTCCCATCTTGAAGCTGGGCAAAGACCCTTCCTTGGTGGCAAGCTATTGCCCCATAGCTCTCACAAGTCGTCTGTGCAAGGTGTTTGAAAAAATAATTAATTATAGACTAATACATTTCCTTGAACTGAACAAAATGCTTGATCCCTATCAGTGTGGCTTCAGAGAAGGGCGGTCCACGACTGATAATCTTGTGACCATTGAAGGAAATATCCATGATGCATTTGTACATAAACAGTTATTATCGATATTCCTCGATATGGAGAAGGCGTATGACATAACGTGGCAATACGGGATCTTTCGAGACTTGTCGGGAATGGGCATTCGTGGAAATATGTTAAACATACTAGAAAGCTATATGTCCAAACGTACCTTCCGCGTGAAAATCGGCAATGTATTGTCGCACCCTTTTATACAAGAAACTGGTGTACCCCAAGGAGGTGTGCTTAGCTGAATACTCTTTATCGTGAAGATCAGCATGCTTCGGGCTTCATTACCGCCAGCCATTTTTTATTCTGTTTACGTAGATGACATACAAATAGGTTTGAAATCCTGCAACCTTGCAGTGTGTGAGAGGCAAGTAAAACAGGGCTTGAACAAAGTGTCCAAATGGGCAGACGAAAACGGATCTAAAGTGAACCCCAACAGAAGTTCTTGTGTGCTTTTCACAAGAAACAAAGGGCTCATTGCAGATCTCAGTATCGAAATGTATGGTCAGCAAATACCTGTGAACAAAAAGCACAAGTTCTTATGCATCATACTTGACTCTAAACTAACTTATTCCACACATAATGTATCTCTAGGTGAAGTGCTTAAAAACAATGAACTTATTGAAAATTTTACCCCACACAACATGGGGCAGCGACAGGAAGTGTTTAATGAATCCTTACAAGAGCCTGATTCAATCATTATTGGACTATGGTGCCGTGATCTACCATTCTGCCGCCCCGAGCACGCTAAAAATGCTAGATGCCGTTCACCATTTAAGGATCCGACTGGCCACTGGCGCTTTCAGAAGTCCCATTAAAAGTTTATATGTTGAATCAAATGAGTGGTCACTCTATCTTCTGAGAACATACATCAGCCAAACTTATTTTCTGAAAGTTCACTCTAATCATCAACATCCGTGTTTTAATACCGTTAACGATATGGCATGTGCTGCACTCTTTTGTAAGCGTCCCTCTGTATGACAGCCCATTTCACTGAGTGTGAGGGAGCTTAGCATTGAAATGGATGTCCCACTCCTCAACATAGCTTAATGCCTCCAGCTAAGCTGCTACCCCCTTGGAAGTGGCAGCTGATACTGTGACATATCTTTCCTACAAGTTACAAAGCACGCTCAGAGATTGAAGTCCACATGCATTTCCTGGAACTCCAGTACAAGCACTCCTGCACAGAGTTCTACACAGACGCACCGAAGTCGCACGACGAGGCGTCCTATGCAGCCGTCGGTCCATCCTTCTTGGAATTTGATGTACTGCATCCCAAAACAAGTATCTTTACGGCTGAGACCTACGTACTATTGTCTGCTGTGAAGCGTATAAGGAAATAAAAAATAAGTTATATATACGGACTCCCCAAGTGTTGTGAAGGCCTTGACGTCATTCCGTAAGCACAAAGATCCAGTAATTAATGAACTCTATTCCGTCCTGTGTAAAACGTATATATCTAACCATGTGATTATATGCTGGGTGCCTGGCCATAGGGACATCGAGGGTAACTTTCTAGTGGACCAGATGGCCATGTCAATTGCATCGCATGCTCTTAATCCTACTGCTGCAGTCCCTGTCACATATCTGAAGCCCTTCTTATGAAGGAAACTGCGAAACTAGTGGCAGCGCTTGTGGGATGTGGAAACAAATAATAAACTGCACGTAATAAAGCTGCAATTAGGTTTCTAGCCTTCTGCAACAAAGTCACGCCAAACAGATGTCCTATTCTGTCGTCTAAGAATAGGACACACATTTCGCACCCATAATGTTTTACTTACTGGAAATGAACCTCCAACTTGTGGTAAATGTGGGGAGGAGCTGACCGTCCTCCTGGAGTGTTGGAAAGCTGAATCTGAGAGAAAGAAACATTTTCTCTTAGCTTACCGGCAGCACATCCCCCTTCATCCTTTAATGTTACTTGGCCCAGAATGGCTTTTTGACACCAACGCTGTCCTAGGTTTCCTGAAAGATGTTGCGTTACATGTTATTAGCCCCACACATTCGTAGCACCTCCTCTCTCCAGAAGATGTCGCTGTGATAGTTGTTTCATATAGCACATGCCTCTAGGCGCTTGTGTTTCAAGGGCTCTGGTGAGGCAGTAATGCTTTAGGCAATTTTAGAATCTCGCATATTTTGTATATTGCATCATTCTTTCCCAATGCATTTTAGTGTTCATAGTGCACGACATTAGTCATTGCCATAATTTTATTACGCATAGATTTTATGCAATTTACACCAACTCTTTTAGGCCCCTTCACAGCCACGTCACATTAACTTGACACAACCCATCAGTCCACTACGAACTTATTAACACTAGCATGGCACTCTTTGACCATACCTGGCCCTTGCGCCATTAAACATCAAGCATTCATTCAGATTAAGACGAATCTGTTCATCTTCATTACAATGCATGTGCAGTTGAAAAGCAGGACTTGCCAGCAACTTATCTGTAGTGACAATTCAGGCTTGGCACACATTGAGATGGTTGCAATGCTGCTGAAATGTTCACATCTAGAAAACATTTTGCTGCACTGCATTTCTTAGATACAGTTAAACTTAGACATAATGAAATTATCGATATAACGAAGTAAGCTTTTTATAACCTCCATTGGGCAGCGTTTTTAGAGCCTCAATATAACGAAGTGCGTTTGTATGTGATTTCGATATAACGAACTTTCACTGCCACCGCAAAGGAATGCTGAGACTATAAATGGAAATTTCCGCCGGCACAGGTGGTCAAATGATTGAATTACTAGTGGCTGCTTGCAAATGCACCTGTCAAATCACGTGCCGCGACAAGAGCGACCGCCGAAGTGGAGCTGCATCATGTTCCGCATAAAGTCCAAGTGCGATGAGCTTGTATCGCGCCCTGCGCACTATGTGCTTTAGGCACAAGTGAAAGGGTGCGCCAGTGAGGCACAAAATATAGTGGCTTTATGAGTGCCGCCTTCCTGCTCGAGCAAAGGGGAAAATGGGTAGGGGAGCGAGCTGGCGCGCGAAGGGGACGGGTGTAAGTTGGCACGCGTCTCGGCTGTGGCTGCGCTTGGCTGTAAGCGCGGTTGAGCGCATACGCAACTGTGCATCCTGCTTTAGAGGTAATCTGTCATGCCTGCAGAAAGAGGTATGCCAAGATGGCATGGCACCATGTAAGCTGTATAACCGGCGCGATTAGGTTTTAGAAGCTGCATAATATCAGGTTTTGGTGACCCGTTGGAGCGAAATCGAGGCATGCGAAACATTCGCTCCCCGCTGCCGGTGCTTTTCCTGATAGTATCGCCTGCACTAGGATAACTCTATCAGACGTGGGAGCGGAGTGCATGCGATAGTGTGGCTGGCTTCGTGTAATTCGTACCGCCGAAGTGACGGTATCGTTGACGTACGTGGCACGAAGCCGTATGATTCATCGTCAACTCGCAAATTTACCAAAATGAATTTTCTCATTCTAGTTTACTTTTTCAATTGCCCAGTAATCCCAAAAATTTTGCGACCCCTTTCTCTGTGATAAAATTCGATCGGCAACTGCGCTGATTTGCAAAAAAGGTCAAATTTCAATGCAACGAAATTTCGATGTGACGAAGCAAATTGCCGTTCTTACCGGCTTCATTTTTTGAGGTTTAATTGTATATGTTATTGCATACGTAGCGAAGCGATACAGATTTTGTCATAACTAAAGAATGCTCAGTGTGGAAGCAGTGCATTTAACACTTGCATAAATATGTATCTAATGCAAATGCATAAACCGGTTGTTTCGCTAGCGTGAAAGCGCCGGTGGGAATTCACAGGGCACTAAATAACCAAGCATGCAGCTCAGTAAAATGTGAAATACACTAAAGGCGGGCTTCATTGTGTTTGCACTTGCACTGCGTTCTGTAGCGTTGATCAGGTGTAGTTCAGTGTTTGTCGACAGCTAGCTGTGAAACGCTATGCCTTGCAGCATA
This sequence comes from Dermacentor variabilis, assembly GCF_050947875.1. Taxonomy (NCBI): domain Eukaryota; kingdom Metazoa; phylum Arthropoda; class Arachnida; order Ixodida; family Ixodidae; genus Dermacentor; species Dermacentor variabilis. The sequence goes on along the minus strand of NC_134578.1, from coordinate 10,282,782 downwards.
TGGTGTACTTACAACTGTAAAACTGATGAAAACTATTACCTATAATTCGCACTCATGTAAGGAAACCCAGCAGAAATTTGTTTTGCCCTTTGCAGCCAAACACGAAAAAGCTACTCTGGAGGTATCCAATTCCTGACAATTTGCCTAATTCATTTGGTTCATCAAGAAACAGCAAAAGAGTGCTGCGAAAAGTTGGTTAGTAGTAAATAAAACCCAGGGAAGTTCAAAATATGCATTTTGAAAATTTTGCTACTCGTTTCAGTGCTGCCTTTCCTGCCTTAAAAAGGCAAAAATTGTGCGGATCCCAAGCACAGTGGCAATGACCTTATGAGAAGCATCTTGCAGGCAGCTGGCTATTCAGCATTGTTTAGGGTTCGGCAAAGTGTTGCCAGGTTGACCAGTATGCATGTCATTCATATTGCTACATGCTTATTGCGTGCTTATTTTGGAAGATGCGCACAGGCGCCCCGACGAAGAAGACAAACTGCTCCTGGATGTTGAGCTGCTGGCTGAACAGGCCAATGCTGCAGTTGTTTTTGTAAATATATACATTGTAAATAGTCTTCAATGTTTCATCTCTCGTTTATGTAACATATTGTTGGAGGTTCACAGGTGCGATATATGTACTAGAGTTAAAGATATGACCACAACAGCATCATGTAATTTACGCCATTTCTTTCATGACGTACCTGCCGTGACAAATATGTCATCTCATTGATGCCGTCACTTGTCATTGTTATGTATGCTTGCATAGGCCATGCCTGCTTGCCTATTCTGGTATATACCCAGTTGAAGAAACGATCGTGACGGCATTATGGCATAGGAGGCTAGATAGATGCACTCACACCGCCTGAAGTTTGTAAAGAATGCTTCGCGCATCAAAAGATTCAGGGCTGGGGATACAAAAAGACTGGGATATGGTGACTGTGGGAAATCTAGTGCTGGTGAATTCCATAGGAATGATGCGCACCAGGTGCTTCAGGTAGAGGAACAATGTGACATGCGTTTTAAACGCACAACTTTCATGATGCATCCCTTTATAGGAGGTGCGCCACATGTAGTTTCCACCTGGTGGCTTTGTGTTTGTCTCACTTTGTCTGTACCAATTTTTTGTAGCAACTTAATGTTGAAGCCACTATCTGTTTTCTTGCAATATCCCACATTTGTACACTGAAACAGCTCTGACAGGCAAATTGTCACCTCTTTCTCTTCCTGAAATACGGCAATTTTCCATTCGGCAGAGGCTGATAATCATATGGCTGGTTCACAAACAAACCACATGGTGGCGCCACCATCTGTGAAAGTTGAGGATATTTCATAAAAAATAAGGACTGTTATAAGGACTTCACCAAGACCTCATGTTTGTAGTGTATTGAAATCGAAGCATACGAGTTACAAGCCAAGTAGCAACAAGAGTAGAAAACATAAAATATTTAACAGAGCAAGATACAACATAACTATAGCAATATAACAATTAATGTATATGCAAAATCTAAATACTGCAATAGTCTAGCTCACTTGTAGTGATCCCAGTTATAATGAATATGCTCAGTTATTGTGACATAGTGCCCCTGCCACCAGAATTTTCACTGAAAGATGGGCATGAAATCTCTCCTCTCATTGCTTTGGGCTACTGGAAGAACACATTAGGTTGGTAAAACATTAGAAGGGACACCTGGTCAAAGAAAGTAGGAACATGACAAAGGCAGTGTTCCAGAAAAATCGAGAAAGGAGCAAGACAGGGGCTGAGGAAGTGGCCACTGGAATGCACCAATGAGTGTCTTAATAGGCAACAAGCAATGTCATCTGAGCGCTCCAAGTATACCTTGCAAGCCAGTCATTCCTCGCGAAAAACCCTGCCGCATTCTCATGTTCAGACCTATCAAACATTCGAGGAAATGGATACATTTTTGATAAGGTTTATTGTTGTCTGGTGTCTGCTATAGGAATTGAATTTTGAGCATCTTTTTTAAAATTTTGGCAAGCATTTATTGGCAATTATTTTCCTCTGAATATTTGGTACTTATTGGCACCTATTTTTTATGGTACCGCCCTCGTCATTTTTGGCCCTTTAAGAAATCACACATCTATAATTGCAAGGAAACAGCAAAATGGGAAAGTGTTATCGTCATGAAGGCATGGAGGCAGATTAAGTACCTAACTGATTTACTGTTTCTGTCCACCAGTTAGCATGTACTGATGATGTCTCAAGGATGTGCGGGAAGAGCAGGAAGGAATGAACGTGGCACAATTGGCTCCCTCATCCAATCCCTTTTGTTGTGATGCGGGTGGTGAGGCTCCCGGTATTTGCACACTTAAGGTTTGGGCGAGGCGGGCAAAAAGAGAGCCTGCCTGTCCAGAGAACCCATTCTCATCCTCACATTCGTGGAAGTTTATGTGTGAGAACCCAACCCATTAGGTGGGAAATGGTTTGAGAAACTGGTTAGCTACCAGAAAGTGTGTGAAGTACCATCGGTATGCTAATCTTATCTTTAAATAAGGAGACTGTAGCTAACATGCTATTCCATGTGCTAAGTGAAAGATTTGGTGCGCAATGTGAACACACATCCAGATACATTTTATTTTAATTGTACTGCCCAGTTGGCCGGTCACCCAATGTGGTTAGTGCCACAGGTTAGAAATTACTATCATTCATAGACTCTGCTAGTGCCACTGGGGCGCCATATATTCCACTGAACTACCGCTAATTCTTGCAAGCATAGGAAGCACTGGTGATGTATGGCACATGGCATGTGAAACTGTGACAAAGCCTGTAACGTTTGGTCAAGCTCATGTAGGCATTTCACAGCATGGAGTTTCATGAAGCTGAGTTATTTCTGCCTGTTGGGCATACAGTAAATTACAATCTATTTGCTCTATTTGCTACTATATATTTGGCAGTATGTGCTAGGAGTGGTTTCATTTTTGAATAAATTTAACGATCGCTTCCATTGCTTTGCTTTCCTTTGAAAATTAAGATGAAAAATTATGCGGGTCTCACACCGTGGGAACGGACATAATTAAATGAAGGTTCTTTTGCTGTTTGCCTTGATTGATAATCATTAGTGATGATGTTGACGGGGAATGTATAATTTCAGCGTTTAGTGCAAGGAGAGAGGGGCGAGTTGATGGTAAATGTTACCGTGCATTACAGCTGTTCGTACTCTCAATACACAGAATGCGCAGCGAGACGTGTTTGCTTGAGGCGTTGTGCACCATTGTTCATAACCTCCGAGATGGTTATTATTGTCATTGCCTCACATGGTACATCACATCGTGGAAGAAGTGTTAAAATAGAATTATGGGACTGCACATGCCAAAACCACAATTGGATAATAAGGTACGCCGTAGTGGCAGATTTTTGACGAATTTTGACCCCCTGGGGTTCTTTTGAGTACATAAACCTAAATACACGAGTGTTCTTGTATTTCTCCCCCGACGAAATGTGGCTGCCACGGTGAGATCGAACCTGCGACCTCGAGCAATGCCATAGCTGCAAAACTACAGAGAAGGCACAGAAGTGTTGAAGTGCGACACCTAGACTCTACGGTGCTACGATGTTGCCTAGACGCTACGGTGCTTTAATGCGGCGTTGAGTCTGCATGTTGTGCGTCACTTGCCCGCTTGACAAATTTGCATGGTGTTTATCTTTCAGAAATAGCAGAAACGTGCCGTACCGTACCTTGAACATAACTTTATTCAGTTTGTCCGCAATCGCTGCCGTGTCTAGTAGTAGCTGGAGTTACAGCAACTCTTGTAGTAGCTAGGGTGCCTCGTGGCGTCGCCACCTCTAGATAGAGGAGACATTGCTCGGGGGCATGTGCATCGAGGCACCTAATGTCCCTTGATAATTTGAAAGTACCACCCTTTGAACTCTGCCGCCACCGCGCGACCTCCTCGCCACTTACGCATCCCCTCCGCGGGAACCAGTTGTGAGTCCGTTTTTCTGCACGACGATTGATCTCCTTGCCATTGCCCTTGGAAACGTGCAGATCTTGTGTTTTGCTTGCATTTTTCTTTTCCGTTGGCGCCATTTTTCTCCTTAGCTCGGCTGGCTCGGTGCAGCGAATGTCGCACGCTGTGTTCCCCGCAGTGTTGTGCTAGCACTACACCGTGCTGTAGCGCATAACTGCAGCAGGAAGCCTGAAGATCGTTATGCAGTTTTTACGATACAACAAAGAAAGCGTGACGGATTGTGCAAGAAGCAGTGGCTACACAACTCTGGCCAAAAGAACTTTCTTCCGACAAAGAACAGTGTTGTTTGCGAGCTAAGGCGCCTTTCTTATTGCTCGTATCAAAGCATCCCCTAATGCTTCATTTTATTTTTATTCTTCTGGCCTGCTCATCAGCAGTATTGCTGCGAGAATTTGTATGTTGCATAAAATTGGGGGTGACCTTAGTACGCTGAATAATATGCAAGGACTCATCACCTTGCACGTCTTCAACTGTTTAGTAGAAAATGCAGCACTATGGGTTCTGTTTTCTGCTGGGAACAATTGTGTGCAAAGATACAGCCTATTGATTGCACTTTTCGTGATTGTCAGGATCCGTTGCCTGTTTTACTGAAAATTAAAATAGCGGCTTGTAGAGGAGCTTTTTTTCAGCTTACTTTGATGTGTGCGTCATTCACTTAGATACAATAAATGCAGGCCTTGAAAAAATAATGTCATGTACACCTGCGGTATTGCAGGTTACGAACGCTAGCTGGTCTACATTGCGTTTTTAATGTGTAAGCATTCTTTGGCGAGTACCCCAACCCCGTCCTGAGGAAAGTGTAATGCCTTTTTCTGCACAAAACATGTAATTTGCATACTTAGGACATTTGATCATTGTCATAGTGTAAATGTAGATGATTGATAGCTTTATAAGCGATAAGGGACAATTTAACCCCCCCCCCCCTTCCCTCCATAGAAGAAAGAATGCCCATAGAGATACATAGGGCTCCTTAAACAATGCACGGGGAAAAGTATAGTAGGGGTGAGCTAACTAAAATCTGGAGTTCGGTCAGCTTGAAATTTGGTAGTGGGCCAACTGAAATTTGCAGTTGGGCCAGCTTAAAATTTCGGGGTGAGCCAGCTTGAAATTTTGGGGTGGGCCAACTTAAATTTAGGGGTGTGCCAACCTAAATTTAGAGGTGGGCCAAATAGAAACCTGGGGGCGGGACAACTTAAATTTGGGTATGGGCCAACTTGAAATTTGGGGGCGGGCCAACTTAAGTTTGGGGATATGCTTACGCATACCTAGACAACTCCAGTGGAATGTCTGCATTATTTTCAGTTCTTGAATTCGTGTTGAATTGGGCTGCCATGCACTTATGAGTGGCTGACGATTATTACTTTTTCTTACGGATACAGGCAATGTGCAGGGGTGTTCACATGATGGCGCACGCTTGCTCGCACTGAAATTGCGCAACCGTCATATTCAGTTTAGCGACCACAGCGCAAGAGCTACTTTCACATTGAGAAGACAAATACACGGACGGACGATGCACTTGCGACTAATTCATTATACGACGGCACGCTGAGTATAAGACCTGCGGCACAGATGCGCGCACAGGCAAGAAGAAAAGCCAAACACAGAGGGATGTGCCACAAGCAATACTAGGCCAGATGCACAAAGTCGGGCATCTTGCCATGTGGCAGAAAAAAATGTCTGGAGTATAGAACTCGTCTCAAGCCTCCTTTTAGATCAGTATGCCGCATTCATGCGGTTTTAAGAAGAAACCGACTTCCTCGTAAACGTTACCTTCAGCATTGTCGGTGCTGTTATCACCATTTTTCAAACATTTCTACACCACTGGGACGCACAACTGGCCCAAAATCATGCGCCTCCATCGAATACTGCGGCCCCTCAGCAGGAGCCAAGGAGAAAGAGCGCGCCGTGCGCGCAGATTTCGCGCGATTTAGCGAGAACCGAGAAGGAAAGAACCTCGGGGAGGAGAGTATCTTCAATCTCGCGTCTCCTTTTGCCTCTCCCGCCCTCCCCCTATGTGTGGGAGTTGCGAGCGAAAAACGCCAAGATCTCCATGGCTGCGTCGCTTCTACCCAAAGCCCTTCCACCGCCAATTTCCTTCTTTCCTTCCCTCCTCTCTCCCTGTCGTCCTTGCTTTCCCCTTTCCCATTCCCCCGGTGTAGGGTAGCCAACCGGACATTATTCTCGTTAACCTCCCTGCCTTCTGTTTTTCTTTTTCCTCCCCGAAGCCCCCTCCCCCCCCCCCCCATAACGTTTTCGCCAGAATGCGGCGCTGGCGCGTGCATGGAGGGTGTATGGGCTGGACAAGTTTTGAAGTAAAGGAAGCCCAGAGTAAAATTGATTAGGAAGAACGACTGAGGAGAATGGAACAAAGTGAATGGGCTGGGAGAGTGTTCAGATGTTTTTACATGAAAAACATAGATTCACAATGGAGAAAAAGAACTGGGAAGCTTACCAGCAAGTATGCGACCGGTGAGAAACATGGCAACAAAGAATGTCAAGCAGAAAATCAGAGAAGCTGAGATAATCTCACGGGTGGCGGCAGTGGAATAGAAACCTGCTATGAGTAACTACTTAAGGGAAGAAAATCAGGAAAGAAACAATTTATGATAACTCGGAAGGAAGCTCATTACTTAGCGAAGCAAGATCAAGATGCCTTAGAACACGCACTTATAAATCGAGATATAAGAAGGAAGAAGGAGCATGTGCTTGCTGTGGAACAGCTAGGAAAACGATGGAGCATGTTTTATAAGAATGTGAATATATCAGCCCAGTGGTCGATTTAGGCATGCACCTCCGGCCTCCTTGAAGCCCTTGGGTTCAGTGAGAACAGCGAGAAATTAAACATGTTCGCAGTAGCGATTGGTAAGAGGCGATTGGAAGATTGATGGAAGTAGGCAAACGACAAACAATGGAGGCGTACAAAATCAAAGTTCCCAATAGGGGTTCAGAAAGTTTGGTGATGGGAATTCTTCGTGAGTTTTTCCTTTTTTTTCTTTTTATTAACACACGTAGTACATTAGGGAATAAGAGCTTGCTGGCGCAATCCACTGCCCCTTTAAAAAGAGGACGCTCATAGCATCCATCTATTTATTTTATTTATTTACAATACCCCTAAAGGCCCTCGAAGGAGGGTATTACATAGGGGGGGGGGGGGCTACAAGAAAAGCATATGTACATTCAGGTACAGCATACATAAAGAGAAAAACATTTACAAGACGTGTTTTTTTGTTTTCGTTCAACAATTCAGTGTAGTCAACATAAAGAACAAAAAAAAAAAGAAAAGTTACATAAGAACGTCAGGAGCAAGCAGCAAATCACAAAGCATAAAAATTATCAGGAAAACACACTTAATAAGAGAACAACGTTTTAGCAGTTTCTCACAGTAGTGCAAATTGTTTCCTTAAATTTGGTTATGTCAGTTTCCATGGCTATGTCTGAGGGTAAATCGTTCCAATCGATGATAGTGCGTGGTACGAAGGATTGAGCGAAAGTTAATGACCGACACAAAATGCGTTTCACTTTGTTAGGGTGATCGCGGCGAGGAAAGATAATCGGCGGTGACTGAAAGCAATCATCACGAAGTGAGGAATGGTGGAAAATTTTATGAAATAGTGATAAGCGAGAATGTTTTCGACGAAGGCTCAAGGATTGCAAACCGGCACGATTTTTTAAAGATGTAACGCTGGTGAATGTAGAATAATCTGAAAAAATAAATCGAGCAGCATGGTTCTGCAGGGCTTCAAGGTTAGAGGCTAGATATACCTGATGGGGATCCCAAATTGCCGCAGCACATTCAATTTTCGGGCGAATGATTGTGGTATATGCCTGTTTTCGTACGAGTGGTGGCGCTTGCTTGAGGGTTCGTTTAAGTATTCCAAGAGTACGGTTAGCAGCTGCCAGGGTTAAATTTATATGGTGATGCCACGTTAGGTCAGACTGGAAATGAAGGCCAAGATATTTGTAGGAAGTGGAATACTCAATCGTGCTGTTATTAATGAAGTAAGCGTTTTCAATTCGAGACTTTCGGCCGTTAAATGTCATGAACTTGGTTTTAGAGATATTAAGCGACATTAGCCATTTGGAGCACCATAAGGCAATTGCATCAAGGTCAGATTGCAAGCATTGGCGATCGATATCAGAGGAAATTGTGCGGTAAATTACGACATCATCGGCAAAGAGACGAACCCGGGACTTTACGCAAGAAGGAAGATCGTTAATATATATTAAGAAAAGTAAAGCACCTAGCACGCTGCCCTGGGGGACACCGGAAGTAACGTGGCCAAAAGAAGAATTGTAGTTGTTAGCGCAAGTGAACTGGAGCCTGGAGGAAAGAAAATCTTTAACCCATGCGAGGACGTTAGGGTGAATGTTTAGGCATGCAAGTTTGAGAAGTAATCTGTGGTGCGGAACGCAATCAAAAGCTTTGGAGAAATCAAGGAAAACTGCATCAACTTGTAAACCAGCGTCAATGGATAAGTGTAAGTCATGAACAAACCCTGCAAGTTGTGTTTCACAAGAGTAGCCCTTGCGGAAACCGTGTTGATACTGGTATATTATGTTGTGGCTTTCTAAGTATTTGGCAGTTTGGGAGTGAATGACGTGTTCCATGACCTTGCATATGGTACTTGTTAGCGAAATAGGTCTGTAGTTGCATGGGGAAGAACGGTCGCCTGACTTGAAAAAGGGTGCTACCTTGGCTATTCGCCAATCATCGGGGATAGTGCCTGTCGCGAGAGATTGTGAAAAAAGGGCCGTCAGAATACTACAGATGCCATGACGTGTATTTTTCAGTATAGTGTTATTGATACCATTATGGTCACATGTAGAAGAAATTTTCAGTTTACTTAAAAGGGAAAATATGCCCGCTTCGGTTACATCAATTTCTGGCATGTCAATGTCAGATATACAATCCTTCATAGGTGCGGTAGTAATGTCCTCGCAGGTAAAAACAGCCGTGAATGTCTCGTTTAGAAGTTCTGCGCATTGTGATTCTGGAAGTGAAATGTTGTTGCTATTATGAAGAGTGATACCAGGATGTTGTTTGGGATTCACGATGCGCCAGAATCTTCGAGGATCTATGCCTCCTCTCCCCCTTGTCTCTACCATTTTATATATCTCCCCTCTGGATGGTTGCACGTTAACAGAAAGGTAAGCGCTGCAGTTCCTGCTATGCTTTAGCGGTGCGTTGCGGATTAAGCCTTCAAGATGGCATTGTGGTTACGCCCAGGGAGCTCCAGAGGGCATTGTGCACATTTGACGCGATGCAAAGATCCGAACAAGTTTATCCCGTCGCCTGCCCTCTCCGCCACTCATGCCATCTATATACATGCTCTGAACCAAATCCACGGAGCATCGTGCTAGGAAACGATAAGCAGCAGCACAAAATTCGAAGGAAGAGCGAAAAAAGAAGGTTCGCTTTAAAATGCAGCCTTTGCCCAGAAGCATTTTTTCCCATCTAGCTACCAGTCATGAATAAGTTATGCCTGTCATTGCAGCTTAACATTGAGCCTATTCACGTAACCTTTAGCTTGGGGCCTCCTATCTAAATACATGGGAAAAGAGAAATGGTTTTTCTCGGCGACCGCTGCACCAAATTTGATGAAGTTTGTTGCATTCAACAAAAGTCAAAATCTAGTGACTGTTCGTTGCGAATTTTCAATTCAGGTCGTCAATTTCTAATAAATATTGAAAAAAATCGCACATTTCAAGAAAACGAAACTATCAAATTTACATCCCTGTGACTCAATAATGAAACATATCCCAATTATGTAAATGGCGCCTAATAGTACATCTAAAGCGTACAAAATTGATATACATGGCTCTAAAATAGGCCACTAATGTTTGAGTAGAACTGTTGTTTGCAAAATCCATGTATACAATGTAGCAATATCACGTAAAATATGAATTGACGTATCAAATTGGTCCGCTTTGGATGCTCTAATGTACGCAGTTTACAGAACCGCGATATCTATTCTAGGTGCAGAGCTACGAATTCGTAAACTTCGTGCTGCTGCTTTTGCCGAACTTACCTATTTTTGAAGATATTATTTAAAATATTCAGGCCATAAATGAAAATGACGCCTCCAACAGTCACTAGAATTTAACTGTCTCTCTCAAATGCAACAAATTTCATTGAAATCAGCCCAGTGGTTATCTCAGAAAAGTGTTTCTGCCTTTTGCATGTGTCTGAATAGACGGCATCGGAGTTGGGCTCGAGCTAATTAAAGCTTCTTCTTAAGAGGAAGCTTTAGCTCGGGCCCTAACTCCGACGCGGCCTATTCAAATACATGTAAAACGCAGAAACGTTTTTTTAGATAACCCCTGGACTGATTTTAATAAAATTTGTTGCATTTGAGAGAGACAGTTAAATTCTAGTGACTGTTGGAATCGGAATATTGATTTAGGACCTGAATTTTATTAAAAAGATTTTCAAAAATTCGAAAGTTCGAAAAAGATAGTAGCGCGAAGTTTACAAATTCATAGCTTTGCATCAAGAAGAGATATCGCGGTTCTGTCAACGGTATCCATTAGACCATTCAAAGCGGACAAATTTGATACGTCATCTTATATCTTACGTGAATTTGTTACATTGTTCACAAGGGCTCTGCAAAAGCTTTATTTACGTATTGCTAAATATTTTTAGATTCATGTGTAACATATCAATTTTCTCCGCTTTAGGTGTGCTATTAATGCAATTCACAGAATTGTGATGTCATTTTTCCTTCCTAAGTTAGAGTTGTAAACTTGATAGTTGCGTTTTTTGAAAATTTTCGATATTTGCCAATTTTTAATCAAGAATTTACAGTGTACATCAAGAATTCCAAACGAACAGTCACTAGATTTTAAGTTTTTCTTTTAAATGCAACAGACCTAATCAAATTTGGTGCAGTGGTTGCCGAGAAAAATGAGTACTCCTCTTACATGTATGCCCGCCGTGGTTGCTCAGTGGCTATGGTGTTGGGCTGCTGAGCACGAAGTCGCGGGATCGAATCCCGGCTAAGGCGGCCGCATTTCGATGGGGGCGCAATGCGAAAACACCCGTGTACTTATATTTAATTTAGGTGCACGTTAAAGAACCCCGGTGGTCGAAATTTACGGAGTCCTCCACTACGGCGTGCCTCATAATCAGAAAGTGGTTTTGGCGCGTAAAACCCCATAATTTATTTTTTTTTACATGTATTTAGATAGGAGCACCCTGGCTAAAGCTTCCTCTTAAGTCGACGCAAAGACCAATTTCCACAGCTGTACTCATAACTGGACAGTATAATAGCTCAGGGTGGTCCTTCAATGCAAGCAACACTTTATTTATTTCCTAATGTAAAGAAACGAGACAAAACATTTCCGAAGATCAGCCATCGAACTGTCGTGTGATACGTCACGTCTACGAAAGAAGAGCTAAGGTCCGGTCTAATTTGTTGTACATATTTTTATAGTTAGTGCTTGTCCAGTGTCGGCCGTGTCTTTTCCTTGCTTCCTTGAATCTTATTTCATAGTAGCGCGCCCCAATCATCCAATACGTCTACGAATTCCAATTTTGTTGCCTTTAGAAATTGACGGATCTGGTGGTGATTGAATCCATGCTACTTCACATTACAGCTGAGGTTTCAGAACACAGGACATGGCCACGTATTTTGCACAGGGGACCCGTTTATGAATCACGCAGTGTAAAAACCTTGACTTTGATAATCTGCCAAGTTCAGCAGCTTTTTAAAACTGGTACAGCGCAACACGGAAAGGAAGAAACAAGCCGAGCCGGCGCGGCTTCTTTCTGCCTTTCCATGTTGCGCTGTACATGCTTTAGAGTGCAACACCAACTCGCCCAATCCTCAACCATACTGATCAGCAGCTTTTATTATTTGCCCCTGCGAGTGTTTTTTTTGTTTAGCTTTGTTTTTTAAACTCCAGACATGTTCTCCTCCATCAAAATAGTGACTGTTTTTGCTTTGCCCCACTACAAAGTGTGTACGCGGACACTGCCTCTTCCGATTCTTTAAAGACGCCCTCCCGGGTCCCTTTTTGCTGCACCACGCATGTTATAGACTGACGACAAGAGCTTGAGCTATTTACAGGCTGTAGTTTAGCGGGCGAACAGCTGGATAAAGCTTCCTGGGCACAGCCGCCCAGCGCGCCTAGGCGAAGTCGAGATGGCTTCTGCACGTTTTGTGTCGCGGTGGCCACAGGACCGGCCAATGGGAGCGTCACGTGCTCCTCACACGACGGTCGCACGCGTCTACTTATTAGTCGGCGCTGCCTGTAAAGTGAGCTGGTATCGTGGCGTAATCCTGTAATTGCAGTAAAGCCGGCTTCGTGAAAGAAGCGCAATAGCGCAAGGTCCTGTGGACAAGCCACGCTCGCAGGTGGAGGCGCTGTGGAGAAAACGACCTGCCACCGGCCGCGGGCCTGTGAGCGGGCCTCCGCTTGCCGGGTCTGGTCCGTGGAACGTAGTACGGAGATCCCCTGCTCTAGACCACCACGAGCGATACCAGCAAGGCCATAACTCGTAACAGTGATTAACGAGCAAGCACATTTATTGTTTTCGACGCCAGTTGAGTCCGCTCCAGCGCTTTCTCGTAGTCAACCTTTACTAGGAGTCGTAGGCCGCGGCGGATAAGCTGTAGAAATGGTAGGCGTCGTGGAGTCGCAGTCGCAACGACACTCCGTGGTGCCGTCAGTAGTGGGCGTTTTTGTCGCTTCTGGTGTTGTGCTCTCGGTGGCCGGTGCTTGCGGCACTGTGAGCGTGCTGCCCCCGCACACGCCTCTGACGCAAACCTGAAGGCAAGAAATCTACATTTGGCCCGAGTTTGATGCCACCGGTGCACATCGAAATCAACCACGTCATACAATCAGTATAATTGGCGTAAGAAGCATTACGACACTTCGTCGATAGGTGAACGCCAAAACTAACTAAACAGCAATGAGATCGGACATATATGGGGGGGGGGGATTAGATCACGCAGAATTTTAATAACTCGGTTGTTTCAGATAGCGTAATTTTAGTCCTTGAGTTGGATTACTTGAAGCTATGGACATAACTCGCGCTAGAAACCGAAATCAATAATCGACTAATTGAGAGGAATTAACTAACTAACTTGATAAATAATTGCTTTATGGCACCTATTGCAAATTACGAATTGTAGCCATGAGTTTGCTGTGCACATCCAATTGGGACGACGTACTTCTGTGAGGATCGCACGGGTTTCGAGATATGTGCCGTGAAACTTGCTGTAAAAAAGGCACTATTCTATTTTTTTACAAAGCAATGTTTCATGCATTGAAGCACAAAGTAACTGGTACGCCCATGTATTTCGTCGCACACTTTGGGAATGAATGTGCTGAAGATGTAATCCTGGAAATTGGTTTTCAGTGGATAGCCTTGCGAACTCACTGACTGCATAGCGTAAGTTAGCATATTTTCATTTATTTATTTACACCTTACGGCAGGCCGTGGGGCCCAAGCAGGAGGGTCAAGGTAACACATAAAGAACATACGCGTACAAAAGGCAAAATGTGAAACTTAAGAAATGAAAGTAGATGAAAAAGAAAACTGGCCGCACGGGGGGGGGGAGGGGTGAGCACAAACCCGCGTCTTGGCGTTACGCGTGCGATGCTCTTACCAGTTGAGCTACCGCGGCGCTGTTTTCCCATCCACTTTCTGGGGTATTCGTGTTTATCTGCTAGAACTAACCCTGGGAGCGTTAGCCAGCGCACCACTTACACACACACACACACACACACACACACACACACACACACACACATACACACACACACACACACACACACACACACACACACACACACACACACACACACACACACACACACACACACACACGCACGCGCGCACGCACACGCACACGCACACACACACACACACACACACACACACACACACACACACACACACACGCACACACACACACACACACGCACGCGCTCACGCACGCACACGAACACACGCACGCACGCACGCACGCACGCACGCACGCACGCACGCACGCACGCACGCGCGCGCAGCCACGCAGCCGTCTGCAACGTATTAGGTTTGGTGTACGAGTGCTGCCTTCATTTACCACCAAGTGCCTGCGCTGCCTTAATAAGTGTTATTAAAGGACTGGTACGTACTTTCAGAAAATTCGATTACGAGCTCTCTAGCTTTGCCTATATCACTGCGATATATAGCAGTACTGCTGATTTATAGCGAATTTAACCGTAGCGAACTTATGCTGCAGTAGGCTTTTAAATGAGGTATAGTGTGCGTGTGGGCGTGTGTGCAGGCAGGCCAGTTGGTGATTCATGATTTGGGAAGTTACCGCAAGGTATATCGCCCTCTGTTTTTATTTGTCTTTATTGGTTTTTCTATTTGTTATTTTCATTTCATTACTGGGGGACATGTGTGCCTGATCTATATAAGCTAGGCGTTCGTTTCATTAAAGGGACACTAAAGTGAAAAACGATTTCTTCTGCATCAGTAAATTACCGTTCTACAACACCAAAAACACCACTCTTACAACATAAGGCGTTTCGTAAGCCAGGAAAAGCGCAAGAACGAAATACGGGTGGCGACGCCTACTTAAGTTCCCGCACCTGTGGGCTGTGACGTCTTGGATTTTGATGGCATCTTCTAGGGCCTGCTAATTAAATATAGCGGTACAGATTGACTACATTGCGTTCTAAAGGAACCAAATATTAAACATGGCAAGTTTCTGGAACCTCTATTCAGCCAACGCGGCCCAAATGCGAAAACATACTTTGGAATCCCTGACGTCACACTGACGTAGTGGCGCTGGGGTTTCGGCGCGAAATTCAAGTAGTGATACTTGGACCTTCATTTTCTCATCTAATAATCAAACAATTTTTTTAAATGACGGCCTGCAGGGTTCTCAAACAATGGTTCATTAGTTTAAACTGATTTATTGTTTCGCTTTAGTGACCCTTTAAATCATCAGTTGTCAGCCCGGCTTCGTTTTGTCCTTGCGTGCGTTCCTTGCGGTAACTTCCCAAATCCAAATCAAAATTTTGAATGAGTACTGACACTTATTTTGAAATATGCAGAAAGTCTACCACACGCTGAATTATGAATTCTGAAAACTGAATTCTGTGGTTTTACGTGCCAAAACCACGATTTGATTATGAGGCACGTCGTAGTGGGGGACTTCCGATTAATTTCAACTACCTGGGGTTCTTTAACGTGCACCCAAAGCACAGTACACGGGTGTTTATGCATTTCGCCCTCATCTAAATGCGGTCGCCGCGGCTGGGATTTGACTCCGCGACCTCGTGCGCAACAACATAGCCATTCATGGCGGGCATGAACAAGCATGAACATTGGGAAAGGCGAACTGTTTTAATTTCATACTGAAGTCAGTTTCATTAGCGTCAGCGGCATTATTGTGACGTCACGACACAAATCAATCTTTCTGACATCTACAAATTTTTTGTAGCGCAGTCACAATGTCATGGACACAGAAGGTACATCGAGACAACACGAAGCACTGGCTTTCAAGCAGAGATTTATTGCTAGTTCTCCCTGCCACTAGAAACACAGCAATTATTGGTGTCCCATGCGTTAGCAAACCCTAGATATCGTTATCACCACAAGAGCTCCAATATCTTCAAGCACCTTAAACAGCACACCTTCCAATAATTAATTTCTCGCCCCCCCCCCCCATGCAAACATAAAAAAAAGCATTTGTTCGCAATAAACTTCAGTTGTAAAAAGCGTTTTTCTGTGCGTTTCTTTTTTCAAAGTGCTCGCGTCTCTACCCGTTGGAACCATACCACACTGTTATCATGTACGAACTGGCCTAGAAAACCATCCTGCTCAACTATAGGACGGTCACCCATTACACGGGACTGAAAGAGTCTACACAATTCTCTCCATACAAATGTACATAAGGGCAAATACACTTTTAGATTAGCTCGCCTTATAGGGAGGCACGGGGTGTCCGGGAGGATGGCGTGGCCGTAAACACAGCTGGTCGTTCCCCAGAAAACCTGTCACTGCAATGTGAGCCGAGCGTGCCAGTTAAATTTTTGCGCGGAGTTCATCTAATGGGCTGACCACACCTTACGTTGTTGCGATGCCATTTATCAGCGACATTATTTCGTATACAAATCATTTTTACTGTCTTTGAAAGAATTGAATAATCTCCTGATGTTTGGGATGTAACACCCACTGCAATGTTTCGAAGGCTGAGAAAACTTATAAGACGTTGATTTGCAGCAGTTTCCTGGGTTCACTTAGCCTCTTACCTTGTCTACTGCACAGGGCATGTAGTCCAGTGCGTGTTTGTACAAGTATTTAATCGTCGTATGCGTATAACATCGTTGGCGACCATATTTATTACTGCAGTACTGTTTAAATATCGGATATTGGCACTTCACCATGCAATATTTCATACGGTCCGAATCCTGAAGGAAAAAAAAAAGAAAAGAAAGATTAAATTGTGCTTTGCGGGGAGGAGAGGCAGCGTTGCGAATTTTATCTGGTAACAGTGCTGACAAAACTTTCAAATCTCGCGAATGTAATTTCGCGAAGGTCTCATGCACTCGGCAGTTATTGAGCCTCTATCGGTGACAGAGTGCAGCCTTTATGTTGACACATCTCCCAGTAAATGACCTCGACAAAAGGAGATGCTTCACTCACCATGTCAGCGGTCACGTTGTCTTTGTCCGGAAAGACGCTTTTGCAGAACTGGTTGGGTGCTACTTCCATACCGGGGTACCTGCCCTTGTTCGTGTGTCCAGTGTTACTCACTCGCCAGCAAGCCGATCCTCGCAATCTGTAATGTATATCTCCTGTTTAGGCAACGACGGTCTCCACTTACACCAAGTGTTCTTTTTTTCTGTATTTTCCTTCTTTTTTCTTTACTATACAGAGAAAAAAATGCCTGTCGCAGATATAGCACAATTTAGTACTTGAGCTGGCTTACTCAACGAGAAGGAAACTACTTGAACAAGAGATGGAGATGCGTAATAGACTAATTAACAAATTTTCTCCAATTGCAACACACATCGACATTTGTGAGTTGCACCCGGTGACTTCGAAATTCATATCCACTAGGAATGAATTTTTCGTATGAACCTAGTTTCGAGATACGTGCCTCATACTCGCGGTAAAAATCCACTGTTGTTCCACTTCGATTTAAAGGAAGCGCCGTTTAATGCAGTAAAACACAAAAATAATGGGAACGCCAATCTACTTCGCCGCAGTCATTGCGAATGAATATTTTGACACGGGTGTCTTCCTCAGAATTAGTCCTCGGCAGATGTGCAAACTCGCCGTCTTGTGAACTGACTTGCGAACTGACCGTCTAGAATTCGTGAACATCAATATTAATAAAATAGTAATTAGGTAAAGCTTAAATAGTGAAAATTATTTAATTAGTCAGTCATGATTTTGAATATCTTGTGCAAGTAATGTCCGCCTCTCCGAGCTATGAGTTTCAAGGATTAAAATTGTGCTATCTACCACAACTATTTTTTAAAATCTATGCAAAGTGTGAAAAGGAAACACGTGGCATAAAAATAGAGCATTTGAACCAAATTATAACTTGCGCGGACTATGCTTCCCCCGCAGTGGCGAACAGCAGAATTTGTGTAACAATTGTTAATACAATATTAGTTAACAAAATTCCGCTAATCAACATCTCAAATGATGACTTAAGAGGGTATGTTGTGATTGCAGAATGCAAATAAACGACTGCCCAAATAATTATTGCTTTGCCCTTTAAATTAATGTTTCCGGACTTCAGAAGATATGCAGCATGAAGAAATGTTAACTGGAACAGCGATGCATTTCGCAGCTAACTTCTGCGCATTCTTTGCAAGAACGGCCTGCTCTATCTGATAACTTTGCTTCGGGGTGCTCGCCTATCATTCGCGAGTTTATATAATTGTAGGCTCTCTCTGTAGCGTTTAGACGACACTACTTTTTGTTTGAGAGTCAGCTTGCGTGAGCGCTTCCGGAGACAGCGAGAATGGCACATGTATCGTAATCGAATGCCAGAAAAAGCTGTATTCGCCCAAGATCTCCACTCATGCCGAATAAAATGTAACTTCATCGTCGACTACGACGCTCCCTAATGCGTATTTCGAGCGCTGCTCTACACGTGTTTTCATTTCGCTTGTCAATATTTGGTACTATGTTTATATAGGTACACGGTTTACATTAGGAAGAGAACGCTGTGAATAACTATCCGGCAACTCTGTTCTTGACGCCTTTTATGCGCGTCCCCCCACCTCCTCGTGTCCATCACCCTACTCCCCTTCTTAAAATTCTTTTTCGTTAGTCAGACTCCTCAGCATTCACCGTGTTGCTGAACGGCGCGGCGGTCCCTAACATTCCCATATTTCTGTTTCTGCGTGGAATTCGAGGCTATTCACCCACCTGCCTTCCCGTATGTTTGTTGTGGCGGTTTCTTAGCTTCGCTGGCCCAGCATCCCCTTCCTTGATATATATTTTGCCGTGCGCAAGCAAATCAGCGTTCTCTAGGTCTTTCTTTCTTGTCCCGTTTTTCGCCATGTTTTTATTCTTAACAGCGTGTAAACTAGCCTTAAGAGCAAGCCCTTCTCAAGTTTATTAATATAATGAAAGTCAGAGACAAAGGAAACAAAAGGAAGGAAAAAAAGAAAGGGGTGAGGGGACGGTGCTTATTACGAATATCCTAGACAAGCAAGTCGCAATATTCTCGAAATGCTTCCGCGCAGCGTGGTCGACGATTTGTACCAGAAAGGCCTGGTGAGGAGCAACAATGCCTTCTAGTTTTATGCACGTGCCCGTCTCCTCTTTATCTGTGTGTGGAATATTTGGCGCTGATCCCCCTCAGCAGTCATGGTTAACACGATCCAGAGTGAGGTGGAGGCTCGCCGCGAGTGAGGTCGCAATGTTCTATGCATAGGAGAGGAGATAAACCCCATGACATCCCCCCCCCCCTCCTTCGGACCGTCGCTAGCCCTTATCTTACTTTCACATTCAATATTGTCCTTTCATCCACGTCACTCACTCGGAGCCTCTCTCCTGGAACATTATGTTCCATGGGAAAGGGGGGATTCGTCAGAAAATTTCAGGGAGAGTTCGACCCTCTAACTAGAATATCAACTAGAATGTCAACTAGAATATCGGCTATCCCTGTTTGTTCTCTGATCCACACTACTTTAACCCTGTCTCTTGACGTTACACCTAACATTTTTCGTTCCATCGCTGTTTGCGTGGTACTTAACTTGTTCTCGTAATTCTTTGGCAATCTCCAAGTTTCTGCCCCACGTGTTAGGCACGAACGCCATGATTGTATACTTTTCTTTTCAACGATAGCGTTAAGCTTCCAGTGAGAATTTGGTAATGACTGCCGTACGCACTCCAAAACATTCTGTAAATTTCCTTCTCATGATCAGGGTCCCGTGTGAGTAATTAAACTAGATAAACGTATTCCTGCACATTGAATAACGCTGTACAAGACTCTACATAGCACTGCATAAACACTACACAAGAAGAAAAATGAAAGGGTCTCACATTACGAGGTTTCGAATTTGCCTCAGGCTGCATGTTGAAAAACGGTGATATTTCGTTCCGCCGTCGACGTAGCTCATGATGTGACCTTCACTCCAGAGACAGGCTAGTGATCCTGGGTCGCCTGGAATCCATGATTTGGGCTGGCTTTCATCGTGAGCGGCCCCGAGCCTTGAGGATACGTTTTGCAAACCGGTTAGACTCCACGATGAAAATGAAAGAAAAAGATAACTAGGAGGAAGCATCACGGGACATTCTCGGAATCTAGCCATCAAAAAAAAAAAAAAATGAGTAAGGGTAAAGGCACCCGAACACGTGATGGCAAAAGGTCGTCTCTGCTGCGCTGGGCTTGTCACACGTGACTCGTCGTCTGCTTGTTCGTTGCACCGCTCGGATGTTGTATCGCCCGCGGATAATTGTGCGGACGCTTCGGTGTTCGTTAGCCGTTGCAGCGGCAGCCGTGATTCTCGGCATCGCTACCGAGAACGCAAGCTCTCAAATGCGGCTGGAGAAAGCGGCTGCTACTCTAGCGGCCACTGGCACTCAAGCCTAACACGAACGAAGCACCGCGTTACTTGTATGGCAATGCTGTTCCCAGGATTGAACGCTCGATGTACGCAACAGAGCTAGAACGGCGTCAGAAGAGGCTGCCTTTCGAAGGGTGTACATCATGTATAAATAGCGGCTGACGGATCGAGAATCGCTTTAGTTTGATTCGCTGACAGCTAGCGCGCTCTTATGGTCGCCGCTTTTGAACTAGTCCTTTTCGGGCGCAAGTTTTGGGCACAGTAGTCAGTTAATTATTCTTTTTATTTAGTTACTTGAGTTGTCGTCACCTTGTTCCTGCACCGTGTGGTCATATTTATACAAATATACATGCAGCTAATTATCAAAAAGTCTATAGTGCGCGCGCCCGCCTACACGCACCCATCAGTTGCTATGGCGTTGCGCTGCTAAGCTCGAGGTCGTGAGCTCGATTCCCTACCGTGGCGGCCGCTCATGCCATGAGATGCTCGGGAAGCTTTTCCGTAATACCAGAGTCCTTCCAAAAATGGAAGGGCTCTGGTGATACACATGGACGGAAGACTTCGTTCTCGGCTGTGAACACTCAGTGATTCTCAAAGCTAATCGGTTATTTGTCCAAGAAATATGAGCGAGAGAGGCTGAACAATGGTTATGAAGCACATGTTGCTGTATTCTTACACGTGGGCCGCTTCGTGCGTCAGCGTGTGCATTCCGGTGTAGAGACCAGCGCTGTCTTCGCCAAGGGCTACGAAAAACTGGGTGCACAAGCCACCTACAAAGCCGATGCCTGCGAAAAAGCAAGTGGGTTCAAAGGTGATTTAGCTTTCGACTGATAGTGAAACTTCGTCATTGCACACCTGATGCTGAATGAAACATAAAAACGAAAATAGGCGAGTACCTAGCACCGCTAATTCTCTGTATACGATAACTTAGGTTGTGGCTCCTGCAGCGCGCGGGAATATCGTAATTTATACCGCCTAAACCTCTACATTTACGAATGTTGCCTTAATTCAACAAACCAGGATTTTTTTTTTTTTGCTAAGTTTCGGTATCGAGTACAAAGCTTCAGGCTAAATGTCTTCGGCCAACACTGCATGTCAGGCAACAAGCATCATTTGCTAGTTAAGAGCAAGGACACCAGGACGAGGGTGGATCCAACTTTATAGAAAATCCGGCAACATTTAACGACCTGGGCTCAGGTCTCCCATGCGGGGACATTGAAGACTTGCCTCGTCGCCGCCTCCCGGGCCCGCTGGACTGCCCACTCTTGTGTCTTGAAGTTGGAGCTGCGCAGAGCGGCGGCCCGCTTCGACGCATGAGCCCCCGGAGCTACTGCCATTTGAGCTGCTTTAACAGGGCACTCCCACAACGTGTGCGAGAGCGTCGCTCTAGTTGCCTGTCATAACTTGCAAAGAGCACTCGGGTAGTGCGCGGGGAAAATGTGCCGCAATCGCACCGGACTGAAGAAGGTCAGGTGGAAGTTCGGCACGCGACTCGCTTTCTTTTGAAGGCCTCCTCTTCAAATAGGAATTTTCTTAAGCGAGCCCCTGCCGCCGGATTCCTTGCCTATCCCCTTTAGTGGGTACGAGTCATAAAAGAAAGGATCCTCATCATAATAATCATCACCATTTTGAAAGCACGGTCAGAGGAGACAGACCGTTGCAAGATCTCCAGCTGCAGCGGTGTAATACACGTGAATGTAAAACAAATGAAGTCTACACCTATAGTTTGAATATGACGAGAGATGTCTGTACAAATTCCAAAGGACGCCATAAGTGGCTTGTGGTGACTTCCAGTTTTCTGCCTTGGAATTTGAGTCCCCCCCCCCCTTTGTTGAAAAAGCTTTTTTTGTGTTTTTTTCGATTATGCTTATTCTTGATGCGTTTTGCGCAATGCAATGGAAAATAGAATTTTTTTCGGGTATTTATATGTGCCATCATTAAAGCGTTAAACCAGTTTGATTTGACACTACATTTGTGTGGCAGGTTAATAAGATTACCTAACACAGTCATGCTCTTCGTGCCCGCGGTGTCTTCGGAGTATACTTCATGCCTGCGAAAAGGAGTCGTACCGAAATTAGACATTGCTTAACAACAAAGCTTTATATTAAAAAGAGAAAAATAAATAAATAGGCGAACGTACCCAGTAATCAGGTACACCATATCCGGATAACCGTACTCGTATCTTCTGCTATCGGCGTACACACGAAATTCGTCAAGAGATGATGAGCTTTCCATTAATATGCCGCTACCATTCTTATAAGTGCTGAACTGAATAAAAAGAAAGTCAGAGGTCGGTGCAAATTACAGAACACGTTAGGAATAATGAATGCAAGAAAAGTAAGTACCTGGTCTTTCTCGACTCCGACGAAGAGGAACTTCACCCTTGGCTCGCTTGTATCTATGTACCTCATGTTAACCTGCGGAATGACGGAGGACATGTGCGAATGTGAAAGTAAATTTGGAAGCTAAAGTGCTGTACTTCGGTTGTTATTTGCACTAATGAAGTCAACTTTTTTATGAGATCGCTTGAATGAGCTAAAGTGCTGAACTTCGGCTTTTATTTGCACTAATGAAGTCAACTTTCTTATGCGATCGCTTGAACGAGCTACAGTGCTGAACTTCGGCTGTTATTTGCAATAATAAAGTCAACTTTTTATGAGATCGCTTGAATGAGCTAAAGTGCTGAACTTCGGCTGTTATTTGCACTAATGAAGTCAACTTTTTATGAGATCGCTTGAATGAACCTTAAGTGCACTTTTTCGTGCACCACAACACCGTCAGATTTTCTGTAATGCACTTTCCCTCTCAGGCACGGAACTTGGCAGCAAATGGCTCTGCTCACACAGTGCTATGTCATAGGTGGGTCGTCTCGTCTTAAAGTGTACTCGCGGACGTTTGCATTAAAAATTGCAAATGAACAGCGAATCTGAGAAGCTTCACGCGCTAAATGAATGTGAAGGTGATGGACTAGCTCTGCCAAGGGGCGCGGAAAGTTGAACCACTTATGACGTTAGCTTGGCTCGCTTGCTCGGTATATTAAAATATGGAACATATTTCCATTATTTTTTTATAAGGTGATGTTTCTACGCCTAGGCTTGTTGAATCAATATATTCCTAAATGATGTTCTTTGCCGCTTCAAAGTCACAGGATCCTTTGAAGAAGCTTTTCCTTTTGCTTTTTCTGTTTAGATACACGTGACACGCAGGCATGCTCTAATTACATATTTTAAATAGCACCACTGGGGACATAGTCGGAGTAAAATAACACGGCACAAGTTCTGTGATCTTTTGTTTGGTCTCTGCATAAGGGGCACTGTCGAAGGTGGATGGTTACTAACTTGTATGTATGTATGTATGTATGTATGTATGTATGTATGTATGTATGTATGTATGTATGTATGTATGTATGTATGTATGTATGTATGTATGTATGTATGTATGTATGTATGTATGTATGTATGTATGTATGTATGTATGTATGTATGTATGTATGTATGTATGTATGTATGTATGTATGTATGTATGTATGTATGTATGTATGTATGTATGTATGTATGTATGTATGTATGTATGTATGTATGTATGTATGTATGTATGTATGTATGTATGTATGTATGTATGTATGTATGTATGCGTGTGTGTGGGAATGAAGCGGTTCGACCGTCTCAGAACCCACGAAAACGAAGAATTTTTGCGCATACACATTCTGTCGATCAATATGGCAGATTTGCTCCCTTTGATGATGGTGATGTTATATGGGGTTTTACGGCGCGAAGGCCTTGTTACCTTTAATAGCGATCTCAGCTTTGATTTTTATAGTTGCACCAGCTCTTGTCGTCCCAGAGGCAGAGTTGCCAACTTAATTTCCAAATTTATTGTAATGTTTCGAGTTAAGTGAGTTCTTCAAATAGAAAACAAGCATTAACTAAAGAATAAAAAAATTGCATCTTTAATTCACAATAAAATAATATGCTTGAGCTCGACGGACACATCATCACGACCAAAAATTATATCTATTTTTTGCAAAATAAAGGTCTCTGCTGTCGATTTCTAGTTACCACTGTTTTGCTTCAGCCGACTATACCATACATCGGCAAATTTCTAAATAACATCAGGTGACCAGAGAGCCCATGATGTGGCGGTGAGGCTAGGCCTCCCCGTCCCGATGTGGGAGCGGCCTGCGGTGCTGCTGTAAGTGCGGCACTTCTCAGGACCTCATTAAAGTTCTTTGTCTGTATGTCATCAGGTGACCGACTCCCCTGCTGTTTCTGGCTGCGTTTTCCTTAATTTGACGCTCACTGGGTTACTCTAATCGACTGTCCGTTATCTACCCTACGCATTACATAGCCTGCCCAACTAACATATCAGATACATTCGTTGGTTGTCTAATGCGCACCGCCGTATTCCTCTCTCTTTACATTGCACCGAACATCTTTCGCTCTATCACTCATTGCGCAGTTTTTAATTCCTTCTGTATGTTTCTTTGTATAATTGATTTTATTAACTTCGACAGCATAGGAAAAGTTGGCTACTGAAAGTCTCAATAACCGAAAATTGCAGCTAATTATGAGTTCAGCCCCCCCTCCCCCCCCGTTTGCAGAGGTAGCAGTGATAGTAACTATTCTTTTGAAAGATAACGGCAAGTCGGCGTCAATTACGTAATAACGCCTACCCCTATGCACTCCAACCCATTTTATTCGTCTTGATATTTTCTGCTTGCTATAGGGAGACCCTGCGAAACTTCGCGTAGGGAGAGAGAGAGAAATAAGAAGCAATAGCAGGGAAGTTAACCAAGGTATTGCCCGGTCGGCTACCCTACAAGTGGGGAAAGGGCAAAGGAAGATGGAAAGGAAGAGGGAGAAGAAGAATCATTGTGCGCTCACTCGCATAATAATGTTCACTCGCAAGCGCTCATCTTGTCCGGTTGTCTTCAAAAAGCGCATTAGCAATAAGCGTACATTTTCTGACTATCAGACTGACTATCAATCACGCACTCTTGTTTTTTTTGACACGCTCCTAGACATTACCTTGTTCCTCTACATATTCATTTTCAAAGGTACTTCTACAGGCTTCATCTGCATGGAAATGTCATTAAAGCCATTGTTTGTTCCCGATGCTGAGTCTTGGAGCAATTGTTCTTTGGGTATGTGTCAACTTTGAACGTTTCAAGTTAACGGAACGGATATAAATTGTCAGCACTTTGTACTATATCGGTTTCTTTTTCACGCGTGGTCTTAAGATGGTCATTTTCATAAAATTGACATCAACTTTCCAAGGCAATTTGGTAGAATATGTTTCGAGGTGCGAAAAGCTGCTGGTAGGTGGTGCTTCAGTAAAGCAAGTTCTGAATGTAGACTGATTGATACTCACAGAGTTGATCTGTACGCAGAGATAATTTATTAACTGAAGCGTTGTCTTGAAGTACTTAAAATGCGGGTAATCAGAGACCATGAAAATTTCTATCGTAACTTCCATGGGAACACTTTCAGCTCCGTAAGTCCTTTCGTTCACGATCCAAGCATCTACATCAAAAATTGAGAAAGAGAGTATACGAGAACTGTAATATTGTAATTGTATTGTAATTGTAATAAGAGAGTGTGCGAAAATTGTAATAAAATAGGAAACACCTAGCAGTAGGCAATTCTCGTATTCATAGGAGACCCAGAATTTTGCGCTTGCCAATGAGTGATTAAGCGGCGTAGCGCCTCCTTGTGGAAAAACACTTTAGCATATGCCACCATCCTCCTCTCCCCCATTTCCTGAGAGAACGTCTCGCTTTCAATTTAGCATTGGCACTATAGTAATTTGGCACAGCGGGAGACTCCAGTTAGCTGAGCGTTTCACGAAACTTTACATGCCTAAAGTTCAGCAGTGTAAAACAGTAATAAGAAAAGCGTACGTAGCGCACCATATTAGAAAAAAAAGACTTAATTTTTGGTTTTGTACCCAAACGTTTCCCACATTTGAACGTCGCTCTTGCTCTGGCGTCGCGTTTATTCAAGGCGTCACGTCCTTGCAGGTCTAGAGGACGTTTTAAAATTGCGCTGTACTATTGGGGACTGAGATTGTCTGTCACTGAAACTTTCTCCTTAAGGCGAAATGGGGCAAACGAAAGCTTCTTTGCCTTTTATTTAAAATGAGCGCTATGGACAGTGTTGGAAAACAACTGTGAATTCGGGCCTAGAAAAAGGGAAGAAGGGGAAAGAGAAATTAGTGACACGCTTTCTTTAAACGAGATAAATTCTGGGGATTACATGCCAAAGTCAAGATGTGATTACGAGACACACCGTAGTCGGGGACTTTTCATGAATTTTGCCCCCCCGGGGTTCTTTAACTGGCCACTAGACATATTGTTACGCATGAAGAAAACGAAGACCAGTGAACGTGCTTGCGGTCCCGAGTGGAAGAAGGAAGAAGAGAACGACGCTCAGTTGATAAACCAGCTGACCGCTCTTGCGCTCACCTTCGCGACCTAAAGTAAACGGTCCCCTTCATCCGTCAGGGTTATAAACGGTCTCCTTCGCGCGTAACAAAGTGGTGGAGGTGCGGGGTATCGCTCACAACAACGGAACCATCACTGCCGCAGCTTCGTCGAAGCCGTCGACTTGCCGGCCTCCCGCCATCAGCCGTGACCATCTTCGACATGCCAGAAGAAGGAGCCACTCCGAGGGCAGCGCCTAGCAGTCCGCTGCCATACTACCGAGTTCCACCCACCTTCGGAGGCAAAGCGGGGGAAGATGCCGACGAGTGGCTCGTCCACTACAAACGAGTGAGCAAATCCAACGGGTGGGATGCAACCGCTCAGCTCACCAACGTGGTGTTCTCCCTGACCGATACCGCCCTCGTGTGGTATGAGAACCACGAGGACGCGCTTACGACGTGGGACCATTTTGTTGACGAGTTAAAGGCGTGCTTTGGGGACTCAGTCGCCAAAAAAAAGCGTGCGGAGCAGACACTGTCGCAACGGGCGCAGCTACCAGGTGAGACATGCACAACATACATCGAAGAAGTGTTAAAGCTGTGCAAGGTGGTCAATGCTCGCATGTCGGAAGAAGATAGAGTTGGGCATTTGCTGAAAGGAGTGGCTGAGGATGTGTACAATTTTCTAATTGGAAAGGAGAGCCTCAGTTCTGTGTCCGATGTCATACGGCACTGCAGAACTTTTGAAACGCTAAAGCTGCGTCGGATTGCGCCAAAGTTTGGTCGGTTGGCAAACGTTACGACGGTTGCCAGTGTGGACACGAGTCCTTGCCTCGACCTTCCTTCGACCATCCGACAGATTGTCCGCGAGGAACTTTCCCGCCGCGAAGGGTTGTCGCATTCCACTGGTGACCACCATGGCGTGTACACGTCACGTGAGGCTATGACGGCACCACATTCGGCCCCTTGGCAACCGATGGTTACCGCAGCGGCCGTGGAGTACAGCGCAGCCCCACAGTCGAGGATGACAACACGCCCGCCGACTCCGCGCTATGACCAACGCACTCAGCGCACGCCTTCTCGACGCCCGATGTATCGTCGTGACACTCGCCACGAACCAACCCACTACACGCGGGAAAATGAAAATATCCGCTTCATCGACGAACGACCAAGGTTTAGACCTCTCCCGGTGTGTTATTCCTGTGGTGTCCCGGGTCATATATCGCGGTTTTGCAACCAGCGTATAACCACGTGGTATGGCCAGCCGTCAGAGTTTTTTCGGCCCTCCGAACGGCCACACGGTGCCCCGTGGCCAGCACACGTATCGTCTGGCGACGAGTATTGGCCGAGCAGCTCCCGGAATCGCTCCCCAGCATCTGACAGAAGTTTGACACCCCCACCGCAACGTCGTGCTCCCCGTTCTCCCTCACCGCTGCGTCGCACCGCGTCCCCTTCGTCACCGGAAAACTAGCTAGCGCGGCCGATGGAGGTGAGGTCGCTGGAGACGTGCTACTGACAGAAATACCTCCTGTGTTGATGCTGAAAAACAAAGTGCGCGTGCTTGTAGATAATGTCCCTGTGATGGCTCTGGTGGACACAGGCGCAACAATTTCGGTCATGAGTGTCTCGTTTAAACACGTGTTAGGGCGAAAGGTTTTGTTTAAATGGGACGAAGATTCAAAGTTCTGTGGAGTGAGTGGTGAGCCGTTGCGACCTATTGGTGTGTGTAGTGCTGACGTATTTTTGGGAGGCCATGTTATTACGACAGAGTTCGTAATTATTCCTCGGTCGACCCATGATGTTATTCTCGGCATGGACTTCTTGCGGGAGTGTGGTGCTACTGTCGACTGCCGCACCGGAAAAGTATTCTTAAGTGGTAGGATTCCATCAGGACTCCTGGAGAACCCTGTAGATCGCGAAACTACACTGTGTGTTTGTGGTGATACGGTCATACCTGCATCATCTACCGTTTGCGTTCCCGTTGTCTGTTGCGGCGCCGATTCCGACTGCTTCGAAGCTACCGTAGAACCGATGCACTTTAACTGTATGAAGAACTTTTTTCATTAAGTATGCTCAACCAACTCGCCCACATCAAGCTTCTGCTGTATGAAGAAGAATGTTTTGGTTCCACATTGTGTGGTGTCGATCAAAGGCGGACGCACTGGCTTATGGACCGTAAACTGTTCTAAGGAGCCCGTTATACTATCTGACGGCATGAAATTAGCCTTCGCTAGGGAACACGCGTCCTTATCAGTGGCTCAACTTACAGATGTGCCGGAAGAACCTGACGGCCACAGTTCGGAAACGGCCCTTTTGTCGATGGTCAATAAATCGCTCAGCACGAGTGAACGCCGAACGTTAGTGGGTGTGCTTTCGAAGCACGTTTCGGTATTCGACTTTGCGCAGAAGGACAATATACCTGCAATCCCTGCGTCTCGAACGCGCCATACCATCAACACGGGTTCGGCAAATCCGATTAGACAAAAGCCATATCGTGTTTCACCATCAGAGCGCCAGATTATCAACGAACAAGTGCACGAAATGATGAAAAAGGGAGTCGTACAAGAGTCAGCAAGTCCGTGGGCAGCTCCAGTGATTCTTGTTAAAAAAAAAGATGGATCTTGGAGATTTTGCGTCGACTATCGCCGTTTGAATGCTGTAACAAAAAAGGACGTGTACCCACTCCCACGTATTGATGACGCAATAGACTGCCTTCATTCCGCCTCTTACTTTTCCTCAGTAGATTTACGATCCGGCTATTGGCAAATTCCGATGCATCCTGACGACAAGGAGAAGACTGCCTTTGTAACCCCTGACGGGCTCTTCGAATTTAATGTGATGCCATTTGGATTGTGCAACGCTCCGGCAACTTTCGAGAGATTTATGGACACTGTATTGCGTGGCTTGAAGTGGAACATCTGCATGTGCTATCTCGACGACGTCGTCATCTTTGGCCGCACCTTCAGCGAACACAACTCGCGTCTGGATATTGTCCTGAACTGCATCAGAAACGCTGGTCTAGTTTTAAACTCTAAGAAATGCCACTTCGGAGACCGCCAAACCCTTGTGCTTGGGCACCTCGTCGACAAGGATGGCGTCCGCCCTGATCCCCAGAAAACAGCAGCCGTTGAAGCGTTCAGTGCACCGCGCTGTGTCAAGGAGCTCCGTAGTTTTCTGGGGCTTTGTTCCTATTTCCGCCGATTTATTCCTAAATTCGCCGACGTTGCGTATCCGCTGACATGCCTGCTACGAAAGGACACCCCCTTTGAGTGGACTCCGGAGTGCGACTCTTCTTTTCGTCAGTTGAAGTTCCTGCTGACGTCACGACCGGTTCTTCAACACTTCAGTCCTTCAGCTCCGACAGAACTCCATACGGATGCCAGTGGCATAGGTATTGGTGCCGTCCTAGTTTAACGCTGCGGTGACCGCGAACACGTGATCGCATATGCAAGCCGCTCATTAAGTAGGCCCGAGCAGAATTACACTGTGACGGAACAAGAATGCCTCGCGGTAATATTTGCGGTTCAGCGGTTTCGTTCTTACCTGTATGGACGCCCCTTTACAGTGGTCACCGACCACCACTCGTTGTGTTGGCTTGTGAATCTTCGTGACCCTTGTGGCCGCCTTGCGCGCTGGGCGCTCCGACTGCAAGAATACAGCTTCACCGTCTCTTATAAGAGTGGTCGACGACACGCTGATGCGGACTGTCTCTCGCGTATGCCACTTAGCACTACGGACTGTGACGCCGACGACTTCGATCACCTCGTGGCTTCTGTGTCGCCGCGTTTTCCAGACTTCGACTGCTTCAAAACCGAACAGCGAAAAGACGATAAATTAACACCGCTCTTCACCGCTACGACCGCCTCGACGACAGCAAACCATTTCTGTGTACGTGATGGACTCCTCTATAAGAAGAACTTTTCCAGCACTGGCGCACGTTTTCTCCTAGTGGTGCCGGAGAGCCTTCGCACAGCAATTCTGCGTGCTATGCACGACGACCCTACGTCTGGCCATCTGGGTTCGGCGAGGACGCTTTACCGGATTCAGGAACGCTTTTATTGGCCTGGAATGCGACAATCTGTTGAGACGTATGTGGCCAGCTGCATGCAGTGTCAGCGCCACAAACGGCCATCTACTGCTCCGGCAGGTCTTCTGCAGCCGATCCCGCCTCCAAGCACGCCTTTCCAACAAGTGGGCATTGACTTCGTAGGCCCATTTCCCAAATCAGCCAAGGGAAACCGCTGGATAGTTGTTTGCGTCGACTACCTCACACGCTACTGCGAGACGGCGGCCGTGCCCTCCGCAACTGCCACTGACGTTTCAACATTCCTGCTGCAATATGTGATCCTGCGACATGGTCCGCCCCGCGTGATCATCAGCGACCGTGGACGACAATTCACAGCGGACGTCGTAGAGGAGCTGCTTCGTTTGTGTGATTCCCACTTGCGTCACTCGACACCATACCATCCACAGACGAATGGGCTTACGGAGCGTACCAACCGAACTATTGTAAACATGCTATCTATGTACGTTTCATCCGACCACAAGAACTGGGATGACGTACTGCCTTTTATCACGTACGCATTCAACACCGCCAAGCACGAGACCACCGGCTATAGCCCTTTCTTACTGCTGTACGCACGGCCACCCCGGTACACAATCGACACTGTTTTCCCCTTCTGCAGTCACGAAAATTCCACTGTCGCCGAGACTCTCTGCCTCGCCGAAGAAGCTCGTCGTATTGCTCGTTTGCGCACTTTGGCATCGCAGGACAGATCAAAAGTACGCTACGACATTCGCCACCGTCCGGTAACCTATCGCCCTGGTGATTTAGTCTGGCTGTGGACTCCAGTACGGAAACGCGGGTTATGCCAAAAGCTTTTGGCCACCTACGATGGACCGTTTGTGATTATTAGCAGACTCACGGAAGTCACGTATAACATAGCTCGCCTCACGGCGAGTGGTAGAAGAGCTGCCAAGACACAAGTGGTCCATGTCGCCCGCTTGAAATTGTTCACGTCAAGACACATGGATTGACTCGCCCGGCGGGCTTCGTCTGCGACGAGAGGAATGTTACGCATGAAGAAAACGAAGACCAGTGAACGTGCTTGCGGTCCCGAGTGGAAGAAGGAAGAAGAGAACGACGCTCAGTTGATAAACCAGCTGACCGCTCTTGCGCTCACCTTCGCGACCTAAAGTAAACGGTCCCCTTCATCCGTCAGGGTTATAAACGGTCTCCTTCGCGCGTAACAATATAACTAAATGAGCATTTTTTGCTTGAACGGGAAAATTTAATAACGATTACCGGTTCGGTATGAAACGGTTGAAACATAGTGTGACAACGTGTGCTAATAGATTGCGCGATTCTTCAAATAACTACATCATTCGGCGCACCTCATTTGCAGATCTAATTACGACTCACGAGTTGCGTTGTGTGCCAGAATGGGGATAGATGACGGTTGTGCAGGGGTCCACAGTTACCTTGACATAGACAGACGCCTGCGCTTCTTAGGTATAGGCCGTGGCATTTGTGCTCCGCAGTGGAAAATTGTTTCATGGTCCCCGAAATCAACATTTCTTCTGACGCTACCGTTTCGACCATTCTGGGAACTCGTTAGTAAAACTAAACTATATAAGCATGGAGAGAAGAAAATACGATGTCCTCGAGAAGAGGAAATCAACAAGTTCAGTTGCACGGCCTTTTGTAACCATAACACTGCGGCCGCTAATGGATGTCGTCACTTTCTCAGTGAACAAAATCTTTTGTTGCGTGCCATGGTTTAACGCATGTTTGGCGCCTGGCAGAGGTAAGTTGCCTAGCGATGTTCGAGATACATAAAATGTTTGCGGGGCACGACAGGCTTGACTTTGACTTCATTTTCCACTTTGACTTTCTTAGGCAGCACAATATATTTTCAGATGCGTAAGGAAGATCGACATGAGGTTCAGAGCAAGTCGTCCTTCTGCATCGTTCAGAAGCGTCGATGTCCTCGCCAGCTTCTAAAAGCAGGAAAGTGAGCGCAATGTACAAGACTAGCTTTTCTTTCTTTGCTACAGGCTAGAAGTTTGGAATAGTCGTTTATGTAATAGAATCCAAACGACACCACAGATCGAATGTCACAGTTCGTTCACAAGCAGTACCTGAATGTACCTAAATACTTGAAGCAAGAGGAAATTTAACTGACTGCTGCGATCAAACTAACGAGTGTGGAAGCTACGCACATCCTACGCAGACGTAAAGGGATCCTGACTTTCTCTCTCTTTATTTACGCACATAAAATCCCCCGCTTGTGTGTGCCACCAAACAGTAAACTGCATGTTATAATGAAAAAAGGACCACGCCTTGAAGGGATCCGGCCGCTTTCCGACATCTCCTTTTTGAGAAAAGTAGTTGAAATTGCGGCGACAGCGCCACTCGAAAATGTTGTCAAAGCGGTGCGCACCGTGCTTCGCCTGAGTACATACAGAAAAAGAAAGCCGACCCAGCATGGAAAAGCGCGGCTGCCGTTTGCGTTGTCGGCATCGCAACGTCCTGAATCCTCAAACATGCTAAATGTTCAGTCACCGCAACTTCTCCCTCTTTTTTTCTTCTCCACTGCTCACATATGCAGGGCGTCCCACATAACTTGAGCCAAGAATTCAAAAAATGAAAGACACGTCGTAAGCGAATTGAACCGAACGCATACTATTCGCAATAGCCTAGTAAATCAATGTTTTGTTTCCCCCATAACTCACTAATTCATTGGGTTTAATTATCCAATTTTTAATTATTAGCTGAGGACCCCAAGTATGATATGCGGATTTGTAGAGCACCTTGAGAAACCACCGATCCAGGTGCTTACGATACGTCTCACGTAGTCCCTTTTTCCCGGATTGCAAAGAAAGCCCGCGAAGTATGAAAAACGCCACGGAGCGCTTGCGCAGTGGTATCGTGCTGCTCTCAAGCCTGCGTTCTCAAGCGTGCGTTCTCAAGCGTGCGTTCTCAAGCGTGCGTTCTAGGAAAGCCTGCAAGTATACTTGCAGGCTTTCCTAGAATACTGATCTCATGAAACCGCGCCTCGCAACCACACTCAGTAATATGGGCGGCCGAAATGCGCACACTTGGCGTCCTTCTTCCCAGCTTTTAGAGCACGCTCCCTGGTATGGTAGGCCGTCTATACTCAGCCGATCTGTTTGCTTATGAAACGCGCTAGCAATGTAATTCACTTGTTTAGCTACCTTTTCCACTCGGTGCCACCTCAATGTCGAGCATTTCCTTCTTCTCAATTTTGTGTATCATGTGCGGAATGAGGCCTTGGTCAGATCTCTCCATTTCGGGCATCGGCTCGATCCTGTGGTACGGCCCGACCACACCTTCCTGCAAGAGGCAACGCGTAAGATAGCATTGTGTTACGTGTCACTGAAAGGAAATTGCGCCATTTAAGCAAGGTACATTTTTCCTTATGACAGACGTACTGTCGCATGTTGTTCTAGCTTATTACGAATCGCCCTGTGCCGGGCAAGCGCTTTCAAGGCTGGCACGTGGAGTTTTACAGTTGCACGGCATTCAACGACATAACAGTAGTATGGAATGAAAAACATTGTGCACATTTAACGCATGTGTTCAAGCCTATATGTGAAGGGATGCTTTCGCGAATCGAATAAATAAATGCTGTACAATTAGCGGAGAGGCGTAAAATTCTGTTTATTTTCATTACTATGCAGCGTGTAAGCTCAGGAAGTAGTTACGTTTATGCGCCTCATAACTTCTATGTTCCTGGTGTCACATTTCCACTTACAGTTAAAAACATTTTAGGCTTCTTTCTATACCTCTTGTGCTACATTCAAATATCTATTCTGAATGATTCCTGAATCAAGTCCTGCAGCATTCGAACGACGGCACATTTAGCAATAAATGATGTGATTCAGTGAAGCAGTTAGCCTTCTTTTACTTCTACGGTGCATCGCACCACAATACAGCCAGACTGTGACTGCTTAACAAGCGGCCCTTGTTGCATGTAACAACTGTACTGGTGTGAGTTGTTCTCATGAACTGTTGATGAATCCTATATTAAAGTGGTATAGTGCGGCCCAGGATGATTGTTCAATAAACTTCAATCCAACAACGGAACCGGAAGCGTTCATCAGAATATTTAGGGACGTTGTCTCTCCTGACAAAATTAATGATTCAAGTTGCTCTAAGTTAAGTGATACGTAGCGCGAACGGGACACGCCGCTAAGTCAACACAGAAGACGCCTTTGTCAACAGATAATTCTTTCTTGTAGTCTTGCGTCCCTTCTTTAGGGTTACATTCAACACAGTCCAATGCCAACTAGCCCACCAGTCTGTGCTTTCGTTGTTCTTTGTTGCTTCGAAGCTGCCGTGTAATAATTTGAGGCTACGAAGCCATATATGTGTAGTGTTCTAATAATACTACTGTAGTACCACCGACAGGAGAATCAGTCTTAAGATACGGCATAACTATTTATTGTCGAGTGCATGCTTATAAGGCAAACATAATGAACCGCATATTGCAAAGAATTTGCTTCCAGCATTTCCTATAGGTGGTATTCAATGTCATGTTGAGGAGGCCTCCCTCAGCGTGAATAATTTCGACATTCTTTTTGTAGAAAAGCAATTCTTATTATACATTCTGTGTAAACATTATTTTCATGTAGTTCTAAATATGTTAACATTAAAGCAAATTCTCGGCGTCACATAGAAAAAAATATTATTCAGCGTGTGTACACCGAGTAGGAAGAAGAAAAAAAAAGCGCTCATTTCATGTACCCTCTTCCTTCAAAAGAATTGTACCGAACGCAAAGCTATGCCTCCATTAGACAGCTAAAACGGTTCATAAGATCATGTGTTGTAGAGTGCGAATCAAACACGCTCTTTTCTTCAAACGAGTTTTGGTGTCCGCAATGCTGCTTTGTTATATCAACAATAGTGTCGCTCTGCTTTGTTTGTTGTTGATTTATCTGTGAGTTAGCATTTAGTATTTCGGGCATTTCATGACGTCTGCATACTTTGCAGTTTAATGATATAGTGCTGTATGTGTTATCGTATAATTTAATAAGTGCACTGTGCTCCCATATTAATGTTCGGAGTATTGTGCATCAGTTCTGAATGAACGAGCAGACTGCCCAGCATAGCTCGCAAGCATCTGTGGTTAATTGCGCTGTTTATTGAATTATAAACGTATCGCGTAATCATCATCATCGTCATCATTATTATTATTATTAATAACACGACACAAAATGGCACCTCCAATTTAGTATTGTTAGCCAACGAGCGTGATGTTCGATTTATGCCGACACGATGGCTAATTAAACCATAAATCTCGGCTTACATAGTTTCGCTCACTAAGACGCATCACGACACAGCAAGACACCGATTTACCGTGACAGACAGACCGTGGACCACTAATTTTCAATAAATTATTGGGGCACTGGCCGACAAGAGCCACGCAACAGTGCGCTTTAATAACATTATAAACGATTTTCTGGTAGACAGCGGAATTACTGATCGTTATTAACGCATGTAAAAAAAAAAACCTTTCGTATATAAGATCATTCTTTATTTTTACTGTCAGTGTGTACATGTGCTATTATTGTGGTTCACTTCTCAGCCTTGAGTGTTTATTTGATGTGTGATAATGTTCGCATTATAGGGATATGTGAAATTACATAAGGAGACTTTCCCAGCCACCTAGTTTGAACTAACCCCAATGACGGACCTCGTGTTAGAACAGTAGTTGAGGCGTCAACATGCGGGCTGCTGACACCATTCCTGCTGCCTTCGCTCCCTCGCACCGTCCAAGCTTTGAAAACGCGCGTGTGTCAGGTTTAAGTACTACTAGCTGGAACGTGGCCATCTTGGTTAGGACAAGTTAGTCTTAGGGGAAAGCCTGCTTACGGAACTTCCCACATACTCTATTGCTTTGAGAATGTATTTGTAATGTCGTGCTGTTACTTTGACTCGTATGTGATAACGCAACTTGTTGTAAGTATGTTGTGCATTATATGTTGTATGCTGCAAATTCATATATTCACATATATGCCACATATATGTGCCATATATACCACATATTCAAGAGCCAAGAAATAGCCGGTGCCGTATTCGCATTACATTTCCTTATATCATGTCAATAAAGAGAAGACGCTTGCGTGTACCCTCAAGAATTCTATCTCGAGCGTTGGTAGCCTCGTTTTTTTAAGCCTTCAACTTAAGCGATCATTAACTTATTTTCTGTTGAATCGGCAGAACGCATGACGTTGGGCCCAAGAAAGAAAACTTTACTTGCATGAATTGTTTCAAGAATGTTTTCAAATTTAGTCTAACTTATCTTGACACATTTCTTTTGACGTAAAGCAACCTTTGGCGTGCCTAGCTTTCCATTTGATGTCGGCAACATCAGTACTTGTTTTCTGGAAAATTTCGTGTAATATCTCATGTCAAAACGCTTGGATCTGCTCTTCGTACACCAATTTTCCCAGTAGAAAAGGGATTGCCTTCGGAGCTGAGCACTTCATCCTCTGGCAACATAGCGGAAACGTAATTGTAGCCCAGCGTTTGTGCATGGCTTGTTTATTTATTGTGCACCATTTAAAGACCAACTGTAACGAAATTTTCGGCTTCGTAAAACATCTAGCTTATCACAGATATAGTGAAGCCTCCGTGCAAAATTGCGCGTTGGAGATGCGAGTGCCTCTGTCAGAGAAGGCCTACGAATGTTGACTTTCTTGATACCGAAACTGGAAAAAAAAAATCCCGAGCCATTCCACTCTGTGAAGGTGGATGAACAGCGAAGCTGTGTAGCAGACGACAAAGAGGGAACATAGAACTTTGAACAAAGGTACGAACACATTTACTGTCTTGACCGGTAGTCATCGTGACGAAAGATACGCACCCGCATTTATTTTTACACATCCGCGTTCATTCGTGTTATACATTCGTTATATACATTCATGTTTTCATTTCGCGATATACTGAGGCAAAGAATTTGAGACCGAAATCATCGCACGGACTGGCAGTGGGCCAGTGCCGTCAGCGTCTTGTCAGAGGGAGGGGCAGTGTGGGGACGCTGGGAGCAGTGTGGGAGGGCGAGCAGTGGCACGGGCCATTGCTGATGATGATAGTGTTTGCTCACAGATTTGTTGAAGGACACGAAAAAATGTACTGCACTCTTGCCATAAACAGCTTCACTGTAAAGAAAAAAGAAGAGCGGCTACTACTGCTCGCCGTGAGTAGCGCAGCCATCATGAGTTACGCATCAATCAGGGCTGACCTTTGAGATTCAGCGCTGCCCACGGCTCTCAGAAAAAATCTAGGAGGCGACGTTCTGAGACTTACGTCATATCCGTTAGCTGCCAGGTGTTTATACGTTGTCTGCTTGGATACTGTTTAATGGCTGCTGATAAGAACATGCGACAATCATAAGCCCTGCACATTTTCCAAGACTGATTCAGTAGTATAACCAGGGGTTTCTTCCAATGCACAATCTAAAAAAAAACTCTTATTCATGCCCTTGCCATTTCGGCAGATAGGCCACGTGGCTAGGTAGACAATACGAGCAAGAAAAATTCCTAGGATAATTTTGCTGATTACTGAAAATGCGCTAATGCGCTTTCTTGGCTATTTACTTTCGGGCAAATGTAGTGTTTCATTGCTTTTTCAAACGCTGCTTGCTTTAAGAATATCGACTTGATGCGATTTAGTAACGAAGAACCGACAAAGTGCAATGGAAGCGCGGAAATAGTTGTACAGGCGTTATTATTAGAAGAAAAGAATTGGCACTCACAACTTCGACTCCGCTGTCTCTTCTTGTCACGTGCACGGTCGCAAACTGCTTTTCATCTTCGTGGAGATTTTGTTCGATGTCTTCTCCGTTGAACTGCGAAAATGGTGATGGATGATAACTGAACATTACTTTTTACGACGTTCAACGTACTTCTGTGACTAATATTAACAAACCTACATGCAGTGTATAACACTTAAAAAAGCTCTGTGAACTTTATGGAGCCTCCGAGCATGATGTACATCCGGACACACATTGATATGCCAGTCGTAATGTTCAATGGAGAGAAAAAAGCAGACAGACTAATATTGAGTTGACGTCATTATTTTCTTCCCAGATCAGTCGATAGAGCTGAAATGCTTGTCACAATATTCTGTTACGTTAAAGTTACAATGTGTTATTGATAACAATTTCTAAGCTCGCTTACGGTAATGCTGGTTGCGGTACCCCGTGGTTGAATACTGTAGAGTGTTTATCTTTTTAATGTAAGAAATTATCACTTTTGTTTGAAAAGTTTGCCGATGGTGCGCTAAAGAAAGAAGCTTTGGAAAGTTCTAAACACCGACGTATGTAATATCACTTACTAACACAAAAGTGAAACACTGAAAAGCATTAGCGTGGCAACCTAAACCGTGCCTTACTTGAAGCAAGAGGTTGAAACGTAATCTTGACATTTCATTTAGACAAATAGTGCTGGTAATTGTATTACTGTCGCTGAGATCAATAATGTGAGTGTGAGTACATTGACTTTGGTGCATGGTTTCAATCTCACTGCTGCCAAAGTCGATGTGGTATTAAGTCAAGGCATTCGAGTATTCTTCTTGGCACATTTCAGTGTACATAACCTTGTTGAAGAGCAAGTATCGTTTTCATAATATTAAGAGCACTATGAGAACTGCTTTTTCTATTGACATGCGGTTCATTTTAGTGTTATAAGTTCAAGCCCGTGCGGCCTACATTCTTTTTTTTTTGCTTACGTTCTTAAAATACCCTGTACGATAATTATATACTGGCTTACGTTGGGACACAGGTTTTTATACAGGAACATGCATTATTATGAATACAGAGCATATGCACGGGGGCATACGGGGTAATGGAGTTAGCATGCTATCGCAAGAACGAATTGAGGCGCTGTTTTACCATTATGTTTAGTATTCGCGCTTCATGAATTAATAATGAAAGCACTTACAAAATGCGTTACTTCGTGCCCGTCTTCGTGTTCCAGGACGCGGAAGTTGCGGGCTGCCACCGACGCCTTTCTGAGATTCAGCGTCAGTTGATCGTGCAAGTGCAGCACCATTCGTCCGTCAGCTGATCGCTCCTCGAGTAGACGAGGGTAAACCAGCCTAGGTGGTTGTATTCCTGTCAAATGCGAGTTGTCAAATGCCGAGGTTGAGAGGTTGAGAAAACTGTACTGTCACAAAATCTGACAGCATTTTGGTCTCAAAATAAGCGAGTTAAATGTCACAATGTGCTGCACGATGGAAAACTCCCTTCTTGCAAACTGTTGGTCCCGTGGTACGTGTGGAACGTTGGCGCCTGTCTTGGCTCGCAATGAATGTGTGAGCTCCCGCGCTGGACGCACACAGAGACCAGCCACGCACGATGGAAGCGTTGAAGCACACATACGTTGTTAAGGTACTTGACATCAAGCCCGTAGACAGGATTTCTTTCCTGGGGTGGGGGGTGGGGGGGGGGAGGGGGCTAACGTTCCATTATTTTATGTTAAGTCTTTCGTGCTTGGTGCATTATAATACAGCTATTACCGTGAGCAGGCCCTTGGTCTGCCTGAAGGTGCCTACAATAGGTGGCATCTACGGAAGCGGGAGAGGGGGGCTCGAGGGCCCTTTGCCGGCTTCGAAGCTTTCGGGGGGAGGGGGTGCAAAGCTCCTCTCGGCTAACCCCTCCTCCCCTAATGTGTCATTACCAGTGCTCTGTTGCCGACATCGCCTGGTGCTTCTTTTGAGTTGCCTCTATAATTTCACT
Organism: Dermacentor variabilis; assembly: GCF_050947875.1. Lineage (NCBI taxonomy): Eukaryota > Metazoa > Arthropoda > Arachnida > Ixodida > Ixodidae > Dermacentor > Dermacentor variabilis. The sequence goes on along the minus strand of NC_134578.1, from coordinate 10,242,583 downwards.
TAAAATTTTATTGGGGCTAAAAGCTTGCTTTATCGTTGTTGGCGTGGAAGGGCACGGCTTTTAATTCATAATTTCGCTTTATTTCTCAAATTCTGACGATAGGAGGACAAGTGCATTAAAGTACCAGCGGCCGGCTACTTCATCCGTATTTTCTCAGTTAAGCATTTTTTAAAATTTCCACTGTGAACATCATGCACAGACACAATATATGTAAATATATACGAAGGGCAAAATGTATTTTATTTTTAAGGAGAAGGAGCTTGCCAACTAACAATTACTTCTCATGGTATTAATAGCCTATATCTAGAGAGTGAACATCTTGCTGTATGTTCACCTCGCTTCAAATAGATTTGCGTGCTTTGTTGACTCTGCAAAAAAAAAAAAAACTTCACTGACCCCTTTGGGAGTTTTTTATCAACGGCGTGTGAAATGCACGGGGATGACATGTGTCTTAGTATTGCTTCTTTTTCCATTAGGTAGTGCTAACCACTCAGAAAAAGAAAGTTCTTCTAATAATTAACATTTATTGGGAATGGAAACATGGACAAGTGCATGCAGAGGTCATAAATATGGATAATTCACTCAGTAACTGAAATGAGGCGAAACCGAATTCCCTCGAAATCAGAACAAATGCCAATCATGCGCAGCAACTCTTATACGCGGACTCATAGTGGAAAAAAAAAGAAAGCAAAAGGGACTACAGTTTCGCTGGAAAGGCGAAGCAGCATTAGGGATAGCTAAGTGTAAGACAATTACACGAAGGAAGATTGCAACACCGAGAGACGCCAGTCTGACCGGGCTTCAGCCTGGTCAGGCTCCCTCCCAACACTAACCTCCCCCCCCCCCCTTCGCCCTTCTGGCTACGCCTGTGCTTTACGTGTTCCTACATGAATTGTGAGTGAGGGAAGTTACGAATGGAAGGACATGGTGCATACGGTGGTAAATTTACATGTGCATAACACTGTAAATACATGCAACATGTAAGTAGCATACACTGCTTATGCAAAATTATTTTTTATTAAGAAAATGAGGCGTGGAGCAGGTAAGTTACAATACTTTATGATAACAGAACAGACAACAGGCCCAGTTGATTGACTTGCAACTGGGCCTGTTGATTTACTTGCAGAAAGACGAGAACGAAGATTGAAGACTGACGAGGTGCTTACTCACAACTTAGCAAATTTATTGAAAGGAAGCAAATATATGCACGCAAAAACGGAGTAGGAGGGTTGCAAAGATCACGGGTTAAAGCTTTCGAAGGCAAGGTAATAAATAAAAGCCTAACTATCAAGAAAGCTAAATTTCTTGTCATGTAGCAAGACCGAGGGGTGGCTGACGCATTTATCTCCTCTTTTCTTTATGTGGTAGGCCTCTGCCATTTCGTGGGTTAGGTGGTTGTTGCTCTTGAAGATAGTCTAAGTATCCTTCAATACAGGATAGCAACCACATTCCATACAGTGGGTGGCCAGATGTGTCGCTCCGATTGAATTTAATGCCACCAGGTGTTTTGTTATGGATAATTCAGAGCGTGAACTACTGGGACACAAGCTAAGGCACAAGAAATGACAGGACACGGCGCTACTTGCAACTGAAAGTTTACTTTTGGTTTTATGTCGCTTGATGACATTTGATTACATAGGACATGTCTGGGTAATGAAGTCTTTAACCTTTCGAATAACCTTTCATTTACAAGTAGTGCAGTGTCCGGTCTTTTCTTGTGCCTTAGCTTGTGTCCCCGCAGTTCGCACTCTCAATTTAGCCATGCTTTTATACCAACTCGCCCACTTTTCAGTTTTGTGTTCTCTTGAAAGAGCGTAGGTCTCTTAGTCGCACGTTGATGCAGCGCCCTGACTAGCCTACGTAAACCTTACCGCACCTAAACGGTATCATATTCATTATGCCCATCGTACAGTCTACAAATCATTAGCTGTGCTTAATATGTTACACGGCGATGGCTTCCTGCTAATATGCGAACAAATTGTCTGAAGTTTGTTTTTATTTTGCTGAAGGAAGAACCTCAACCTTATACCTAGTGCCTATATGTTTTAATTCATGCGATTCGCATATGTTTTTAGTTCTTGCATCGTACGAATTAAAACATATAGGCACTGGTGTAAGGTTGAGGTTCTCTTTTCAGCAAAAAACAAATTCAGACAATTTGTTCGTGTATTAGCAGGAAGCCATCGCAGTGCAACATTTAACACACCCAAAAATTTGGGATTCTTGACACGCGTGCGCAACGTTCCTACTCCCACCTACTACTTCCAACCTTCCTACTGCAACCTTCCTACTTTCAGTTGCGTGCATATATTTGTTTTACAATACAGTTTTTCAGCTGTGAGTAAGCGCTTCGTCCTGTCTTCTCTATTCGTTCTCGTCTTTGTGCACTTCTACAGTTTCAAGATGCAATACTTTAGGAAGCAGCCAAAATGCCAATGCAATGCAAAGAAAAGCCTATGCGACTCTGTGCAATGGCTAAATCCAAATGTCAAGTGCCATCTGTCGACTTGCCGCAAAGCGTCGTCCGCCATCTTGGTGACGGCGCGGCAAATTTTGGAAAACGGCCTGCCTGACAGCTAGCATATCTACATAGATAGCTGTTGCTTCCACCCTCCATCTGTTCTGTTCTCCCATTGCTGTTTGCTGCTTTAAGCGAAGCTCGAGATCCATGGAAACGTCTGCAACACGTAGGGTTGTTTGTTTTCAGCAGTGGGTGCAACAGATTGAGAAAAAAGTGAAATACGCTGGTTAAATCACCGACGCAGATGACTTTGCACACCGCGTGCTGCTGCAACTTGTTTGATCCTGTATTTGCTGCAACTAGTGCAATATTCACCACTCTCCTAACCCGGCTATCTATGGTTTCATCGCGCTAGTTCGGTCCCACTGATGCCCTCTCCACATCTGTCCGCTTCTCGCCTTTTTTCAGCCACTCGCATAAAAATAAACTTCTCAAGAAAGGCAATGCTATTCTGTTTGAAAGCAAACAAACTGACCTCTTATAAACAATGCGAGCATTTGATTGGGCTGTTCGAACAACGTTGCGGGTCACATCAACGACCGATGCTGTCGTCGGCATTTATGTATGTTTGGCATCAGGTGATTGGAATAAACTTGGAATAGAATAATTTTTCGTTATTTCCATCCATACGGCCCTTTGTTGCATGGTGCGGCGAACGGAAGAGCACACGGAACAAAGTCCTGACATTTCCTGTTGCCCTTCTTTTTCATAGGACACGGTTATGCGACCTGACCCAACGCCTCACAAAGAGCAAAATCCCCGTGCACTTCGATCCATGACGTCATGCTACCTTGGCCGACTGCCATAGAATCTCGAGTAAGCCGCGGGTATTTTTGCGTTAACGCTTCCATCACGCCGGGCTTGGCGATGGAACTTGCGGTCCAAGTGGCATGACGACATAAAGCAGAGTGCACAGGCCTGCTATCTAGGAGGCGTTGCCTGGTCTTGCACAATTTCAGCTCGCACACTCGAGACGAGAACCCAACGCGAATAGTACAACCCCAGTTTCTCATTAGTTGTGTGCATGAGGCTAACAGCTTCTACGCGAACAGCATTATAGTACCAGAGCCAGTAACGTCACTCGGCATACCGGCACCCGGGGCAGCTGGTAAGCCTGTCACCCCCCTCGCTTCCCTCTTCTGTCGGCAATTCCTCCTATTAACGCACATTTTGTACAGTGAATGTGAAATAATGTAAAAGTGCAACGCGCCTATTTCTGCCTGTAATTCGGGATTTATCTCTGCCAGTATTTCGCCAAGTAGTATTTTGACTTTTAATGAACTACAAACAAATAAATTTGCTGTGTTCTTTGTGACTTTATTGCTGAATTTAGCATTTGCAGCAGTTTCAAGAACTGAATGCAGCACTAATGAGCGCTGGCGCTTGAACACCTTGCTTCATATATTTGCGTAGGAGTTAAATAACTCGAAACCCGTTCTTCAACTCCTGTGCCATAAGGTCCAGGATTCATGACGCTTATTGCACGAAACAACAACTAAATTAAAGCTCGCACCACCCACGCTGTTCTGTCGGCAACTTCCCTACTCCAAGCCATTCTCTTCGTTCACCTACCCCTGGCGCAGATCTTCGCCCCATTCGGCTACGAGCCGCGAAGAAGAGACCGCAGCAAAATCGTCGTTCAGCGACCTGCACCCGGGGACCGCCACGGGTGCAGATCACTGAGCCCGCAAATGGCTGCCCCGCCGAGGGATGCAGCCATTTGTGCGCCCATGTGCACAAGGATGATTGGCGGACGGCGCGCACTCTTCCTTCAGTTGTGCTTCGGTGACGTGGTCCGCTGTTCGCATTTCATGTGACCTTGTCACCATGCGAATGAGCAAGCGCCCGTTGTCAATCGCGCGAGTATAGCTTCCGTAGCTCTATAGGCTCGATAAGCGCCGAGAATGCGTACACTGGGAGGGGGGGGGTTGTGCCGGTCCTGGCCGGAATTACAGGGGCGTATTCGCGGGCAGTGCGACATTTTTGAACATGCGTGTTCTCGGTGGCCCGCGCCATGAAATGCATGGGGGGAATGTCCCGAATAGCCACCCGGCCGACTCCGGTCCCGGAGCGAGACTTTCGCGGTAGAGCGCCTGACTTGTAAGTGGAAGTTAAAGCGGGAACTGGCCTCGATCGTTTTATCGTAAAGTCAAATATACCTGGTAGCGAAGCTTCATAGAAGCCCACCCCTTCGAAACATGGCGGTTCATCTACGTTTCTTGGAGCTTAGTGCCATCTGTGTGACGAGGGTATACATCCAGAGGAAGAAAAAGGAATGATGTGACGCCACATCCGTTAAAAACAGAAGTGACGTCATTTTCGTTCTCAAGGCGCGAAATTTGTTTTGGCGGCCTGCCATTAAAGCTGCATCTTGAAATGCCTCGCAATTCGACTCGACGGGCGTTTCGAGCTTTCAGCGCGGAAAGCGATACAGCAAAGGTCAGCCGTACGGGTATGGAAATCGCACGCCTGCGCGAACGTCGTTTCTTCGCAGGCCCACGAAATCTTTGGGTGTGAAGCGGTGGTAGTGTCGTCGGGCGCCAAGCCCGTCGGCCAGCGCAGCCACGCGAGAACAGCTAAACAATTATCTGGCGGTCGTAACTCACTCTTTTTGACTGAACAAGTTAAGCAACGATGAAATCACCCGCGCCACGAGAAGTTAGACAATCGATGATAAGCAACAAAACACAACGGGTGAGGGGGGTGTATAGGTGAACTGCAGGTGAACAGGTGAACTTTACGAGCGTGCCTCTCTGCACACTTCAAGAGCTGCATTGCATTCTAAGTGCTAGCGGCGTCAATGGCCTCTTTTATAGCGGGCGCTGGGAAGCCGGTACCTCTTGCTAATGGTAGACTAAAACAGAGTTGTCTTTTGTTTTCTCGCAAGCGTATAAAAACTGATTAGGTATCTTATTTTCCTTAAATGAATCAAACTGTGGCTAACATAAATCAGAAAATGACAACCATTCCACTCTGTGAAGATGGAATGGCAGCGAAAGCTGACGACAGTCAAAGCTATATACTTAGCTCTACTATTTGCTCATTATCTGACTTCTGTCTTTGATTAATTCAATTTTCTGTTGCACATTGTACTACTGTTGTTTGAGCTATTCTGTTTCATTTTTCGCTTTTATGTTCTTTGTGTAACATAAGTGCACCAATGTTAAGGCGTAAAGCTGTTCTTGGGCACTTTCGGAAAATAAATAATTGAAATAAATGATGTGAAAGCTTTCAAGCGAAAAGCAAAGTGCTTTCGTTGCATTCTATCTTCACAGAGTGAAGTGGTTGTCATTTTTTTGCGTTGCGAGTCTGGCGTGGTTGCTCGTTCGGAGGTGCCCGGGCTCGCGATTGTCGTTTTCGTTCAGCATCGCGGGAACGTTCTTCGTCGGTGGTCGCATCGCGCCGGCACTGTTTACATTCTCGTTGCTGTTCCTTCCGGCACTCCTCGTACGCATGTTGCTCTTCGGGTGTACGAACTATACGTGTCCGCTCCATCGATGAAGCAGCTGTATTTAGCGCCGATACCTCTCCTGCTTATATACTGTGATGACCTTGACGTCACGCTATTGTTCACGGCGAGCGTTCTAATCTGTTCCGCATTTTGACATCTGCGCCGCCGCACTGCACCCGTATGGGTTTGTTAGAAATCGCTAAGTCCTTTTCTGTTGCCGGACGCCGAAAAAAACTATGGAAGTTTAGTCCATATACAGCTTTCGCTATAAAAAAAGAGCGCTTTTTCTTTCTCGTTGTTTTTTCTCTCCTGACATAGTCGCGCTTCAATCGCTGCTTCCATAACAATCCTTGCTGATGTTTCTGACAATTGGTTCTGAACCGCTTTTCTCCCGAAGCTTCGCGGCTTATTTGGATTGACTTTTGTAGAATCGTGTCGCCTATAGCGTTCCAGCACATGCTGGATTAATACTCAGACATGTTATTCTGATGGCGTTACACACACCATGTTATTGCTGCACGTCACACATGCCATATGTCATCCCTGGGGGTACACACTGAAGTCATCGAGGCCAATATATTGTTGTACCGCCAACATGCAGGGCGTCTACATGAAGCCGAACAAAAGCGGGCCGAGTAGGCTTGTCGGGCTGGAATACGCCTGTCGTGTTCATGTAAACGCTAGCCAGTCGGGCTGAACTAAAGTCCCGAGGTTTTCTGCTCTAAAGAAAGCGAAAAATATCTAGGGACTTTAGGCTGAACGAGCGTCGAGTCGGGCTGAGTTATCCCGACTACATGGGTAGGTTGAACCAGTCCGACCTGTTTGCAGCGTCCGTGTAAATGCGAACGGGTCGGGTCCGCCAGCGCGACCTGCGCGCTAACACATTTACGTCGTGATTCATGTTCCGGTATCGGGAATAGTATCAGGACAAGGCAAAGACAAGCATTGTGCAGTGCAACTTCATCGTAGCGATAAGACCCTTGAAGTCATACTTCAAGTAGAGCTGAAGTAGGTGCTTCATGTAACGGAAGGGAATGCTCAAAAACGTTGAAAGTGGCGGTGAGCCTTCACTTCACACTCGGCGAGTGACAGTGAGTCATTGGGTAATAGAGGGTTTGCTGTGGCGTCATCGAGGTCGCGACGTGTTCTTCTGGAAAGTCGGCAAGCGGCGTAAAGAAGAAGCGTGACAGAACGACAGCACGAAAGGTCCGTCCTACGCTGAGCCACCAATTGATAACAGTCCTAATGCGGTGAAATGCGGGCACCGTGAGATAGCAGAGCAATTTACGCTCTATAATGTGTTGCACCGACATCATCGTGGTTGATATGTTTGGTTATTAACATGGTGAAAAGCTGCGTTCGTGACGTCAAGTGTGAGCTATCTATATACTAGTACTCCAGCATCAAGCCATTAAGCTGTTACAAGCATTCTTAGCCTCAACGTCTGTACACAAGTCACTAAGGCCACGCATACTTCTTTTTATTTTTTAGTTCATGATTCCTGGGTTCCCTTTGTAGCATTGCAATACAAAGTCAGCTGAATAGCATTGGTATTGTTGCCCAGAATAGCACATTGTGGAGCTTAGCGAGCCATACGTGATAGGGGGAGAGGTCCGAAAAACATAGAAAAGAATGAAAGAAAAGCACAAAGGATAAGCAGAACACGAAATCCGGTTTGTTACCCTATACTGGGGAACTTGCAGGGGGAGGTAGGAAAATGAGGAGGAAATAGAGGGAGACACAGACAAATCGTATGCACTATATCACAGCACATGATTACAACACCCGTTAATGCTAGAGTAGTTTGTTCTGGTTTCTTGCCCTTGAATCATGTAACGATGCCTCAGTCGCCCTCTGCTGCGACGATTTATGTGGTTTGTTCTGGCAGTTGTCTGTTACCCAAGCGAGTCACCGCAATTGCGGGCGGTCGTCTCCACGCACTTGCTCGAGGGTGGTCAGATAGAACGTGTTCGTGGGCGTCTTCGCGATCACAGTCGCCACACACATTATTGTAGGTCTATAGACTTTTGCATAATGCCGACCACGCCGTGCGCGGATTCCCGCCCCCGTCGTGAAGGATAGACACGCGAGCGAGCACACGACAACAAATAGGAAAGCAAATTAGGAAGCTCGGCAGGCTGATATATCCTGTGTACTGGTGTAGCAATCCAGCGAGATCATGATCTAGCACGGCCGAAGTGGCCTCGCTAACGCTGCAGTATTGGACCACGGGATCAGGTAAGCTTGTCGCGACCAGCGTTGCTCGGTATATCATCATTGGCTCAAGAAAAATTACTTCTGTCGCCTACACAGCGATAGGCACACTGACGCAGCTCATTACGATAGTGCGCCGTAGCTAATTACTGTGAAAAACGCTGTGTACATTCCTTCAGCTATACTGTGTGACCGATGAACCAAGGCTGCTGCACCTTAACTGTTAGGATTAGTGTAAAGTACGAACGCGCGGCTGGCTCGTCCACGAAACGGCCGTGTTTGCGAGTGGAGTCTGTGCATTGAAGGCCATGGATTTTGTGCGCTTATATAGAGGGTGTCCCTGCTGACTTTAGCCAGAGTTTAAAAATATGCCGATGCACTCTGAGATGACGCGGCCAAATGCGTGTTGCTGACTTTTGTATGGAGTAAGTCACACATTATCTTGTATTCTGCTTAATTGCAGAATTAGTCAAGATTGGTTAACCAACTTCAGAAGCAACTAAGTTAGGCGAAAAATTCCAATTATAAAGTTGTAGAGCGCTTTGCAAAGCGTCCGATTAAACAGTTTCTAACTTTCTATCTATTACGCATTAGTATTTTCCCGCTTACTGCAGGTGCCCACGAAATACAGAAAAAAAATACCACGTGACATGTCCGCTTGCGCGTCGTGGTTAATTAATCTTCATTGATTACTCAATTTAGCAGAATAAAAAAATACTGTGACTTGCTACATAGAATAGTCAGCAACACGCGTTTGGTCACGTCGTCTTAGAATGCATAGGCATACTTTGAAACTCTGGCTAAATTAGGTGGGACACCTTGTATACATATACCACACGGCCTGAACGGTGCGCGTAGACTTACTGCCTTGCATTGCGGCACGCAGCTGCATGTCGGAATGTCGAATTTCAGTGCAGGAACGCCAGAGAAACAGCTCAAAACATGTATGCACGTGGCGGGGCTGGTGGCCAGCTCTCTCGTGTAGATCCCTCACAATGGCGGCCAAAAACCAGCGTCGCCTGACTGCATCACGGGGTTGTCTGCATCATGCAAGCCCCTTATGCCAATACACAAAGCTTCGTAAAGGCTACTACTCAGTTATAGCCAACGAAACAGGATAGCCTCTCGTCGGCACAGCCCGGATGGCGCAAGCGAAAGAAATAAAGAAAAGCCTGTTTCGCTCAGTGAACACACACACGCACACGCACACACACGCGCGCGCGAGATGAAATGCTTCAGTTCGAAAACGTATTGACGGTGTACAGCAGCGCTTCTTACCTTTAGACGAAATGACGAGGACTGAAACTATGATGATGCGAATCATTGTGACGAAGAGCTTGACCGAGCCGTTCACAGGCGGCTGGTCCGTTTTATATAGAGATTAGACGAGTTTCGAGTGACAAGTGATTGGCATTTGATCGCCCGCTGAACTTTCTCGCAAATGTTTCCTGGATAAAAAATTGTGAAAATGCAACACAACCGAGATCAATATGACACTTTCACGAGTGTTTTCTGGTTTATTGTTTATTTTCATATAGACATTTATTTCTTGACGATGTTCTCTCTTGTTACGAGCTGCGTAGTTTTCGTGGAAATAAGTCGCCAGACATCGTTAATAGGAAGCTTTACCTCAGGCCCAACTCAGGCGCGGCCTATTCAAATACATGTAAAACGCAGAAACCCTTTTGTGAGATAACTCCTGGATATATTTCAATGAAATTTGCTGCATTTGAGAGAGAAAGTTAAATTCTAGTGACTGTTGCAAGAAGAATTTCGATTTAGGGCCTGAATTTTGTTAAAAGAACTTTTTAAAACTCGAAAGTACGAAAAAAATAGAAAGATGTTTTCAAATTATTAGCTCTGCATCAAGAAGAGATACCACGGTTCTGTAAACAGTATCTATTAGATCATTTAAACTGGACGAATTCTGTATGCAAATTTATATCTTACGTGAATTTGTTACGTTGCGCACGAAGGTTCTACAAAAATCGTATTTCCATATTACGAAATCTTTTTCGCATTCATGTCTAACATATAAGTTTTGTCCGCTTTAAATGTACTATGAGATGCAATTCACAAAATTATGTCGTTTTTCGTTGCTGAGTTACAGAGTTTCAAACTTGATAGCTTCGTTTTCTGAAAATTTCAGATGTTTGCAAATTTTTAATAAAAAATTGACGACATAAATAAAGAATTCGAAACAAACAGTCAGCAGACTTTAAGCTTTTGTATTGAATGCAACAAACCTCATCAAATTTGGTACAGTGGTTGGCGAGAAAAATGAATGCTCTTTTTACATGTATTTAGACAGGAGCACCTGAGCTAAAGCTTCCTCTTAAGTGATCTCGTTTTGTCTTCACTGCAAGAAATGAAGTCTTTCCACTAATTCTTGGACCGGAGAAGTGGGTAAACGTTGGCGGAAGACACATATGTGCGTATTAGCGTATACGTACCAAAACACGTAAATGTTCTTTTTTACGTATACTTGTAAAGTTACATGTGGTCTCCATTCTAATAACTTTAAGGGGACACTAAAGCGAAACAATAAATCAGTTTAGACTAATGAAGCATTGTTTGAGAACCCTGCAGGCAGTCATTTAAAAGATAGTTTGATTATTAGATGAGAAAATGAAGCTCCAAGTATCAGTATTTGAATTTCGCGCCGAAACCCCAACGCCGGTACGTCAGCGTGATGTCAGGGATTCCAAAGTATGTTTTCGCATTTGGGCCGCGTTGGCTGAATAGAGGTTCCCGAAACTTGCCATGCTTAATATTTGGTTCCTTTAGAACGCAATGTAGTCAATCTGTACTTCTATTTATGATTAGTCCCTTTTACGCCCGGGTCCACGTTTGCTTCCACATTTGTTTTTCTATTTCATATTGTTTTGTCTGCCACATTTGCCTTCTGTGTACATTTGGCCTCGCTTATTACTTTTTAAGTGCACCAGTACGGGGGCTCTGTAGCTGTTCCTGGGCACTATAATCAACATTTCATTGATTGATTGTTTGATTGATTCATTGATTATTATTATTTTGCGCACAGTGCTCACGTTGCAGTGGCGTAGAAGCGTAAAAATCAATTGATATAGCATTGTGTGTGTCAATCTTTGGGTATAAGGCATCCCTTTTGCACTTTGTTCGGTTCTGTATTGTTTGTTTTTAGGGCGAGGCCAACTATAACAAACTGCTGATATAGCGAACAAATTTTGTGCCACGAAAGTGTTCGTTGTATTGCGGTTCAGCTCATATGCATGTAAGCAAAATTTCGGTTGATGACCAAGTATATACTGCCGTTGGTTCGAGGCAAATACGTAAAGTTCCATGGTAGATTTTTAACTTAACGATGAACCGAAATACTGCTGTTCACTGATCGGTATATACCAACTTGTAAATTATATTGCTAACCTTTCTTTCATTGCACAAGTATGTCCTGTGACACAAGTTAAATGACTTCTAAAATTGTGCAATTTATGTGATTTTAAAGTTGAATGATTACACTGATGCTTTGCGGCAGTCTCATTCCGCGTGCCAAATCTCGATCTACACAGATGTACAGGGACCATCTTGCTCGACAGCCGACGAGCAAGCACATTTATTGTCTGCTATAGCGTCTGTACGGAATCCAACCACTTCTCCTTGTAGTCGAAGGCCGCGCCGGATAAAGTGTGACAGGGGTGGGACTCGTGGAACTGCAGTCGCAGCGACATTCAGTGGTGTCGCCAGCAGTGGGCGTTGCCTCTTCCGGTGTTGCGCTCTCGGTGACTGGTCCTGGCAACACGTTGGCCGTACTGCCCCCGCACACGCCTCGGACGCAAACCTGAGTGTAATAAATCGAGATTTGGCCCAAGTACAGTGCCACTGATTCAAATCAAAATCAAACAATCAGTTGGCGTAGTGAAAAGAAAAAAGCGTTATATACTTCTATAATTGAACCCCAAAACCAACTGATGAGCCATTAGATAATAAGCAGAGCAGTAAAACTATGTAGAGCGTAAGGACTTCGTTGTTATTTTTGCAAGACAGGTGACGCAAGTGCATCAGATTATTACAATTTCAATATAACCGTACACATAGTAATTATTCGTCGGCAATTTTTGATAACTGCGTCCGCCGTCGACACGTTGTTGAAGACGAGCAAGTGGAAGGCGTCATCGGCAATGCCTTTGATAATGTGGGAAACCTTGTCTGACTCAGTCACGTGGGCGTCAACTTTGCCGTATAGAGCCAAGACGTCTTGAATGTGCGTGACGTACATCTGCACGCAGCTGGATAACGCCTTCTTCGGGGCAAGTTGGTGACCATAAAGGTTGCCGAACAAGTCTCTGAGCTTTTGCTTAAGTGTATCCCAATTTGTGAGCTCATCTTCGTGTGTCCGAAACCAAACGAGAAGTGTGCCACCCAGGTAAAGGACTACGTTGGCGAGCATGATCGTAGGGTCCCACCGGTGATTGGTGCTGACGCACTCGTACAGGCTGGTCAATTCCTCGATATCTTCCCCATCTTTGCCCGAGAATACGCCAAGATTACAGGGAGCGGAGAATGCGATGTAGGTCGTCGAAGCGGCAGCAGGTGTTGGAGCCGGTTAAGTTGAGGAGTCGTCGCCGGGAGCCATGATGGAAGGCTCGATGTACCGTCCACTGCTAAGCTCCGTGACGAGGTACAGGAAATGTGCACCATCACCAGATATGTTACGTAGGAAGTCGCAGACGAGAATCTATATAAAAATATATTTCCAAACAAATACGCCGCACTTCCAAGAGGCAACAGCCCTATATATGTAGATATACATCCGTGTGATCTATTGGCATGTACCCGCACTAGCCTCTAATCGTCGTCGTCGTCGTCTTGACACTACTGGCCTCTTCGTCATTGTAAATGCTGATCCGTGACAAATATTGCTGCAACCAATTGCGAAAAGAGACTCGAAGATGCTGAAGGGAGAATCGCGAAGGCAACGCAGCAACTGTTTGGCCGTTTTGCTGTTTGTCGGCAATGCCATTAGGCACCAAACGAAGCCATTTGTGGCCGCCTTCAAGTCTTGACAAAACCTTTTCTCGTACCCGTAAGAGTTTCGGTTACGCAAATGGGCTGAAGATGTATGCCTTTTAAACGAGGACGCGGATCCTTAAAGAAAAATTGAAAATAGGAGGGAAAACGATTTTTGGAAACCATTACTTCCCCGCGTCGTGGAGACATAGGCTACTTGACGCAGCTGTCGCGAGCGTGCCGTTTATTTACTTTTAGCAACCGTATAGACAGTGAATGGGCGCTTGTACCCGTGGCTCTCCACGCAGCCGCGGGTTCCTGCAGCCTACGCCTCATTTTGAGACTAGGTGCATCTGCAATGTCACCTTAAGCGGAGACGGTACGTTCGTACTATTTAGAAACGCAAATGACGTTGGTCTCGTGTGCGTGCCGTCGACCGCGGCGAATTTTGCGACGCGGGTGCCGTTTTCGCACCTTGAAAACAAAGGCTTTGGCTGGGGATGGTCGATCAGTTTTCTTATTCGATTAACCATTCACTATTTTAGCTTTTAATCGATTCCTTATTCAAATTTGGGCCGGGCTCTATAAAAAGGTTGAAGCATAGTTATCTAGTTTTGAAGGACCCTATTTTAATGTTTGAGTGGTGGAGCCAAGTTTGATACACAAGTGCATAAAAATTCCATAAAAAATTATCTCTAATTTGTTAAAGACTAACTAGAGCTGACATTAGTGGCCTTTGAAGAGATAAACAATATATGTTATAACATGACATTTAGAGCAGACTTTAAACAAAATGCATGGTACTAGTGAATCCCCGTACAGTACAGTTAAACAAGAAGTAAAAGAAATGGTAAAAGTGGAGGGTAAGGACCAACGGGAATATGCAAGAAATTGCAATATACGCAGGGGACAATAAAATTAGTGGTTTAAGATTTTAAACCAGCTGCTCTTTCTCCAGAGCGAAGGAATGTCAATTGGCTGGGATGCTTTGGTGAGACCGACACTCTTTAAACGGTCACACAGCCAGCATGCGAGAATAGACGCTGGGACGCTGTATATTTGCTGGAATCGACGTGCACTCCATCGCTCTGTCAAATACATGCTCCAAACCAGTGCGCATGCTGTGCCACGTCTTTACTGGAATGGAAGTGACACGACGGTCAACGACCGGATTGCTATGTATTTGAAGCCTCCGGGTTCGGGCGGCGCGGTAGCGTGTGTGGGAAGAGAGCGGAAGCGCTTGGCTCGGCATCACTCGGGGCTCGGAAAAAACAGTCAACAGCCGCACTACTACAGCCGCACAGTCACTGCTCGTGCGCCGTCATCCCACTACAATTTCAAAATTTTCGACTCATTCCTTTGGAACTATGGAAATTGATTAATCGAACAGACTTAACCGAATAAGTCGATTAAAAAAACGACAGACATCGACGAAGAATAATTATTTTTTGGGATAAATATGATCGATTTATCATTCATCAATATTACCAACCATAGCTGTGACATACGAGCAGAGAATGTGCTCATTTTTATAAAAGAAGAAAAAAACGAACAGAGGTGCCTCATGTTTCCCTTAACGAGTTTCAATTAATTTGACTGTAATGTGTTCGGGAAAAGCTCAGCTTCCTTCTAAAGCCTTTCTTTTGAACGTAGGATCAATAGCTAGAATTTCCAACATTTGCAGAGCTTAGAATGCGATTTTCTCAGCTTTGCCCTTTTGGCAGGTACTTCTGCCTTACAGAAGTTTTGGGATATTTACATGAGCGGATTTAAACTAACTCGATAGCATTATTTTTAGTTACAACATAACTACGGTCTAAGGCTTTCCTTTTTTGGTAACCTTGATACATTTGTAATCAGGTGATATATATAATCTAATTACTGCAAGATGATTTCTTATCTCAACTTCGAAAATAACGTTGGAATAAAAAAATAGCTGTATGAAATTTTTACAAGATTTAGCCTGTGTGGCGGACCTTTGAGAATACCTGCATATTTCTGAAAAATAACTTTTCAAATAATAGATTACTAGAACGACACGTACAAAATTACCTAATGGCAATATTACGCTTTTCTCATATCTTCCTTTACATATGAGATATTTGAAATCGATTTGCACATTAGTAATATATATCTATATTCAACGATGTAGATATACCTCTGCTTGTCAAATTTATCAAGATAAGTTGATAAATAAAAAAAATTAAGGTCCTCGTCCCGCCTTAATTATATTCAGTGAGATAAAAAAGGTCCTATTTTGATTAGGTTGTGACAGAGTGATAGCTTTCCCTTTTTCTTTTTGAGTGGGGGAGGGGTGTCGGGGGTTGTATCTTTTTTTCGGGCAGCGAATTTGTAAGCCTTCAAAAGGCAGTTTGAGTGAATAATTATGTTCCGTAGATTGTTCTGATAGCTGATACGTGAGCTTGTGCTAGCCACTATTGAGTGTTTTGTACCTGTGCACTGCACGTTTCAGATTGTGGGGATGCGTGACTCTCACGCCTCCCCTGAGATCTAGTTTTCCCGCATGGCTCGTCTCCTGCAGGGCGGCTTCGCCCGCGGCGGTCGGAGTGGTACAAGCGCGGTGCGAGAGATGGCGCGAGCGTCGCGCCGCTGCGGGGTTACTTGGGTGCGGGAAAGACAAGGCGCTGTCTCTTGGGTTCGAGATCGTCAAGCGGTACGGACGTGCCGTGCCGCGCGTGCGCCGACCCATGCTTCTGTGAGACCGTCTCGCGTGGCCGCCTTGGTACGCGCCACTGTTCACGTGACCGTACACGCGAACGACCAGGCGTTGGGATCCAGTATGGGGCGAACATATTCGCTCGCTATCCGGTCGCGGTGAGTTGGACTTCTAGATTTGTCGCGCGCCCATCGGACATGTGGGGGTTCCACTCTGCGTGCGGCTAGGGCTGAAGGCGAGCTCCGGATCTAGCCCCACGCAGTCGCTTCGTGGTACTGCCAACCCGTAGCGCGGGAATCGCGGCTACGCCCGGTTCGGACGAATAAGGCAACCAGCGGTGTCAACGGTAACAACGTTTATTGCTATTAGCAATAGCGAACACTCGCAGAGGGACGTCTTCTTAGTAATAGTAGTAAAAAGGCTTGCCTCGTTGTCTGGGTGGGTCAGACAAACGAGATCACTCACGGGATGCGGCAGGTGCTGTCGTCCAGGCGGTCCAAGGTGTCGGCGTCCCAAGAGCGAGTCTCCCCCGGTGGCACGCTTTTATGCTTTTTTACCTTTTTGCGAGGGGAAGTCCTCCTCGCCCGCCGGATACGTTTCCCTTTCCCGTGAGCCGCGTAGGGGAAGAGGGGTACGCGCGTCGACAGAGCGACGGAGAAAGGGAGGGCGCGTAGTGCCTCTCTCCCATGTCTACGCCGGCCCGACCCGTCGCCACGTGTGAACTGGACGCCGCGGGTACGCGGGAGGAAATGGAGGCGGGTGCTCCCCACAAGATCGAAACCGTTATTCTCCTTCCGTGAGTGGCTAATTTAACATTTAATCCTTTACGAGATCTTTTACCGGGGCCTTCTCTACGCACATGACATTTTTTCCCCGCTCGCCGCCGCAAAATAGTTGTCATGGGGTTGCGCTACACAGCTCGAGGTAGCGGGTTCGATTCCAACAGTTGCGGCCGCGTTCCGATAGGGGTGAAATGAAAAAAAAAGCGCTCGTGTGCACTGCATTGTAGAGCACCGGGCCGTCAAAATACTTCGGAGCGCCCACTACGGCGTGCCTCATAATCAGATGGCGGATTTGGTAGGTAAAGTGTGAAGAATTTAATTAATTTCGTTTAAAATTGAAATAGCGCTTAAACCTCGCCTTTAAGAGTGGAACGCAATAGCATTTAAAGATCCCCGACTTCTCATCGCGCTCCCCGGCAACTGCAGCGTACGTAACGGTAACTTTTACCGGGAAACGCTGGCGGCGAACGCTATGCACGAAGGCGGGCTTTCGGCGGAGGCGAGCGCCATTTGGAGGTGTTGCAAGGAACCGTGCGCACCCTTCCGTGGCTGCGAAGATTTGCCCGGGCTGATGCGCGCTAGTGGCGGACGCCGTGACCGGTATATGCATGGTAGAAACGCTGGAAAGGGTTTATTTGAGTTCTCTCGTAACAGAATTGTTTTATCGTACATTCAATTTACTATCCGACCCTCTCATGTCTGTAGGTTGTGTGTAAGTCGTACTTTACGATTTTTCTGCGTATATTAGCTTAATATATTGGATCAATTCAGTGACTTCCTTGCGCCACATGAAGGGCTTAGGCATGCGTGGGTCGAAATTATTTGACCAAAACGACGTCCGACGTCGGATGCTGACGCCGGATTTTCTGCGACACGGGACCCTTAGCAGTGCGTTCAATGGGGCTGGTTGTTTCATCTTTAGAATCTTTAGGGCTTTAAAGCTCTCGCATTAAACTTGTTGCCTCCGCTAGTTTGCAATGCCTTTTGTATTTCCGCAAATTTTTAACTTCTGTCATACTTTAAAGGGACACTTAAAAAGGAACAGTAAGTCAGCTTAAGCTGATAAAGTACTTTTTTAAAAGTACAGTTTCGTTAATTTCGCTGTAATAGGTTTATTATTGTAAGAGAAAGTAAGGGTCACAGTTCATTTCATTTTATTTTCGCGCCTGTACTACAAAGCCGTTACACGAATACGCTTGTGTGATGTCATGAATTTCAAAGTATACTTTTGTATTTCGACCGTTGCCGGCTAAGCAAACGATCTTGAAGTTGCCGAATTCAGACTTTGGCTCTCTTAGAATAAAGTTATTAGTAAAAAAAATTAACTTGGAGTGAGCAGACGCTGTAAAAGATCCACGAAATCAAGTCGTGCTGTTGCGAGAACCTTAAGGCGGCGTCGCCACCTGCCTTTGCTTTTTGCGTCTGCGTCGACTTCCCGAACTTCCTCGCACAGTATGAGAGTCCTTTTTGTTATTGTAGAAGGTCATTTTTACTAATACACCTCAACTTACGTTTCTGTTTGGTGTCTTTTTAATTTATGTACGGCTGTTTCATCTTCTCCGTGAACTGTGCGGCGCGACGCAATCAATTCCAATCTGATGACTCATTATTATTCTCCCCAATTAGGCCCACATGTGTATAGCTTACGGAGAAACATAGAGTTTTCACTATAACGCCTAGAGGGAGATCTGGTGCTACCATTTATATGGGAGTTTCCTAAGGGGCGCTGTGCCGTCATGGGAATGACGGTATATGTGTCTGCGAGGCTTGTGCCGGCTCGTGTTGTAAGAGGCTTCGTCTAAAACGGGGACATGACTACAGAAACAACGCGTTCTTAAAGTAAAATCTTCATAAAAGGTTTTCATTCACCCATATTACATCTTCCAGTGAAGTTTACTCACCTACAATGCATAACCAAGGGAAGAAAAGCAAGAACAGGCGACAAACTGTTCCAAAGTGAGCGCGAATCTTGTCTGTCCTCCAGCTTAAGCGGCCCACTGATACTCTTTACGTTTCATATAATTGCACATGCAATAACAAGTTCACATAATTAAACAAAACATGTTTTTGTGTAATAATAAAGCTAAAACAGCTTTTGAAGTGCTGTTTTAGTAGAAAATGAATCATTGTGACAGATGGAACGGTTCTTTCCAGGCGCCTCTTGAAGGACTCCTGGCTCTCCGACAATGATGCCAATCCGAAGTCACAATATACCAGCATTCCCCTGCATACCACAGCACTCCAGCGCCAGATTTTTGCATAGGTAATATTGTGAGAAACTCTATGCCGAGAAATATCTGAGCAACACCGGCTGCATTCTTTCTAAGTTTCACTCCGATTCCACTCTTAGTTGTATTACAGCAGCCGTTTCAATCTTCGCGGCGAGCGCTAATAGCAGCACAGTAAGAGTTTGATTTTCCACGATTCCCCAGTGGAACCACCACCGTTATATTTCATCTGCATATAATATGAACACGGAAGCCTTTGTGTGCGACTTTGAGTTCAATACTTCTTGGCTTCGCTGCAAGCGTTCTCATTTTTTTGGAAGGAATATCCTTTTTCAGACGCTTTCCTCTGCGCGCTGGTAGCTTTACTCTTAAAATGCAATAGCACAAAAAATTGTATCGCGTAAGGAGCCTCGTCTCTGATTCATACGGCACTACAAGTGCGCCTAAAGCTCACGCTACTGTGACACTATCAGATATTATTTAGTACATTTGTACATTTACGGTCTTTGAAAGGATCAATCATTTTTTAGCATAGCTTTTTTCGCATGTTGGTAACTCATGCACTGCTTAGCAGTTTGGGTGCGCACCCATTGCAAGTGACTGGGCGGGTCAGAAAGCTTTTAAGACGATTGGATGGTCTACAACAGTTGCTCGGGCACTTTCAGTCTCTTACCTTATCTTTACTGCATTGCATGAAGTCCAGTGCGTGTTTGTACAGGTACTTGATCGTCGTGTACGAATAACAATGTCCATAACTAAAGCATTGTTGGCGATATATCGGATATTGACACTTGATCATGCAGTCTTTTATGCGGTCTGAATTCTGCGGGAAAAAAGGAAGACAATAAAACGTTAAATTGTGCCTCGCGTGAAGGGGAGGGGGAAGGGTTGCTGTAGTCGCACTATATATATATATATATATATATATATATATATATATATATATATATATATATATATATATATATATATATTGTAACGGATACGAAAGGCGCGGACAACAAGAGAGAAGAGAAGACGAAGAGAACGAGGAGTTTGAGAGGATTTTATAATTGCTACAAAGAGATTGTCTTGAATTCTTAAACATTTTATTTTTGTTCATTTCCTCCAGTTAGCTTTACCATTTTCAGTTTTTTAATAAAGATAGCCTAATTTCATCCAAATCTTGGCCAATCCCCCACAGTGGGTGTGCGCCATCGCATAAGGAATACCATACCATACCATACCGGGCTGCGCTACGATCACGCTACGATCATCGTCCATCTCCTGTAAATAAAGCCATTTCTTCGCAACTGTGCGTAACAGTTGTGGTGGAAGCTGCGGTGTAATCGACACTCGAAGACGGAGGCTGAACCACAAGTTCTTCGACGGAGCCGTCGCCTTGCTGGACTCCCACTGAATCAACTGGAGCTGAATATATCCTACGACGCAGACGAACAACGGCCCATTCCAACTGCTGCCCCGACAAGTTCTGTTCTGCAACTGAGAGATGCGCGTCCCTTCGCCGGAAGATCGGACGAAGACGTCGAGGAATGGCTCATCTATTATCACCGGGTGAGTGCCGCCAATAGGTGGAACAGCGCTTCTCAGCTTTCGAACGTCGTGTTCTTTCTAACGGATACTGCGTTATTTTGGTTCGACAACCACGAAGAAACGTTCACAACATGGGAAAGATTTATTTCGGAAATCAAAGAGCGATTCGGTGACTCCGCGACGAAAAAGAAAAGGGCAGAACAGACGCTACTGCAACGTGCGCAAGTACCAGGCGAAACCTGCACGACCTACATTGAGGCAGTAATAAAACTGTGTACGATGGTGGACTCTGGAATGTCCGAGGAAGACAAAGTCGGCCACACCCTAAAAGGAATTGCCGAAGATGTTTACAATTTCCTCATCGCAAAAGACAACCTGGCTTCTGTCGCTGACATCATTCGGCGCTGTCGCACTTTCGAGTAACTAAAGACGAGGCGCATAACGCCGAAGTTTGGCAGGCTAGCCAATGTGACGACAGTTGCAAGCGTGGACGGCAACCAGTCCCTTGATCTTGCATCAACGATCCGACAAATAGTTCGGGAAGAAATCAGCCTGCACGCGCAAGTGACACATCCAGGTACTCATAGCTTCCGCCTGCCGCCAGATTTTGAGCCAAACATGGCATCCTTCTCCCCGTATCCTGCGGCAAGGTGCACTGAGGATTATGAACTCGCGCCCCGACAGC
Source organism: Dermacentor variabilis (assembly GCF_050947875.1). Lineage (NCBI taxonomy): Eukaryota > Metazoa > Arthropoda > Arachnida > Ixodida > Ixodidae > Dermacentor > Dermacentor variabilis. Next base: position 10,221,506 of record NC_134578.1, on the reverse strand, counting down.
AGCCACGTGTCTACGACAGAGGGCCTACTTATCACGCTCGGCCACAACGAGAGCAGCCGCGTTTTTACCCCCGAGGCCCTGCGACTTCTGTCAGGCCGCGACAAGGACAGCACCGACCCTACTACCACGACGCGACTCATGAAAGATATAACGGATTTCAGCAAGCAGCAGAGACACGTTATCCACATGACCACGAACTTTCCCGCCACCCGCAGCCGTCTACCATTCGTTTCGAGGAAGACACTGTGAACCGCGACCCTCCCGTGTGCTACAACTGCGGTTCCACAGGCCATATAGCTCGGTATTGTCGCCAAGCCCGTCAGTCACGTAGGACACCATCTATGTTCTCGCCACCCAGAACCTGTGCTTCATATGACTTGCGGACGACTGATTTGCTTCCAAGGGATCACTTCTCACACGAAACCAGACGCAGTGATTCGCCAGCATCTGAGCGGAGTTTGACGACACCAAATAGCCGTCCCCGTCGCTCTCCGTCTCCTCGGCGCCGTTCTTCCTCACCGCCGCCGGGAAACTAGCATCCGCGGCCAATGGAGGTGTGGACGCCGGACGGTCTTTGCAAGAAATACCTCTGCCTGTTGTGACGTACAAAAACAAAGTGAATGTCTCGAGTGACGGAATACCGACCATGGCGTTAGTTGATACTGGGGCGACTGCGTCTGTGATGAGCCTCGCTTTCAAAAACCGTCTAGGCCACAAAGTTATGTTTTCTTGGAACGACGGTATTACCTTACGTGGAGTGGGCGGCGAGTGGCTTCCTCGCCTTGGTGTTTGTGCTGTGAGTGTTTTGTTGGCTGGGAAAGTGTTTGTGTCGGAATTTCTTGTTCTTTCTCGTTGTTCGCACGATGGTATTCTTGGTATCGATTTTCTTGAACAGTGCGGCGCTTCCGTGGACTGTGGTTGTGGCGAAATATCATTGAACAACTTATTTATATCAGCACATTCTGAACAAAGCTCGGGTGGTGAAGACAGGGACACAGACACACTCAGTGTTCTTGATGAAGTGATTGCACCATCGTGGTGCCTGACGCCCGTTCGTGTTTCGGCAACTACTGTTGATGCTGATTGTGTTGACCTTGTAGTTAGGCCTCTCCGCATAAACTGTGCTAAAAAAGATATACTTGTGCCCTGCTCCGTCGTGTGCATGACGAAAAGAGTCGCCACATTGTGGGCGCTGAACTGTTCCGCCACGCCGGTTGTCCTTCCTCGCGGTACGAAAATCGCTCTCGTCGGTAAAGCCGCATGTAGCTCAATATAGTGGCACTAACTACGGACGTCTCTGCAGCTTGCTCTCCTTGCGATAATCGCCATTCTGAAGAGCTAATGCTTGGCATGATCAGCAAGGCTCTCGGTACATCGGAACGGCAAGAACTGGTACAAGTCCTTGCCAGGCATGAGGCTGCATTTGACTTCACGCATGGAGATGCACCCCTTCATTTACCGTCGTCCCGCGCTCGTCACAGAATAGATACCGGCTCAGCACACCCCATCCGCCAGAAGCCCTACCGAGTGTCATCGTCCGAGCGCAATGTTATTGCAGAGCAAGTCAAGGAGATGATGAAAAAAGGTGTCGTTCAAGAGTCGTCTAGTCCATGGGCAGCCCCAGTAATCTTGGTCCGAAAAAAAGATGGCTCCTGGAGATTCTGCGTGGATTACAGACATCTAAACGCAGTGACGAAGAAGGATGTCTATCCACTACCGCGAATCGATGACGTCATTGATTGCTTACACGCTGCTTCTTACTTCTCAACACTTGATTTGCGATCGGGGTATTGGCAAATACCTATGGACCCTACCGACAAGGAAAAGACTGCGTTCGTGACTCCAGATGGCCTATTCGAATTTAATGTTATGCCTTTTGGCCTTTGGGATGCTCCTGCCACCTTTGAAAGATTCATGGACACAGTACTACGTGGTCTAAAGGGGGAGATATGTATGTGTTCCCTCGATGATGTTGTAATCTTTGCCCGCACGTTTGAAAAACATAACGAACGCCTCAGGCTTGTTCTCGACTGCATTGAGAAAGCTGGACTGGTTCTAAACTAAAAAAAGTGTCGGTTCGGCGAGCGTCAAACACTGGTCCTGGGACACTTAGTCGACAAGGAAGGCGTCAGACCCGATCCTCGTAAGATTGAAGCGGTGAGCTCCTTCAAACCACCGCAGTCAGCACGGGAACTCCGCTCATTCATTGGCCTATGTTCGTATTTTCGTCGTTTTGTTGCCTGGTTTGCCGACATCATTTACCCATTGACAAGTATTTTGCGACAAAATGCATCCTTCAATTGGACACCAGAGTGTGATGCATCATTCTCTCAACTGAAGTTTATACTAACGTCAGCAACCCTCTTGCGTCACTTCGATCCATCTCGCCCGACTCAAGTTCACACTGACGCTAGTGGAATCGGGATAGGAGTGGTGCTTGTACAACGTCACAGTGGCGCAGAACATGTCGCATATGCCAGCCGTTTCCTGAGTAAATCTGAACGCAATTATACGGTTACGCAACAGGAATGCCTGGCAGCTGTTTTCGCCATACAGAAGCTTCGGTGTTATCATTACGGTAGGCCATTCAAGATTATCACCGACCATCATTCTTTATGCTGGCTGGTCGGTTTGCGTGATCCCTCTGGTGGCCTCGCACGTTGGGCGCTGCGCCTTCAGGAATACGACTTTGTGGTATCGCACAAGAGTGACCGTCGTCATGCTGACGCAGACTGCCGCTCTCGGATTACTCTTGCGACTACCGACTGCGATGCTGAGAATTTTGACGACTGTCTCGCTGCTGTTACTTCTGCATTCCCTGACGCGGCAGACTTTCAGCGAGAACAACGGAATTATCTTGCCCTCGATCCGCTTTTGTCGCCGCCCGTAGTTCTCAAGGCAGCGGTCGCTTTACTGTCCGTGATAAATTTCTCTACAAAACTAATTACTCCGGGCATGGAGCGCGTTTTCTGCTTGTTGTCCCCGAGAGTCTCCGCTCCGACGTTCTACGTGCTATGCATGACGATGTGACATCCAGCCATTTCGGCTTCGTACGAACGCTGCACCGCACGCAGGAGCGCTTTTACTGGCCCAAGATGTACGAAATAACCAAGCGCTATGTCGCTTATTGTGAAACGTGCCAACGTCACAAGCGACCGACCACCGCAGCCCCGGGTCCCCTTTGGCCATTGACACCGCCCAGTACGCCGTTCGAGCAAGTAGGCATTGACCTTTTGGGTCCATTCCCGTTATCTAACAATAAGAACCGTTGGATAATTGTCTGGGCAGACCATCTTACATGGTATGCAGAAACTGCAGCCATACCGTATTCCACCGCTGCTTGCGTGGCGGTCTTCCTGCTGCATTGCGTAGTCCTTCGTCATGGCCCACTACTTGTCATCATCAGCGGCCGTGGTCGCCAGTTCACTGCTGACGCCATCGAAGAGTTACTTCGTTTGCGCACTTCACAGTTCCGTCATTCCAAGCCGTATCATCCACAGACCAATGACCTCGTTGAAAGGACGAACAGAACGCTGACCAACATGCTTGCCATGTACGTCTCCTCGAATCATAAAAACTGGGACGACGTGCTTCCGTTCATCACTTACGCATACAACACGGCGAAACACGAAACCACGAACTATAGCCCATTTCATCTCCTGTATGCAAGGTTACCGCGAAGCCCTCTGGACACTTTCTTACCCTTAGTACTGCACAGTGACGATTCTGTATCGAAGACATTGTGTCTCGCCGAAAAAGCCTGTCGAATAGCTCGTCTTCGTACTCTGGTCTCGCAAAGTCGCTCGAAAGAGCGATACGACGACCGTCACGTACAAGTATCATTGGAAGAAGGTGACTTGGTCCTTCTTTGGACACCGCAACGCAAGCGGGGATTGTGCCAAAAGTTCTTGTCCCAATATTCAGGCCCATTTATAGTTGTGGACCGCCTGAACGAACTCACTTACGTCATAGCTCGCCTCCTGTGCAATTGTCGGCGATTAAGCAGAACTCAGCTGACTCATATTGCTCGCCTGAAGCCTTTCTACCCTGCTTGTCCATCCTGACTCGCCCCACGGGCTTCGCCTGCTTGCGGGGAAATGTAACGGATACGAAAGGCACGGACAAGAAGAGAGAAGAGAAGATGAAGAGAGCGAGGAGTTTGAGAGGCCGGGCTGCGCTACGATCACGCTACGGTCATCGTCCTTCTCCTGTAAATAAAGCCATTTCTTCGCAACTCTTCGTAACAATATATATGCTAATAGCGCCGACAAAATTTTGTAAATCGAGTTCGGCTGTGATCTCATGCACTCAGCGATTTTAGAGCCTCTGTCGGTCACAGGGCACAGCGTTCATGTGCACCCGTGAGTAAAAGTAGTACATGGACAAGGAATCGCGTGATAAAGCCGATTCTTTTATCTGCCTGTGAATGCAACTCGAAGTTGAGGACTGCAGTTCAAACTTGGCACTGCGAACTTTCAGTTGTACTGGTCAATTTCAGTTTATACACCTAATTAAGCAGAAATTCAGTTTTTTCGGTGGCCCTTTAGTCCGTATACTTTTGCTCACGAGTGTACGTATACATTTCCCAGCAGGTGACTTTGACAGAGGGAAAACGTCGCTCACCATGTCGGCGGTCACATTTTTTTGGTCCGGAAAGACGCTTTTGCAGAACTCGTTGGGTCCTACTTCCATTCCGGGGAACCTGCCCTCCTTTGTTTGCCCAGTGTTCATTACTCGCCAACAAATCCTTCCTCGCAATCTGTAATGCATACCTCGTGTTTTGCCAATGTCCGTCTCCGATTGCCCACAGCATGCATTATTTTTTTTTCTGTCAAACATTTTTCGAAAAGCCGACAAAATTTACTCGAATTGTGTCACTACAAATGAATTATCTGCTCACGCGGACATCATTTGCAAGCTGAACCAAAGCAATACTTTCACTAATTATACGATTTACATCAATTACCGTCGAGCGCCTTTGTAGCAAAGTGCTTGGGGCCTCCGAAATTATTCGTTATATAGGTCATCTGGTTGTAAAGGTCGCGCATCTCACAGCTTACAATAGAATCACAACAAGCTTACAAATAGAAGTGTAATACGGCGTCTTCATTCTACGCCACGCTTTTACATCACACAGGGGTTGGACAGAGAGCCTCGCTTCACGGTACAGCATGCGTAATTAGGCAAATTAAATGAAACATTTGACGCCAATTATTTCAGTCTATACGGGCCTCTTGAAATTTAAAGACCCGTACCTAGAGTTTTACGGCGGTTCCAATCAACCTTCCATTATATACATGTGCTGAATAACTTGCGATTAGGAAGTTATTGTAACTGGTTTAATTTTTCTATAAAGTAATTTACGCTTTCTTGAAGATAATGTCCACTTGGGCAGATAGCTCATTTACAGTGGTAATATTCTCCGAGTAAATTTCACAGGTATTTCTTCTTTGAACTTCAAGACAAAAAAATTCACCTTTTCTATTGTACGTATATATATATATATATATATATATATATATATATATATATATATGTATATATGTATGTGTATATACATATATATATATATATATATATATACACACACACACACACACGAGAAGAAGGTAATCGAGGAGCTCGTTGTTCGTAAGTCACAACCACAAAAGCCAACAGCCAATGATAACAAGGAAATCATAGGGGGGATTATATTTATTTCATTGTAATATGGAGGCTATAAGTGAATGAAAATTTAAGTGGGCGAAAACAGCTGGGTGCGGGTGGGGTACGAATCCTCGTCTTCGCAGTACGCGTGCGAAGTTCTTACGATTTGAGCTACCGCGGCGCCTTTTTCCAGTCATCTTTGTTAGGTATTCATGTGTATGTACCAGAATTCACATTGGGAGTGTTGTACCAGTGGGAGTATGTACCGGAATTCACATTGGGTATATATTCTTACAAACATAGGGTTTCTCTATGTTACCCTCTATATTACAAACTCTATAGTTACAAAGGGTCACTGTCAGTGCAAAACGCGGGAAGCGGCAGGAGAGAAAGCGAAGGACGACGTTGCTCCTACGATTGACACGGTCTTTGTGCCTTAGTGATCATGAAAATTAAATTAAGAAAAGGGAAAGGCAGTCGAGGACGGCAGAAGACTAGGTACGGCGATGAAATTAGGAAATGGGTTGAAGTGCATACGGCAGGTATTACCAAATCCTTACTGGGAGTTTACCACTGTCATTGAAAAGAAAAGTGTACAATCATTTCATTCCACCCGTGGTAACGAATGGAGCAGAAACATTGAGGCAAAGAAACTGGAGAACAAGTTGAAGATTGCGTAAAGAGCGATGGAAAGAAAAATGTTGGTAATAACGTTAAAAGACACGAAGGGACTGGTGTGGGTCGGAGAGCAAATGGGGGGATAACCAATATTGTAGTTGACTTTAAGTGAACAAAATTCAAGCAGGAACTTTTCAGGGGAGTTGTCTAAGTATGCGTAAGCATTGTGCCACTTGCTCTTCTCCACACTGCCCGGTGTAATTATCAGTGTTATTAAACTTGAGTCGATCAGAATAAACGCTTATCAACCCTGATCGGTCGTTATCGACCTTATCGAGCATGATCCGACCCTTATCAACTCTTATCGGCCCTTATTAACCTGGTTGTCCAGCGAAGCAAAACCACCGCTACAATTGCTGAGGTGGTACGCTATGCTTTAGTGATGGTTCGAATGCTTGTTTTGAGCTTGTCCTTTATTGAAACATATGGTGTTCTGTGTTTTGTATGGGTGATTTCAGTGAACGTGTGCACTGTTCGCTTCACTTTGCCGAGTGCTTGTAGCCTCTGCCTTACTTGGGGTATGAGCCATTGTATATTTTTATTGTTTACGGGGTTATGAGCCGTTGTTTACGGGGCTATGAGTCATTGCATTCACCTTCGTGACAGACAGAAAAATTTCTCGTTAGGAGGCATAAAAATGCTTACACATTTAAAAATGGAACTGGACAGGCCATGTAATGCATAGGGTAGATAAACGACGGACCATTAGAGTTGCAGAATGGTTGCCAAGGGAAGAGAAGTGCAGTTGAGGACGGCAGAAAATTAGGTGGGGTGATCAAATTAGGAAATTTGCAAGCTCAAGGTTGGAATTAGCTAACGCAAGACAGGGGTAATTGGAGATCGCTTGGAGAGACCGTCGACCTGCGGTAAACATAAAAATAGACTGATAGTGATGGCTGTTCGAGGCAAAATGACAATTTTCGGTGACCGTACGGCATACCATCGTGGACGCCACAATTTGTATAACAGTTGCCAATAGAATAAAATAGCTAACAAGATTTCAGTATTAACATTTAAAGTGATGGCTTTAGGAGGAATGTTGTAATTTTACAGTTCAGGCGAGCCACTGTTCATAGCCCTGCCCGTTTCCAGAAGGTGCAGGCATGACGCATCATGGCAAGTTCGCCTAATTTTTCATCTCATTTAATGCGTTAGCGCTTTCGAATGCATCGTTAAGTGACGAATGTGCCGTCTCGTGGCTGCACTCCCTTCACCCTTCACTGCGCCTTCGACTTCCGCCTGGTCCCCCACGGTGCGAAGTGATCCTACTCTAGCTTCATTCACGTGAACTCGATGTGAGAGGCAAGTCAGAGGTCGAGATAACACAGACCTACCCGAAAGCTTTACAATCATTTCACCAAACAGGTGAGCGAGTCAAAGCGTAATTGCAGATCGGTTGGCAGAAGTCGCCTTGATGTTCACTCGATGCTCGCTAGTATTTACACGAACCCGATGACCGGATTTCGAAGCTGACAAGCCGACTCGACCGGACTTAATTTGTCGGCTTTACGCAAAGGTGGGTGGTGTTCCTTCTGCCTGCACGTTGCTTTTACAAACGCCTAAACTATTATTGCATTGACATAATAAACAGTGCCTCGTGCAACGTTTATTATTGTGACGAGACCATAATACAGATCTTTGTCTATATTGCTAATTTTTTGAACATAAATGACACACTTTGCGTACTGGTGCCGGCTGGATGACATAGTGTTCAGAGAAGAAAATGTATTGGTACCAAGGACTCAACCACCAGATGAGGAGAAAGCTACCAGAGCCCTGCAACAGATTTCATATGCGACTTGGCTCAGCGATCGCTTTTGAATGGGCGGTGAACGCGGCTCGCGAGGACATTCTCTTCTCTTGTTATTTTTTTCCTTTCTCCCTTACTTTTCTTTTTTTCAAGACACTGTCTTCCTGGGAGAGTTACCGCCGCATTTCCGTATCCGGTATGTCTGTTTCTAACATGTACATCTAGCCGCTTTCATAGGCCGATCCCGAAACTAGTGCAGTTTAAGAATGTGACACAGCTTATGATGATTACTTATGATGATGAATGTAATGCTGATTATTAATATAATTATTGTTGTGATGATGACGATGATGGTAATGACGGCAAAGTTGGCAACTGATGGTAAAGGTAGTGATGATGATGGCGATGCTGATTATTATTGTTATTGTTATGATGATGATGGCAAAGTTGACAACTGATGCTAAACGGTGGAAAGCGATTCAACCTGTAGTTGACGTCGATCAAACGTTGTCGCTCCCGCGCGGCTCACAATAAATCGTATGGCTTACACACCCGAGTCTCGCCCCCAACTCGCCAAGGAAGACATTGTCTTTCATCGATTTCCACTAGAGTTTGAAACGCACCCCAACTTTTTTTTCCGCGCTTCTCTCACCTCCAGTGTAGTGTAGAGTAGTTAACTTCCCTATCTTTCTTTTCTCTCTCTCTCTCTCTCTCTCTCTCTCTGTGTGTGTCTTGCTCAAATTTCTAGAAACATATGCGCAAAATCTTAGAAAAATTACGTTGTCATTCTGCAGTTGCCGTTTCCGTACTGCCGAAAGATACAGTATGGGAAAGCACTTGATTGGAACAGCAAGGTATTTCGTTGCGCATTTCTGTGAAACTAATGCGAGAAAACCTTTAACGTTAATGTTCCCGAGGAACTCGCAACATTCGGGCGTGATGAATAAATGCAGCCATCCTAACGTATGCTCTGTGCTATTGTAATTAGCTGCTAATGAACCCCAGTTTTGCTTTATACTTTTCTGGAAAGCAAAGTATAAAATAATGTTATATACAGTACATGCAAAGAAGAACGAAAGGGCCTCACGATACGAGGTTTCGAATTTGCTTCAGACTGCATTCTGAAAAACGATGATGTTTCACTCCGCCGTCGACATAGCTCATGATGTGGCCGTCACTCCAAGGACAGTCTAGGGATCCTGGGTCACCCTTAATCCACGACTTGGGCTGGCTTTGATCGTGAGCAGCGCCGAGCCTTGAAGACACATGTTGGGAAATCCGTTAGACTCCGTGATTGGAAAAAACAAAGCAAACAAAAATGAAGAATGATGGCAAAATGGGTAGAAAATGCTGCTGCGTAATGTGCCCTGCTTTGCTATTGCTGTTGACGGTGCGTCTAGTTTCACGTTTCGGAGTGCGAGTTCTTGCAATAATGGCGCACATCGATGCGGCCAGTTGTGTTTCCAAATATGTACCCTTATCGCCTTATCTGAGTTGGTTTAAGAGTAATGTGTAGATGTTGATATTCGTCGCTCGCCACAGCGATGGCGCCATTAAATGTTTGCAGCTTCGCTATGGGTGCTAGTGGCGATGGCGATTTCTATGGCAACCGATTTGAAACGGGGTGACGACAAATAGTCACCTAGCTTGCCTGAACCAATCAGGTTTTACTGCACCTATTGCAGCCTAGTATCTTGCAGTCTAGCATTTTGCGTTTATCTCCTTGATGTCACTCTTCATTAAAACCTTCTATCTGTACACCGCGGATGCTGTCTCCCCTACACATTCGAAAGTGCATCCCTGGAATAGAGTCCAAGAAGAACATGCCTCGAGCAGCTATTTCACAGACAGCACTGGCGTACATGAATGTGAAGAACTCTACTACGAGGCACATATTTACTGACGGCTTCTTTACGCAACATAGCTCTTCCTGTGGTATTTTCGTTCCCCTCACAGGACAGACATTTTCACGCTGTTTAGAGTGAGTAACGTCATCAACATTGTGTGAGCTGTACGCGATGAAACAGGCGCTAAAATGTGTACTACGGCAGCTTCAACAAAAATGGACCATCTTCACAGACTTGAAAGCAGCACTGCTCAGCCTTTGCACGAAAAGCACTAAATCAAGCAACTACATTTTGGTTCATGACATAAGACACCTACACCACTTGGCATCTAACGCTGGACATGTGATAGCATTTCAGTGGCTTTCAGGACATTGCGGTATAATAAATAATGAAAAGAGCGATGAGGCAGCCCGCAGAGGACATGGTCACATAAAATTTACAAATGTATTTTTCATTAAAAGTGAGGCTTCACGTTTTGGCGAAGTGATATGTACTCAATGAGCCACGTAGAAGATAATCTTCACCTTCGACAAATAGAAGCTTCTGTTCAACATCGATCCAGAACTCAAATAAAGGCTACCACAATGTCTACCACGGCATCCGGAGACCGTCTGTCACGGGCTTCGACTGAACGTTGCATGCACGAACAATCTTCTTGTTCGCAGTGGCCAGACCACAAACTCATGTTGTGACAGCTGTGACATCGTGGAACCTCTAGAGTACATCTTAATAAAGGGAAAATCAGACATCCACCCGTTCGTAGCAATTGCTACAAAGGAAACCCATACGGGTTCCTCGAAAGAAAAGCCTAAGAGTTGAAGTAAAATTCGTCCTGGTCCGGGACTCGAACACGGGACCACTGCCTTCCCGGGCAGCCGCTCTACCATCTGAGCTAACCGGGCCGCTAACAGATGACAGGGCGAAGCCGAATTTGTTGGGTAGATGTCTGACGAGCGAGTGGATGCCTGATTTTTTCTTTATTAATTACTACTCTCCACCTTGCGGATTTCCGCAGAACCACTCCGTCAAACACGTGCCTTTGCTTCGTGTTGTCGACAAATTCGACTTCGCCCTGGCGTCGGCTAGCCGCCTGGTTAGCTCAGATGGAAGAGCGGTGCCCCGGAAAGGTGGTGGTACCGTGTTCGAGTCTCGGACCAGGACGAATTTTTCTTCAACTCTGAGGCATCTTTTTCGAGGAACCTGTAGGGGTTTCTTTTGTAGCAATTGCTACGAATGGGTGGATGTCTGATTTTCCGTTTATTAATTACTTCTTCTTATTACTTATTCACCCAAGGCAGTGGGTGAATATGGCATAGGCACTAGGAATAGCAGGGGAGTTATTAGTAGAGTTTGCGGAACAGAATAATATGAGGATAATGAATACCTTCTTCCGCAAGCGGGATAGTCGAAAGTGGACGTGGAGGAGCCCGAACGGCGAGACTAGAAATGAAATAGACTTCATACTCTGCGCTAACCCTGGCATCATACAAGATGTGGACGTGCTCGGCAAGGTGCGCTGCAGTGACCACAGGATGGTAAGAACTCGAATTAGCCTAGACCTGAGGAGGGAACGGAAGAAACTGGTACGTAAGAAGCCGATCAATGAGTTAGCGGTAAGAGGGAAATTAGAGGAATTCCAGATCAGGCTACAGAACAGGTATTCAGCTTTAACTCAGGAAGATGACCTTAGTGTTGAAGCAATAAACGACAATCTTGTGGGCATCATTAAGGAGTGTGCAATGGAAGTCGGTGGTAACTCCGTTAGGCAGGATACCTGCAAACTATCGCAGGAGACGAAAGATCTGATCAAGAAACGCCAATGTATGAAAGCATCTAACCCTACAGCTAGAATAGAACTTGCAGAACTTTCGAAGTTAATCAACAAGCGTAAGACAGCTGACATAAGGAAGTATAATATGGATAGAATTGAACATGCTCTCAGGAACGGAAGAAGCCTAAAAACAGTGAAGAAGAAACTAGGAATTGGCAAGAATCAGATGTATGCGTTAAGAGACAAAGCCGGCAATATCATTACTAATATGGATGATATAGTTCAAGTGGCTGAGGAGTTCTATAGAGATTTATACAGTACCAGTGGCATCCACGACGATAACGGAAGAGAAAATAGTCTAGAGGAATTCGAAATCCCGAAGGTAACGCCGGAAGAAGTAAAGAAAGCCTTAGGAGATATGCAAAGGGGGAAGGCAGCTGGGGAGGATCAGGTAACAGCAGATTTGTTGAAGGATGGTGGACAGATTGTTCTAGAGAAACTGGCCACCATGTATACGCAATGCCTCATGACCTCGAGCGTACCGGAATCTTGGAAGAACGCTAACATAATCCTAATCCATAAGAAAGGGGACGCCAAAGACTTGAAAAATTATAGACCGATCAGCTTACTGTCCGTTGCCTACAAAGTATTTACTAAGGTAATTGCAAATAGAATCAGGAACACCTTAGACTTCTGTCAACCAAAGGACCAGGCAGGATTCCGTAAAGGCTACTCAACAATAGACCATATTCACACTATCAATCAAGTGATAGAGAAATGTTCAGAATATAACCAACCCTTATATATAGCTTTCATTGATTACGAGAAAGCGTTTGATTCAGTCGAAACCTCAGCAGTCATGGAGGCATTACGGAATCAGGGTGTAGATGAGCCATATGTAGAAATACTGGAAGATATCTATAGCGGCTCCACAGCCACCGTAGTCCTCCATAAAGCAAGCAACAAAATCCCAATAAAGAAAGGCGTCAGGCAGGGAGATACGATATCTCCAATGCTATTCACAGCGTGTTTACAGGAGGTATTCAGAGACCTGGATTGGGAAGAATTGGGGATAAAAGTTAATGGAGAATACCTTAGTAACTTGCGATTCGCTGATGATATTGCCTTGCTTAGTAACTCAGGGGACCAATTGCAATGCATGCTCACTGACCTGGAGAGGCAAAGCAGAAGAATGGGTCTCAAAATTAATCTGCAGAAAACTAAAGTAATGCTTAACAGTCTCGGGAGAGAACAGCAATTTACAATAGGCAGCGAGGCACTGGAAGTCGTAAGGGAATACATCTACTTAGGGCAGGTAGTGGCGGCGGATCCGGATCATGAGACGGAAATAATCCGAAGAATAAGAATGGGCTGGGGTGCGTTTGGCAGGCATTCCCAAATCATGAACAGCAGGTTGCCATTATCCCTCAAGAGAAAAGTATATAATAGCTGTGTCTTACCAGTACTCACCTACGGGGCAGAAACCTGGAGGCTTACTAAAAGGGTTCTACTCAAATTGAGGACGACACAACGAGCTATGGAAAGAAGAATGATAGGTGTAACGTTAAGGGATAAGAAAAGAGCAGATTGGGTGAGGGAACAAACGCGAGTTAATGACATCTTAGTTGAAATCAAGAAAAAGAAATGGGCATGGGCAGGACATGTAATGAGGAGGGAAGATAACCGATGGTCATTAAGGGTTACGGACTGGATCCCAAGGGAAGGGAAGCGTAGCAGGGGGCGGCAGAAAGTCAGGTGGGCGGATGAGATTAAGAAGTTTGCAGGGACGGCATGGCCACAATTAGCACATGACCGGGGTTGTTGGAGAAGTATGGGAGAGGCCTTTGCCCTGCAGTGGGCGTAACCAGGCTGATGATGATGATGATGATGAATTACTTCTCTCCACTTTGCGGGTTTCCGCAGAACTGCTACGTTAGAGTGCATCTTGCTCGAGTGCCCAGCTTACAGAGACGAGCGAAATCGTTATAAAATGAATATGGAAAAGCTCGACCAAGGCCCATTGACATTGGCGCGGATGCTTGCTCTCTGGCCTTGCCCATCGAAACAGCGCAAGGCCTTGGGCGTCTTGTTTTTATATATTAACTCATTTGGTTTGCTGTCTAAACCATGACTCACATAGATCGTCTAATCAAGACTGGGATTTCATTTTCTGTTGTATTTGCCATCTACATTAATCGCATCGGACAGTTACTCTACTACTGATAACATCACACGCTCTGCATTTTTTTTCCCTTTTCGTCTGCTCACCTCCTTCAAGGGCCTTTCTTCTGCTTCGTTCCATTTCCTGCAGAGTATCTTGTAGGCAAAAGTACGCTGGCTTAGCAATCTGCATTATCAATAAAGAGCTTTCACTCTGCCTCTCTATCTGTCCCATATTGTACAGTTGTCTATGCCTGTAGCGGCCCCGGCTTTATCGATCTCTGCGAATTTCCTACTATTTTCCCGCCAATACCCTAAACGCCTCTTGCTTGTCTCGACTGCTGACCTGTTAAGGCTATCATCCACTAGGAGTTTCATAGCTTCTGGAACGTGGACGTTCCCAACGGTTCTTGCTTGGTGAATATTTCGGAATTACATTAAAATGCGCTGAGTCATCTCCGGACTTTCTTTTGCCTAGTTTCTTGCCCAGAGTCACGAAGAGTCCGCTTTTGAGCCCAACTGGCCTTTTCAGATTTGCTGAAACAACAATGAGCGCATCGCAGCCACTAAGCGCATAAGTGGTGATAACCGTCCGTAGACTGAGCTCGCATTATCACTGAAGCTTCGGTCGCGAACGCCCACGGCGCCAAACCGCAAAGCAGAATTCCAGAAAAAGAAGAGAAAAAGAAAGGAAAAGAAGGAATTGTTCGACGGTCATTCAACCTCGCGTTGAAATCGATTAAAAACAATGTCTTCCTGAGCGAGTTTAGGTTGAGAGTGGGACGGAGTCACGGACGGCACCCGGCACTATATCGCGTCACCTCTCGCATGAGGGGAGTAGGAGGAGGGTTGGACTGCTTAAATTGGTTTCACTACCTTATCTTTTCGATTGAGCCACATTCTTAAGTTGCACTACCTTTGAGATTGAGCTTTTTTCTTTTTTCAGACTACACTACCCTTGGAATCGGCCCATATTTTTAGATTGCGCTGTATTTGGGATTGCATGGCCCGTGAAGATTAGCCAAAGATTGGCCTTTAATATTGTTTTCTTGTTTTTTCTTTCAATCGCATTTTTTATTTTTGTTGTAACCTTGCCAATCTGTTATATCTTCTAACTTTCGTAACCACCCGGTCGAAATCCCCTTTGGGCATTGCAGTATTTATAAATAGAAATAAAAAAATAAATACAAAGTCAAAGTACCCAGATTACCGGTACGGAAAAAGGGGGCAACTCGCTAAGAAAGACATTGTCATAAATAAGCTTGACTTGCATGTGCTCGGCGCCCACCACAATCTCGAAAGCGACTAGAAGATAAATTTTAAGCCGTGAAATGCAATTGCGGAAACACAAAAGGCAGATGAAACAGCTTCAAACATCACCGAAGGAGGAGGAGACAAAGGAGAGGAAAGACAGGGAGGTTAGCCAGTGTAAGTACCGGCTGGCTGCCCTGTGCTGGGGTAAAGGGAATAAAAGGAGAAAGAAGAAGAGGGGAAAAAATGGAAAAAATTAGAGAAAATTCACACAGTAACGCGAAACTACGCGCTACAACGTTCAAAGGCGGTCGCACAATTCGCATGTACTTAAGAAATTCAACAAAGCCCTTAAGGCCTTGAGTGCCAAAGCCCATCTGGACCAATGTCCTAGAGCTTTTTCCTCTGTAAAGGGGCGATTGTCCAGTTTTGCGAGAGCGGTCACGAGCACTTTTCTTCGCACTGCGTAACGGGGACAGTCACATAGGAGGTGTTGAATCGTCTCCTCGCAGCCGCAGGTGTCACAAGTAGGGCTGTCGGCCATTCCAATGCGGAATGAATAGGAGTTCGTGAATGCCACGCCGAGCCACAGGCGGCACAGAAGTGTTGCTTCCGCTCGTGGCAACCCTGGTGGTAGGCGGAGTTGCAGACGTGGATCCAATTTGTGGAGACGTGCGTTCGTGAAATCACTGGTGTTCCACAGATTCTGCGTAAGCTCGCGGGCGAGGGAGCGAAGACTTGTGGCTGCATCTGCTCTTGACAGCGGTATGGATATAATCTGGGCACCATCATGAGCCGACCGGGCAGCGTCATCCGCACTGTCATTTCCTGAAATTCCACAGTGACCCGGTATCCACTGGTAGATGATGTTGTGTCCCTTGTTGATTGCGTGATGGTGGAGCAGTCGGATGTCTGCGACTAGTTGCTCATTTGGTCCATGGTTGAAAGGGGACATCAGACAATGAAGAGCTGCCTTTGAGTCACATAAGATGGACCATGAATGTGATGATTTGTGAACAATAAACTCCAGAGCAGCGCGGATAGCTGCGAGTTCTGCAGCCGTCGATGACGTAATGTGAGATGTCTTGAACTTGAGGGTGACGCACTCTGCGGGAATCACCACTGCTCCAGCTGAACTATTAGAGGATACAGAACCGTCTGTGTAAACGTGGATGCGTCCTCTGTGCTGTTCATGTAGCACTGAAAGCACGGTTTGTTTGAGGGCGAAAGTTGACATCTCCGTTTTCCTTTTGATACCGGGAATAGCAAGAAGAGCCTGGAGTGGATGGAGGCACCACTTGCACGAGCGTGCAAGTGCTTGGCTGGCCGGCTGCATCGGGCTCCTCGATTTTTCAAGAAAAATCCGGTATTTCTATTCGATCGTTCCAAATTTTAGTTGGGGGTTGCTTTTAAACGTACAGGGCACTCATTCGACGCGAAAACAGGGCGCCAAAGGGCTTTATTTTCATTTATTGAGCATTTCCTTCTCGACCAGCCAGCTGGGCCAAGATGGCCATGGCTCATACCCCCTGAGCCGGCCATGCCAAACATCCGCAGAGACCACAGGGTCTCGCCGTCCCCGACAAAGACTGCTAGCGCGGGTGCGTCGCCGAGGTCGGATTTTTCCGATGCCGGCGACGACATCCTCGCGGCAATTGCGTTGCAGGAGGAGGCAACGGACCGGATCGAGCCGGCTGCGACGGGCGACGACGAAGAGGTGTTGTCCTCGGTCTCCCAGGCGAGTGCGGTGGCGGCCCCCGCGCTCGCGGGGGACCTCGGCGGGCGGGCCTAGGCGCGCCTCTGCGAGATCGAGGGCGAAATTTACCAGTTCTGTTCCAACGCGGCCAATAAAGTGCCCGTTGCCGCGAGGAACTTTATAGCAACAAGGATGTACGAGATCATGGCCCTGTGCTCGGACCTGCGGGCCGACGCGGCGACGGGGCGGGGCGCGGCCATCGCCCTGCGCGGCGAGTTGGTCGAGGCGCGCCGGGAGACCGCGGCGCTGCAGCGGCGGGCCATAGTCGCCGAGGGACGCCTGGAGGGTTCTATCGTCTTGGCGCCCGGTCCCGCGAGTACGGGACGCGATCCTGGCGCGACCTTGGCGGCTCCCGGCTCGGGCCCTGCGGTTCCGGCCGCGGCCGCGGGTGCCGTGAGCTACGCCGCGGCGGGAGCGAGCGGCGTCGGACCGGCCGTGGCGGCGTGTGGCGGGGGCGCGCGGACGGCGCCCATGTTCGAGCACGTCGCCTTCTTGACGCCCACGGCACCGATGACGACACCGGCGAGGGACGTCCTGAGACTGCTGAAGACAAACATCGACCCGGCCGCCAAGAACATCAAGGAGGTCACGCTGCGGCACACACGGTACGGCCTGACGGTTTTCTCGCACGCGCGCGAGTCGATTGATAATCTGAAGGCGGCGATTGCGGAGAATTCGGTCACGCGATCCTCGCTGTTAGTCCGCGTAGGAGAATGGAGAACGGAGCACATACCGCTATGTTGCTTTCGCCGCGGTGCGGTATACAGCCGCCGACTGCAGCGACAGCGGGGGCGCTGCAGCATGGAGGCCCACCAGCAGCGCACCTGTGAACATTCACGTGGTCGCGACTTCGGGGGGAGTGGCAAGACCTAAATCACTTTTTTCCTATAGGGCGTGTTGCTAGGCTACTGGTTTCAAACTTGCAGGATTAAGAAGCGCGCACCTTAGATAGAACAATGAAGTATACACAAGAAAAGCACTCACTCTCAACTAAAGTTAATTTTGGAGCGTGCGGTAAACATATATCGTATGTATGTCGTATTATAGCTAAGGCATATACAGCTTAACGCAAAGTAATGAAGGTGCGGACACAAAAAGAACAGAACAGACAAGGACTGGCGCGACTAACTGTACATTAAGTTAATTAATTTACAGGCTGTCCATCGATATGTAGACTATTCATGCGCATGCGCACCGATACGCCACCGCTTCACAGGGGAAAAAACCGAGACGTAAAGTTCGTGCATCAATGATGTATCCGTGCGCATGCGCACCAAATTGTACACATATCGATAGGTGGCCTGTAAATAAACAGTCGTTCTAATAAGCTATCTCAGTCAGAATGCAAGACCAACTGTAGCCCAACAGACAGTCCTCCTGGAGTGCGCCGTATGCTTCGAATGGACTTTATAGCTGCGAGATTTATAGCGCTTGTCCTATACAGTGCCTGTCTTGCCCCCTGTCTAAGGTGTGCGCTTGCTAAACCTGCAAGTATTTTTCCTGCATCGGACTTCTCCAGCTCTTTCACGATCGTTCACTGTGCTTTGCGGCGCTCACCGAGAAACTTCTACGTCGTATATAAACTGCCGGCTGTCTGAGTTCCACTTCAGTTCTATTTCGACAACAGCTACCGTTCTTATCTCGATCATCGCCGTAGTTTTAGTCGTTTTGTGGACACGTTCGCCAAATAGGCTTTTTCACTTCATTCAGTTAATTGCTTCGTCATCTCGTTCCTGCACCACGTTACGTTAAAACAATATATGCGTAGGTAGCTCGGTTGCGGCATAGCATGCACGCGTACGCGCACAGCTGCGTTCGATGAATGTACTATATGACGTTCTGCTCCTGCAACAAGTACACGAGGTGACGGGTTCGATTGCCGGCCACAGAGGCCGGATTGCGATGCGGGCGAAATCCAATATCATTCTCAGGTACTTAGGTGCACGACAAACAACCCCATGGAGGTCAGAATTAATCCGGAGGCCTCTTGTGTCTCTTATAGCCACAATCTTGCTTTGTTCGTTAAACACTGTCAAACGAGTAGCAATAGTAATAAAAAACATGAAATACACACACCGGCTGTCATGATTGTTACTTGCGAGAGCTCTGCAGTTTCGTGTATAGCTCTTTTCTGACTCTGCACTGCTTGTGCAGCTCAGATCGAATAGCTTTTCCTTAAATACACTTTGCTCGGTAACTTCAGTGGCAGGCTTTGCGTGCTCAAGCGCCAGGCGACTCGAAGCTCGAACATGCGTACTAAAAGAAGAAGGAGCCGGGGGCGCTCCGTAATTCTTCAAGCGAATTGGTTAGCAGCTCAAGCAATATAGCGTATAAACATAAAGATAGGTTCTAGATGTTTTTTTTTCCATAATAAAACAGTCAAAGTCGCCCCTCGCCCATGTATATAGCGTCCTTTAGCATATTCTGAGTCGTCGGGTCAAGTCCAGGTCAGGGGCCACTTATATTCCTGGCTGACCTATATTCCGGTTTATACGGTATGTGTGAAATAGCCTAGAAGTGCATGTTGTTGCCTCTTACAGGTGGGCCGCCTCGTGCGTCATCGTATGCATTCCGGTGTAGAGACCAGCGCTGTCTTCACCAAGGGCTACGTAGAAGTCGGTGCACAAGCCACCTAGGAAGCCGATGCCTGCGAAAAAAAAGTAGCTTTGAAGGCGATTTTGCGTTCTACTGATTCCAGAGCTTCGTATTGCGCCCGTGATGAAAAAAGTACTCGGCCAAGTAAACGTTCAAGTTGTTTAGTTTGCATAGGAATAAAAAATTACAAAATGAAAATGACGGAAATGAGGGTGGTCTGGCGAAAGTGAGCTATAACTAAGTGCTCACAAGAATGGCAGTTTGAGGGAATTGGTATTCTATGGCGTTTCATTGGGATAGCGCAACTCAATATGACTGAAGGAAGCAAGAAAAACAAGCGAAGACAGGAGACAAGGGGCCGCTGCCCTATTTCAGGACCGGCGGAGTCACTGAAGTCTGCATTTTTTTTTTTGCTTCGTACATGCTTTAAATGAATAATCGCTGCTAAGACTCGTTCGCCCATTCGAGTGTGTCTTGCAAAGCGTCTCACCATGTGTCGGATTAAAAAAAGTGTCACTACAGGATAACCAACTAAAAGAAAGCAAAGCGGGGACAATCAGGCACATTTGTGCTTCATGTGACCCATGTGCTTCAACCTTGGGCTCTGTAGTTTGCATGGTCAGGCGTTTCCGTTACGTTATCGAGGCAGTTTATGCATCATCCTGCTCCTTCATGAGTAAGCATGTTCATTTTTCCAGTAAGTTCTGTTATTTTACAGTGAATAGATTTCGCTGGCTTTTTGGCCCGTGCTCGCGTTCACTAGTTCCAACAAAAATTAATGAGCCGACGTCATCTTAGTCGTCAAATATCTTCGGGATGCCGCAGCTTTGGGATGCTACCGCTATAGAAGTGTGCTCGTTAACAGCTCGTTACTCCAGCATGACACATGCAGTGAAAAAATAAACGCTGCCCAATTATCCTCGATGCAGCAAATATATGTCGTCAAGCTCACCTTCCTTTATTAAAGCAAATAGCTTTCTTGAAGCGGTCGGCTATTCACTGCCATAACACAAGGTCTTGTCGGGACGCCCCGCTTTTAGGCGAAGGCGCAGCGGACAATTTGCAGCAAGGATGGGTTGCCACCGCCCGCGGGCCTGTCGGCAGGCTACCGCGGTTCGTAGTTTGGAGAGCCTTGTCGATTTTATTTTAGCGCCTGCGAGACCAACTGTTATCTTCGGCGTGCCATTTTAAAGGAACACACAGATGGATAGACTGGGATGCCTTTCGAGACGCCAGAAGCCAGAAGAGCGACGGTGAAGACGAGATCGAAAACATCGACTCGTGGACGGCCGAAATCACCAAGAGCGTACGCGACGCGACCAAAGAGATTGAAACGGGCGCGGAGATCGACAAAGTAGACAGCCGGCTTGCGCATCTCATCGAGGCCAGACAGTCGATACTCAATCGCTGGAAGAAACAACGGCTGAACCGCAGACTGAGAAAGAAGGTGGCGGAGCTGAACCGAGCGATCTAGGATCACTGCCGCTCTCTCTGCAAGTAACAGTGGAACTAGATCTACAACGCGGCAGACGGGCAGATGCATAGCGGGAAGACGTGGAACCTACTGCGGCACCTTCTCGACGAAACCAAGACCAAGTCGCACCAAAGGGACAGACTCGCCAGGCTCATACATTGGGCGGTCTCAGCACACGGCGCCGACGAAGTCACCAGGTGCATTAACGACAAATACCTGCCGACTACACCTACCGAACAACACGCGCCGTGCAGTGGCCTGCCTAACGCAAAGCTCGATCGTGACATCGACGTCGAGGAGGTACGCGCGGCCCTGCACGACCTCAACAGCCGGTCGGCAGCCGGCCCGGACCTCGTCACGAACAAGGCGCTCAAGAACCTCGATGACGGCTCGATTGAAAAGCTCGCAAAATACTACAAGTGCTGGAGAGCGGGCGCGCTGCCAAAGCTGTGGAAGACAGCCAAGACCATCCTGATCCCCAAGCAGGGGAAGCCGCCGGACACGGATAACCTCCGGCCCATCTCGCTCACGTCCTGCGTGGGCAAGGGGCTGGAGCACGTCCTGCTCAACAGGTGGCAAGACTACCTGGAACGAGAAATGCTGTACCCGGCCACTTTGATCGGCTTCAGACAGCACCTCAGCACGCAGGACGCGATGCTGCAGCTCAAACACCAAATCATCGATGATGGCGGCAGCGCCCGCGACAACAAAGCAATCCTAGGGCTCGACCTGCAGAGCGCCTTTGATAAGGTGAAACACTCGGCGATTCTGTCCCAAGTCTCCAAGCTCAACATTGGAGAAAGATCCTACAACTACATCAAGGACTTCCTCACGGACAGGACCGTCGAGCTACGAGCAGGCGACCTACAAACGCAAGAGAAGAAGCTCGGGAGCACCGGCACACCGCAGGGATCGGTCATTTCGCCGATGCTGTTCAACCTGGTAATGATCGGAGTGGCCGAAAAGCTCGGGCACATCGAAGACGTCAGGCACACCATCTACACGGACGATATCACGATATGGGTGACCGGTGGCAGCGACGCCCACATCGAGGGCGCGCTGCAAGCCGCCGTCGACGCAACAGAAGACCAGCTGGAAGGCACCGGACTTAGATGTTCGCGGAGCAGATCGGAGCTTCTCATACTCCCACCTACCAAAAACAGCAGAGGCAAGACCAGACAGCGCGAAAACGAAAAAAATCAGAATCGTCACCAAATCCGGCAACGTGATCCCAGAGGTCGGCAAAATTAAGTTCCTAGGCATGGTCATCGAAAAGCACGGAAGAAACGGCGAAACCATCATCTGTCTCAAGGCAAAAGCAGCCAACGCGATTCGACTCCTCTAACGAGTCACCTCCCGAAAGGCTGGCATGAGAGAGGAGAGCCTAATTAGGCTCGTCCAATCCTTCATCATCAGCCACGTCGCGTACGTTGCAGCCTACCACAGATGGCTGCAACACGAACGAAACAAAATCAACGTGCTCATCAGAACAGCGTACAAGACGGCGCTGGGCCTGTTCGAGTCCACAAGCACGACCCGCTTTTTACAACTCGGGCTGCACAATACGCTCGAAGAAATAGCCGAAGCGCAACGGACCTCTCAACTGGAGCGGCTGTCCATGACCAAAGCCGGGAGGAAGATACTGGACGATCTGGGAATTAGACGCTCGAACGAGGTGGAGATGAAGCTCCCCGTCCCCGAAGAGGTCCGACGCCAGACCAGAATCGACCCCATACCGAAGAACATGAATCCCGAGTTCAACAAAAGAAGAAGAGCGGCGAGGGCCAAGGCTCTCATCGACCAGCATGCCAACGACGAACACGCGCGGTACGTGGACGCGGCCGAATACCACCGGAACGCCTTCGCAGCGGTCGTCATAGAGGCGTCAACCGGCGCCACGAGGACGGCAGCGAGCGTGAGAAGCGCCGGAGCGGAACAAGCGGAGGAGGTAGCCATCGCCCTGGTCATCGCCGACGCAGACTGCCACACGGTGCTGAGTGACTCAAGACAGGCGGTGCGAAACTTCGCCAAAGGGCAAATCTGCAGGGAGGCTGAGCGCGTACTGCGAGCGGTAAAACTAGAAGAACGAAAAGTACGACTCAAGTGGTTCCCGGCGCACGCGGACGACGCGTCGGAACGCAATGAGAACCATAATGAGACGGCACACGCAGCGGCGGGAGCGCTAACCAACCGCGCCCCGGCGACAGACCGTCCGACGTGGTTCGGAACCAAGGACCGCATGACGGATTACAATGAAATCACGAAAGCCTACCGCCTGGCTCGCAGGACTCTCCCACCCCCGCACCTGAGACAGAGTCGAGCGGAGGAGGTAGTACTGAGACAGCTCCACACCGGATCGCTACCGAGCCCGAAACTGATGAATCGCATGTACCCCGAGACATATCCGACAGATATGTGCAGAGTCTGCCGGAGGGAGACCGCAGACTACACGCACATCTTGTGGAACTGCATTAAATATCCAGAAGACGCTAAATCAAGAACGCTCCCACCGCGGCTCGAGGCAGCCGTGAAGAGCTACGACCGAGACGATCAGCTCTGGGCCGTCCAGCAGGTCCTCGAGGCGCTCGAAAGGCACGGACCCAGCAAAGCCAGCAACGGCGAGCGAGACCCGCGCCGAGTAACGGCAACTTCGAGGATGACGTAGGCCCTCGTCGGGGCGCGCGAGCGCCCAACTGCAGGCATAAAGTTTCTCCAATCCAATTTCTGTATGGCCGCACTGTTATTGGGCTGTTAATTGGAAAATAAATTCTTCGTTAGCCCCCATATGGCTGAAGTTCGATGAAAGAGAAAAATTGACATTCACCCTTGAGTACGGCACGAAACTGCAAGAGAAATCCGAACGAGCTTCTCAGACGAAAAGCTTCGCATTTGAAGAGAGTACGAATTTTAAATGCGTAAGAATTTCTATGCTTGCCGAACGAGAAAAATTGTCCGTCCGTCCCGTAAGACGATCGCTTTCACGATAGCGGCGAGAACGCAGCGATTAGAGAGCTCTCAGCACACACCGCACTATGCACCTTTCAAAGATCCTTTTCAATATAAGTACCCGCGCGTCTTCAATGCTAAGTGAGCATCGATAACACAGAGCGCGAAGCTATCAGCAGTCGCCAATCTGTCGGCATCGCAGATAGCATTCGAGATATGGTATGCGCGGCCGTGCCATTCGCAGCCGCCGCTGGTGTACGTTTGGTCACTGTTCATAGCGGTTCGACGCGGATGGATAATGCGCTAACGGCTTATAATAATCAGAACGTCATCAGCGCACCTGGCACCGCCGTCCGCACCAGTTCGTGTCACCGTGGCACTATCGTTTTTACTGGTCGGATCAAGTTATATCACATTGATTATGACACCGGGCTTTGTAGAGATGAGCAAGTGGCCCAATGGTTACGCATACTTAGACCACTCCCAAAGAAGTTTCTGCGTGAATTTTTTTTCACGATGGGCTCAGTGGCATAAGCAGGGGTGCTAATCAGTGGTGAGGATATTAAGTAAATAAAATAAATAAATAAAATACTTGAAACACGCTAACAGCCAGCCGGTCTAGCCAGCCTCACGCGCGAACTGCAGCGTAGATATTTCGTAATTCACGGGGCGTCGGCTTGGGGGGAATTCTCCCTGGTTCGAGGATCGACCCCAGGACCATCGCCTTTCTGTGGTAGTCTGCCACCTGAGCTAATTTCAGGAGAATAGCAATCCTGGTGCGAATGTCAATTTTTCATTTTATACTGTTAATCGAAATTGTTAATTTGACTTGCTCTTACCTATGGGCACGTTGCAAGTGCTAGGCGGCGCCCTGTCTTTCCGACCCCTAGCGCCATCTGACGAATAGTTGCGCGAATACGGTAGTATTACTCACGGCGTCAGCAGCTCGCGCTGCTTGTTTGGCGCCCTGTCCAACAGTAGCGATGGCGCGAAACAGTGTGCCGATATTAATTTTAACCAGGTTTCGGGAATTACAAGATCTTGACAGCTTTTTTCGTGAAAAGAATTTAAAGAAAGGAAGTCATCTATTTGAAGTGCGGCACGTCTACGACGTGAGGGAAGTGTTGAACTCGCACTGATTGGAAGTGACTGCTAGGTGTATTCCGCAAACGCAAATAACGCACCGGCGAGATGCGTGAAGCTCAGCGTAAGTCTTTTCGCTATCTACGGTGTGGGCGCATAAAATTATAGATGACGTTGGTTCTTGAAGATCGGCGACAGCAGACAAATCCTAGCCGGGAGCTGCGATTGCCGTGCTGGCATCGCAGGGAAGTGCAAGCACGCTGCGGCAGTTTCCCTGTACATACAGGACGGCAAATGCGAATCCAAAACATCTCATCCAAGAACTTGGGGCGCACAAACGACTCGTAAGGCCTACCCGAGGTATTCTTACGTTGCTCTCCCCAAATACAAAAAAAGGTGACGAACTTACTAGTTGTGTTAGACTACGCTGGGAAAATATTTTCGCCCAAGTTACTGGAAGTTCGACACATTTATGTTACGATTTTTCATTGCTTGCAAAGGAGGTTCCAATAAGCCTCGTCGTCAAATATTTTCGTGATCTCAACTGCCCCTTAGTTGATATGCTGCGCGCAGAAGGGTGTATGCCAGCTGAGCCAGCTGCAACCAATCCTCGTAGCTCTCAGCAAGCCCTATAGCACTGTTTGAAAGGGAGAGGATTGGGAAAGAGTTCCACAGCTTTACTGCGGTACAGTGAGGAAAGAAACTACTTTGTTTGCTGCGTATCCTGGCACGCACTGCAGGTGTGCCGTTGCTGCCATCATTGCTGTAAAAGCAATCAATTCAGCGTTAACGCACTTGGCCTAACGCCGGAACATAAAACAGCTTATGCCGTCGGACGAGCGCGATCCAGTGTTGACGCCGTTCTGCTTCATACGGTCGGCTTGGAAACCTGTAAAACTTTGTTCACCGTGAGGTGATGTACAGTCGCGATCAATTTGAAGGTGATCGCTCGAGTAGCGACTGAAACTAGGAGCATCGCCACATTACGTCATCGCCGTCAGTCGAGAGGGAAGCATCAGATAGCTCGCCTCTCTCTCCTTTGCTGTTCCCTGAGCAGCTGTCACTCCCGTCGCCCTTCACGAGACAACCTGCGAATTCAGTTCGATTACCTTATCAGCTTTTGCACAGAGGCGCCATTGTTAGCCAAGATATGCATGAGACATCGACGCATAGACATTGCCATGAAAGGGAAACAAAAATCTTGCGAGTTAGTCTTGGGGGTGACGGTTGCAGCCTGGAAGAGCATAAAATGGGAAGAAGGCAGCGAATTTTTATCTTCGCAGTTCCGAAATCGGCCGCTATGCTGCTTGGAAGGCCCGCCGGTCGATGCTCGCGCGATCACCTTCAAGTTGATCGCGACTGTACATGCTGTTGCAGCCCACTAGGCAATAGCTCGGGTTGCACTTCGGCATTGCTCAGGAAAGGCAACAGCTACGCGTGAAACAGTGCACAGACAGGCTTTCCGAACGCAAGCGAGCCGGTCGTATCCTGCCGGGTCCGCGCTCACCGCCGCGAGGGGCGCCCTAGTAGGTGCGGGAACTACGTTCGCAACCTGCATATATACACTGATGGATAACAGCAAAACGTGTTTTCTTTTTAGAGCGCAGCTCTTTGGCGTCCGTTGCTGGGTTTCGCGTCGTCGTCGGCGTTGTCGTCGGCCTCGTAACCAGCTCCGCCCCCCTTTCATCCCCCCAGCGCTAGCAGCGACCGACTGATACCGCTGGATGCCGCTGACGCCGCTAGAGAGTCAAGATAACGTGACTGCATAGAACACCGTCGCCGCCATGCAGAAAGAGGAGGAAAGGGTCCCCCCCCCTGTTCTTGTGTGGCGGATAGGGTGCTCTTCAGTTGCCGACGCGCCGGTTATTTCACGTAGGCCCCGGCACGTCGACGAATACGTGACCACCTTCCCACGGCTAGACCTGGTTCTTAGCGCTGCGGAAGCGAGGGTATCGTATTGTTTGTGTCGGCATCGGCGGCGTTGTCCCTGAAACGAACTCCGCAGCTGGGGTTGACTCACTATCGGCGTCAGCGGCATCAGTCAGTCGCTGCTATCTCTTCCCTCCTCCCTTTATCGTGTTGTCCGCTTGCTGCGCGCGCTTCTGCCCCCATCGTTTGCCGCTGGGTGTACACGCCGCCCCCCTCCCCCCTCTTCCTGCGAGTCTCCGGTTGTCAAAGCACCGGCTCGAACTTAATTCCTTTCTTCGCTCCTCCTCCAATGCAACCCCTGTGCGGTGGCTATCAGAGAGCCAGATCGGTGGCGGCGGATCTGTATATGTGCACCGCCCGAGCCGAAATTGCCGCTGCCGTTCGCCCTGTGCGGTGGCAATCAGAGAGCCAGATCGGTGGCGGCGGATCTGTATATGTGCACCGCCCGAGCCGAAATTGCCGCTGCCGTTCGCCACTGCGAAATTATCTGCCAGTTCTTTCTGAGCCATGAGCGAGACGACCGATGGAAGTCCTCCGTCTGCTGCTGCTGCTGCTGCTGCTAAACGAGCTGCCAGAGCAGAGGCCCAGCGCCGTCGCCGTCAGAATCCAGAGGTGCGTGCCGCCGAAGCAGAAGCTTACCTAGTGGAGTCTTTGTTAAAGGAATACGTGTGAAAAATAAAAAAAAATTTCTGTGATAGCGCATACATGTGTTGCTCGATTTCTTTGCCTCAATCTATCGAAAAGGTGAAACAGCTTATTTGCTGCGCTCAAATTTCGCATTAGGAAGTAACGTAATCGTCGGTAATTTTTTATCTATAGCTAGCCATTTGTCACGTGTTTTATGTTATTCAGTGACCCGCGTTCCTAATCCGCCATTTAAAAAAAATATTTTACGTTTCTCACTGCTGTGTTTTGGTTCACAGGTGAGACTGCAGTTCTTGCTGTGCATCGCTCGATAAAA
This sequence comes from Dermacentor variabilis, assembly GCF_050947875.1. NCBI lineage: Eukaryota > Metazoa > Arthropoda > Arachnida > Ixodida > Ixodidae > Dermacentor > Dermacentor variabilis. Next base: position 10,193,659 of record NC_134578.1, on the reverse strand, counting down.
CATTCGGTGTCTCGCTTGGTTATGGCCCAGAATAACGAACATACCAACCAGAGAAATAAAAGTTTAAAAGAAACCAAAGACATTTCGGCTCCCGTCCTGTGACATGGCCACAAATTACGGCTGTAAATGAGAAGTCAACATATCCATTCCCAGTGGTGGACCTTTCTTGGACCAGCCTGGCCTTATCTGCCGGTAGCTCCACGGCCAGACACTGCTATCGGTTGTTGAAGATGATGGTTGTGCTTAACACGTCCACGGTATATGAGCAACAAAGTGTGATTGTTTTCGAGTTTTCGTCAGACCTATAGGTTACATCTTGCCCCGTTCACCTGTACTTTAAGTTGCCGGAACCGTACCGGTTCACTTATTGGCAGTGACCCGCTTTTCTGGTGACGAAGTACGCGGGCGACATGGCCCACCGTGGCGGCTTAGTGACTATGGCGTTCTGCTGCAGAGCGCGAGGTCGCGGGTTCGATTTGCGGCAGTGTCGGCCGCATTTTCATGGAAGCAGAAATACAAAAACGTTCGTGTACTTATATTTAGGTGCACGTTTAGGAAGCCCTGGTGGTCGGAATTATTCCATCGCTTTCTGCTACGGCACTTCCATCATTACTTCCTGTCCAGCTTATGTACGGTTGAGGTGCATTTATGGCTTACACTTTGTGGGGAAGACGGTGTGTTTTTAAATTAATTTTGCTGGTGTCCGGGTAGAGAGAAGTTATCACTTCTCTGACACTGCATCGTAAATTGTGCTAGTCACGGAATTTTAAAAACTGGATATGCATGCATGTTTTCATGTGACATCTTAACATCCTGGAGAAACGCCCTTCTTTCTGCAGTTGTGTTTTTCGAGGTATTTAGCTCATTGGGCCAAAGAAATATTACACTATAGATATATTACAATATTTCATATACAACAGAATATTGTTATTTGTACACAAGACAGAATACAACGCTGCACCGTAACATTTGGGCGTTCCGGCCAATAAGGTGGCGTTTATTTATATACGCGTATTTACGCGTATATAAAATTATCAGTCATAGCTCTCGTAGTATGGCCCTCTGGGCCGTTTCTGTTTTTTTTTCCGAAAGTAGTTCTATTAGGGTTATTATAATTACACGAAGGTATTTCACCCTCGTCAGCAGCAGTCCTTGAGATGGTTACTCTGACGACTAGCTTCCCACGCTATGCGTGCCGCTCTCGCCCCTGTTTAAGCTTTTCCTAGACGCTAGAGTTATACTATGTACGCGCAACCTTGAGCGATCGGAAAACACGTTTTCTACTCTTGGCCGACGGAGAAGGGAGGCTTTGTTTCCGGCCGCAAAGCCCTCCACGTCTCAGTAAGGTGCCTGGAGGTGGTCTCGTGCGGACGCTGCCCTCTCGCTGAGCGCATATTTCCCCTCACCTTTTAAAAGGTTCAATACTTGGTTCCCGGCGCACATGGGGACAGTGGAGGGAGCCCCGCGTAACCTCAACGAGGTGGCGCACAGGGAGGCACGAGGATTAGTGTGCCGTGTACTCCCTGAAGGGGCTGGATCTCCCGCTCCTGAGTACAGGGACCAACTGTTAACCTACAACGAAATCACCAAGCACTATTACTTAGGGCGCAGGGCATTCCCGTTGCCACATCCTAAATTAAGTAGGCCGCAGGCGGTTACATTAAGGCTTCTGCAGACACGGACGTACCCTAACCCGGTCATCATGAATAAAATTAATCAGGACTGCGGGGTTTCAGTCTATTGTAGTAAGTGTGGGGGTTTGCTCGATTTACAACACATGCTGTGGCGCTGCTTGGCGTTGGCCGGTGATGGTTCTCGAGGTGAACAGTGGTGGCAGCGAATGCTGCACAGTGAAGTGCTGGCGGACCAACTCAGGGCTGTCCAGAGGGCCCGTGTGATAGCAGAGGGGCTCGGCCTCTCTGTACCGACGTGGGAGCGGCCCGCATCAGTCCCAGACTGATCCCTCCGGACCTAAATAAAGTTCTTCATACCATACCATACCATACAAGCATTTGTCTCGCAAACCACACTTACTTCAAGGGAATTTTCCACGTCTCAATAATGTCTCTCGTCGTATACGAGTGCTGATTGCCGTGTTATCGTTTGTTAACGAAGCTTTCCCTCAAGTCAATATTTTAAGGCAGTTTGTCGTGTGCGTATCATGGCCACGTACGCTTATATCGCCATCTGTTTCTCTAACACGGGTGCGCTTTAAAACCACGGCGCTGCAATTTTGCTTCAGAGACTTTCATTTCCTTCCTTTTTCTCCTCCCTTAAACTAGCTCTCTTAACTACTACACGCAGAGACAAAGCAACAGCGCGCGCATTCGATCACGCGCTCGCCGAGCACGTGATCAAGCTTTTCGTAGTCTCTAAAGCCGCTCGAGTTCGCTCTTCTCCACGGGTGGCTATTTTTTCAAGAAAGTATGCCTTCCAACCACTTGGAATCGCGGACAATATCAGTCCCTTTCCACGTAAGTATGAGGCTCGGAGCAGGAGGTATGGCGCTTCAAAGTAACCTGGCGCCTGACGAACCAACTGACTGAGCTATCTTTCCGGGCAACATCCAAGGGTCACGGGTTCAAATCACCTGTTCTCTTCCTTTTTTAAAATTTTATCACTGTACGTGAACCCTCCTAAAATATCTATATATATATATATATCCTCAATTATGTATGGCCACACATGTGCAGGTCAAAATTACCAGGTTCTCTAGCCGCGTGCCATCCGTCCGGTATAACCGAGCTCAGATTGGTCCACCTTGACTGATCAAATAAGGCGTGATCAAAATGAGGCGTACAACTCCTGCGGGACCCTCCGTGGTTGCTCAGTGGCTATGGTGTAAGACTGCTGAGCACGAGGTCGCGGTATCGGATCCCGGCCACGGCGGCCGCATTTCGATGGGGGCAAAATGCGAAAACACCCGTGTACTTAGATTTAGGTGCACGTTAAAGAACCCCAGGTGGTCGAAATTTCCGGAGTCCTCCACTGCGGCGTGCCTCATAATCAGAAAGTGGTTTTATCATGTAAAACCCCATAATTTAATTTTTAATTTAACTCCTGCGGGGACGGTACAGTATCCGCCTCCCGTGCAAGAGGACCGTGGTTCAAATCCCGGTGCCGCGCAATTCTCCACCGGAAAATACCAAAAAAAAGAACCGTGTGTTGAGAAAATTGCACAAACAGGCCTGGAGTGCGGCCTGATCCCGGTGACGAGAACCGGTAACGCACTCTCTCACCAGAGCAGGATTGGCCACCCTGGTGCAGTACTTGGCCACAACCTCCTATATGAACACAACAATCAAACCCCGGCCCTCAGTTCTCAGCAGTCGCAAAGCAACTGACCACGGCGGCGGTCAGATCTGCGACGCTGCAGAGGGTGCTAAGAATACCTGGCTCCGGACAGGCCGCCATTAGAATCTGAACCTGGCAACGTTTAATGTTAGAACGTTATCTAGTGAGGCGAGTCTAGCAGTGTTATTGGAGGAATTAGAGGGTAGTAAATGGGATATAATAGGGCTCAGTGAGGTTAGGAGGACAAAAGAAGCATATACACTGCTAAAAAGCGGGCACGTACTGTGCTACCGGGGCTTAGCGGAGAGACGAGAACTAGGAGTCGGATTCCTGATTAATAAGGAAATAGCTGGTAACATACAGGAATTCTATAGCATTAACGAGAGGGTGGCAGGTCGTGTTGTGAAACCTAATAAGAGGTACAAATTGAAGGTAGTACAAGTCTATGCCCCTACATGCAGTCATGATGACCAGGAAGTCGAAAGCTTTTATGAAGGCGTAGAATCGGCGATGGGTAAAGTCAAAACAAAATACACTATACTAATGGGCGACTTTAATGCCAAGGTAGGCAAGAAGCAGGCTGGAGACAAGGCAGGGGGGGAATATGGCATAGGCACTAGGAATAGCAGGGGAGAGTTATTAGTAGAGTTTGCGGAACAGAATAATTTGAGGATAATGAATACCTTCTTCCGCAAGCGGGATAGCCGGAAGTGGACGTGGAGGAGCCCGAACAGTGAGACTAGAAATGAAATAGACTTCATAATCTGCGCTAACCCTGGCATCATACAAGATGTGGACGTGCTCGGCAAGGTGCACTGCAGTGACCACAGGATGGTAAGAACTCGAATTAGCCTAGACCTGAGGAGGGAACGGAAGAAACTGGTACATAAGAAGCCGATTAATGAGTTAGCGGTAAGAGGGAAAATAGAGGAATTCCAGATCAAGCTACAGAACAGGTATTCGGCTTTAACTCAGGAAGATGACCTTAGTGTTGAAGCAATGAACGACAATCTTGTGGACATCATTAAGGAGTGTGCAATGGAAGTCGGTGGTAACGCCGTTAGACAGTAAACCAGTAAGCTATCGCAGGAGACGAAAGATCTGATCAAGAAACGCCAATGTATGAAAGCCTCTAACCCTACAGCTAGAATAGAACTGGCAGAACTTTCTAAGTTAATCAACAAGCGTAAGATAGCGGACATAAGGAACTATAATATGGATAGTATTGAACAGGCTCTCAGGAACGGAGGAAGCCTAAAAGCAGTGAAGAAGAAACTAGCAATATACAAGAATCAGATGTGTGCGTTAAGAGACAAAGCCGGCAATATCGTTACTAATATGGATGAGATAGTTCAAGTGGCTGAAGAGTTCCATAGAGATTTATACAGTACCAGTGGCACCCACGACGATAGTGGAAGAGAGAATAGCCTAGAGGAATTCGAAATCCCACAGGTAAAGCCAGAAGAAGTAAAGAAAGCCTTAGGAGCTATGCAAAGGGGGAAGGCAGCTGGGGAGGACCAGGTAACAGCAGATTTGTTGAAGGATGGTGGGAACACTGTCCTAGAAAGATTGGCCGCCCTATATACACAATGCCTCATGACCTCGAACGTACCGGAATCTTGGAAGAACGCTAACATAATCCTAATCCATAAGAAAGGGGACGCCAAAGACTTGAAAATTTATAGACCGATCAGCTTACTGTCCATTGCCTACAAAGTATTTACTAAGGTAATCGCAAATAGAATCAGGAACACCTTAGACTTCTGTCAACCAAAGGACCAGGCAGGATTCCGTAAAGGCTACTCAACAATAGACCATATTCACACTATCAATCAAGTGATAGAGAAATGTGTAGAATATAACCAACCCTTATATATAGCTTTCATTGATTACGAGAAAGCCTTTGATTCAGTCGAAACCTCAGCAGTCATGGAGGCATTACGGAATCAGGTTGTAGATGAGCCATATGTAAAAATACTGGAAGATAACTATAGCGGCTCCACAGCCACCGTAGTCCTCCACAAAGAAAGCAACAAAATCCCAATAAAGAAAGGCGTCAGACAGGGAGATACGATCTCTCCAATGCTATTCACAGCATGTTTACAGGAGGTATTCAGAGACCTGGAGTGGGAAGAATTGGGGATAAAAGTTGATGGAGAATACCTTAGCAACTTGCGATTCGCTGATGATATTGCCTTGCTTAGTAACTCAGGAGACCAATTGCAATGCATGCTCACTGACCTGGAGAGGCAAAGCAGAAGGGTGGGTCTGAAAATTAATCTGCAGAAAACTAAAGTAATGTTTAACAGTCTCGGAAGAGAACAGCAGTTTACGATAGGTAGCGAGGCACTGGAAGTAATAAGGGAATACATCTACTTAGGGCAGGTAGTGGCCACAGATCCGGATCATGAGACTGAAATAACCAGAAGAATAAGAATGGGCTGGGGTAGTTTGGCAGGCATTCTCAAATCATGAACAGCAGGTTGCCACTATCCCTCAAAAGGAAAGTGTATAACAGCTGTGTGTTACCAGTATTCACATATGGGACAGAAACCTGGAGGCTTACGAAAAGGGTTCTGCTGAAATTGAGGACGACGCAACGAGCTATGGAAAGAAGAATGATGGGTGTAACGTTAAGGAATAAGAAAAGAGCAGATTGGGTGAGGGAACAAACGCGGGTAAATGACATCTTAGTTGAAATCAAGAAAAAGAAATGGGCATGGGCCGGACATGTAATGAGGAGGGAAGATAACCGATGGTCATTAAGGGTTACGGACTGGATTCCAAGGGAAGGGAAGCGTAGCAGGGGGCGGCAGAAAGTTAGGTGGGCGGATGACATTAAGACGTTTGCAGGGACAACATGGGCACAATTAGTACATGACCGGGGTAGTTGGAGAAGTATGGGAGAGGCCTTTGCCCTGCAGTGGGCGTAACTAGGCTGATGATGATGATGATTTACGCTTAAAGAACTGTCCCTACTTTTAAATCACAGATGAATACACTTACCTAAGACGCTCATGCTCTTCTTGCCGTCGTTCTCTTCGGAGTACACGTCATGGCTGCGAAACGACGCCACACCAAAATTAGGCATCGATTAACAACAAAGCTTCATTTGAGAAAATCTTTAGAAAAAAGAGAAAAATAAGTAGCCAACGTACCCAGTCATCAGGTACACCGCATCCGGATCACCGTACTCGCTTTTCTTGCCATTTGCGTACTCCCGAAATCCGTCAAGAGACGATGAGCTTTCCATCAAATTGCCGGTACCGTTCTTATAAGTGCTGAACTGAAAGGAAAATGTAAGATAGAGGTTGGAACCGAGTTGACAGAACACGTTAGAAGTTATCCGTGAAAGAGGGAGAGGGGGTCTTTTTTGAATAAAAAAGTTTTGCCGGCATGTGTACCACCGCTGCATGCTACTCTGTATAGGAGGGAAATAAAGAATTGCACAGAAGTGCAGGAAGAAGGAAAATAAAAATAAGATGAGCGAATGAACCTGAAAATTATATTTCCGGGTGGATATGATGAAAAATTTCAAGCTCTTCTATAGCATGAAGTGAATGTTCTTTAAAGCTCTCCGAAAAGACTAATTTCTTGACAGTTAACGGAGCAATAAGTCCCGTGCCCGATGCTGTATTTAAGGGCGCAATATTGGACCTAGGAAGCCACGTAACGTTAGTGGAGCGTGACCTATCGTGTCCATTTGGAGCTCAAAAAAAAATCTGTCATCGCGGTTCGCGGGGCGTAATATGCGCTCCATTCTCTTTACACTGACACAGTTATGACAGTAGAGATCAGTGGTACGTCCTATGTGATGTAAATAACTATTTGTGTATGCTACGAGCAAAAGAAGGTGATGGTACAATGTCTCTGATTGTTTAGGAAGTAGTAGCGAAATTCTCGATCTGACTCCCGTGCACCGTGCTCCCGTGTCAACCGATCGCAGAAAGTTACCATCGCAACGCAAACGACTCCGTAGAGGAGCTATTTTTTTTCACATTCTGAAGCATTCCTCTTGTAAAAATTACCGACGATTACGTTACTTCCTAATGCGAAATTTGAGCGCAGCAAATAAGCTGTTTCACCTTTTCGATAGATTGAGGCAAAGAAATCGAGCAACACATGTATGCGCTATCACAGAATTTTTTTTTATTTTTCACACGTATTCCTTTAACAAAGACTCCACTAGGTAAGCTTCTGCTTCGGCGGCACGCACCTCTGGATTCTGACGGCGACGGCGCTGGGCCTCTGCTCTGGCAGCTCGTTTAGCAGCAGCAGCAGCAGCAGCAGCAGACGGAGGACTTCCATCGGTCGTCTCGCTCATGGCTCAGAAAGAACTGGCAGATAATTTCGCAGTGGCGAACGGCAGCGGCAATTTCGGCTCGGGCGGTGCACATATACAGATCCGCCGCCACCGATCTGGCTCTCTGATTGCCACCGCACAGGGCGAACGGCAGCGGCAATTTCGGCTCGGGCGGTGCACATATACAGATCCGCCGCCACCGATCTGGCTCTCTGATTGCCACCGCACAGGGCGAACGGCAGCGGCAATTTCGGCTCGGGCGGTGCACATATACAGATCCGCCGCCACCGATCTGGCTCTCTGATTGCCACCGCACAGGGGTTGCATTGGAGGAGGAGCGAAGAAAGGAATTAAGTTCGAGCCGGCGCTTTGACAACCGGAGACTCGCAGGAAGAGGGGGAGGGGGGCGGCGTGTACACCCAGCGGCAAACGATGGGGGCAGAAGCGCGCGCAGCAAGCGGACAACACGATAAAGGGAGGAGGGAAGAGATAGCAGCGACTGACTGATGCCGCTGACGCCGATAGTGAGTCAACCCCAGCTGCGGAGTTGGTTTCAGGGACAACGCCGCCGATGCCGACACAAACAATATGATACCCTCGCTTCCGCAGCGCTAAGAACCAGGTCTAGCCGTGGTTAGGTGGTCACGTATTCGTCGACGTGCCGGGGCCTACGTGAAATAACCGGCGCGTCGGCAACTGAAGAGCACCCTATCCGCCACACAAGAACAGGGGGGGGACCCTATCCTCCTCTTTCTGCATGGCGGCGACGGTGTTCTATGCAGTCACGTTATCTTGACTCTCTAGCGGCGTCAGCGGCATCCAGCGGTATCAGTCGGTCGCTGCTAGCGCTGGGGGGATGAAAGGGGGGCGGAGCTGGTTACGAGGCCGACGACAACGCCGACGACGACGCGAAACCCAGGAACGGACGCCAAAGAGCTGCGCTCTAAAAACAAAAAATGAAAAAATAGGTATTTTAAAAAATTTCTATATCGATGTCCATTCTGGGCAGCTTCATCCGCTTCATTCACTAATCCGCACAAGAACATTAATTCAGTTCAGTTTTACATTATCTTATGTTTCATCAAAGAGAGGGTGTGAGAGAAAAAGTTGTCATACGGGCGACTTTATGAGCTCTCACAACCACCCTCTATACGTAATGGAAACTTACTAAGTTGTGATTATGCTCTGTGTGACGTAGAATCTATTCATGGGACGTTGACACTGTGTATGGCTATGTAACGCCTTCGCAGACTGTGTGGCAACGCCCACAGAAACAGTTCTGTATTGTATGTGTGTTGTTTCTTCTTCGGTGTCGAGGAGACTGTGGAACACCTACTGTACTACTGCCCATCTTTTGAAAATGAAAGACATGACCTCTGCACAGCTCTAAATAAGTTAGAAAACCGTTCACTTTAAACAAGATCTTGGGACCATGGCATCGCATATCGCAGCCACGAAAACCCACAAAAGCACTGCTGCGTTTTTGAAAGCTACCGGACTGAGTGACCGTCTGCGATCCGGACTGAATGACCGTCAGTGATACAGAGCAGAAAAACGTTACCTCGTGGGTGATATCCACAGTGGACTTTCTCTTTTCTTAATCCTTCCTTTCTCGTTTCCCTACCCCCAGTGCAGGGTAGGCAACCGGGCTCAGTCCTAGTTAACCTCCCTACCATTAATTTATCATTTTCTCGGTCTCTCTTCTTATCTTTTTCTCTCATATTTCGCACTCCTTTCCCCCTCCTCCGGTACAGGATAGCCAACCGAAGATATCCTGTGGTTAAGCTCCTTGTCTTTCCTTTGCCTTTCTCTCTTTCTCTTTCTTGGTACGTTACAGATGTCGGCGAAACGAAACAGTTATATAGAAATCTTGTAACAACTATACACGCTTATACAGAATGGAGAAAATATAACAGAGCTAACTTTTAAGATTTATCACTTTACACTGTCCTTATAACACATACAAAACACATCAAGTATAACACATTTGCCTTTACTTATAACTACATATATCTAAATAGAAACGTGATAATTATTTTAAAGAATATGCACACTACGAACACGTAAGTGCTAGGAATTGTGTAATTACCCGGTCTTTCTCGACTCCGACGAGGAGGAACTTCACCCTTGGATTGCTTGTGTCTGCATACCTCATGTTAACCTGCAGAATGGTGGGACGTGTTTGAATGCAAACGTCCATTCGGGAGTTAAACTGCTAAACACCGCTCGATATATACAACAATCAAGTGATTCTGTTAATTCGCTTGAGTGACACTTGTGGCTAGACCATAATAATTAAAACATTTAAGGTATACCTAATGTTCTTTTTCGTACACCACCGCTCAGTCACGGCCTTTGCAACGTGCTTTCCTTTTTAGACGTGGAGCTCCGTAGTAAATGGTTCTATTGACACGTTATGGAGTCTTAGGTGGGTTATCTCGACCTAATCTGTACTTGCAGACGTTTGCCTCTAACAGCGGATATGAGAAGCCTCACGCGCTAAAGAAACAGGAAACTGCGATATGAGACCCTGCCAAGTGGCGCAAAACATTGAGGCACGGGGGCTCACCTATTGCGCTACGCTTGGCTCGCTTGCTCTGTCTCTTTAAAAGATGGAACAACTTTATTAAGTTTATGTCATGTGACACTTCTATTACTGAGCTTACTAAGCCGAAATTTTATGCATGTATTTTTCTTCGGTTGAAAGTTGCTGCGCCATCTTTTGAAGAGGGAGCTTCACGTCTACACACTCTGTCCATATACATTAAGTGACATGTAGATAGGTTTATTTAGGCAACCATGAACTGGTTTAATTATATTTTTCTGTACATTTTGTACATTTTGCAGTTTGAGGCCTTACAAATCAGTGAAGAAATATATAGTTTTCGTAAACAGCGTCATTATCAAATGTATGTATGTATGTATGTATGTATGTATGTATGTATGTATGTATGTATGTATGTATGTATGTATGTATGTATGTATGTATGTATGTATGTATGTATGTATGTATGTATGTATGTATGTATGTATGTATGTATTGATACGTGTACTTATCTTTATCGGGCGACCACGTTTCGCCGCCCGACAAATGTAATCGCACAGCGCGGGATGCGCCTGCATATATCCGAAGTTTCTGGAAAGTTATCGATGCTTCTACCCGGCTGTCTGTTGTCGTCGAACCTTGCGTTATCTCATTTCATCGCGTGACGCGAATGGTGTAGAACTTTGTGGAAGGCACGTGGGTCCGAACGATTAGTCTGGAACATTCGACGACTGCTGTATAAAAGCCGACGCGCTTGCTGATCAGATTTTCGACGATCACCGACTGTGTTCGCTGCTCTCGTTGTGCTTTAAGTGTAGCCTGTTTTGTGGGCACAGGTTCGACCAATAAAAGCTAGTTTTGCCTCTCACAGTATTGCTACTGTGTTCTTTGACGTCACGACCACGTGACAGTATGTATGTATGTATGTATGTATGTATGTATGTATGTATGTATGTATGTATGTATGTATGTATGTATGTATGTATGTATGTATGTATGTATGTGGCGGTTGGACCATACCGCGGTACACACGGAAACCAAGAGGTCTGCGCATATGCACTGTCGATTAACATGGCTGTTATGTTTCTTTTAATAACGCTATCGAGCTCTTTTCTTTGCAGTTACGATATATGTGGTCATTGTGGAGAGGCACAGTTGCATAATTTATTTTCGATTTTATTGTAATTTTGGGACTTTACTGCAAATTTGTTAATATCATCAGGTGATCTGAATCCCTGCCGTCCTCGGCTGCGTTTCGTTTCCTTTGGCCCCTTCCTTTATCTTAACGACCACCGCTTATCTTCTCTACGCATTACAGACCCGGCCCAAATAAGGTACCATCAACATCCGTCTGTATTCTAATCAACACCGCTCTATCCAAATGTCTTTGTTGCACGTAGTATATTTTCTCCATCACTCAACGCGCCGTCGTTAATTTCTTCTCTAATTTCTTTCCTTTGTTGTTGTTTATTAACTGCTACAGTATGGGAAGAGTGGCTAATGAAAAGCCCGCTGTCCCAGAATTGTAGCTAAAAATAATGTTCAGCTCCTATAAGTTAGCAATGGTAGCATTGATTGTAGATGATTCTTTTAGAAGATAACGATATGTCGGTGTCAATGACTTAAGAACGCCTATCCGTTTGTGCTCCAACCCATTTGATTCTTCTGGTTATTTTCTTCCGGCGATCTGAAACCCTGTGGTACATTGTGCAGATAAGCGCACACTTGCAAAGGTTCGAAGTGCTGACTTTCAAATTCGCACTCCCGTTTCCTTGACACTTCTAGATGTTACCTTCGTCCTTGGAATATTTATTCTCTAAGCTATATCCCTACGCTTCACTGTCGTGGCAATGTCACTCAAGACTTCATCTTATTCCTGATGCTGAGCTTTGCAGCAAGTGTTCTTTGGTTGCGTGTTGACTTTCAAAGTTTGAAGTAGCAGCTGAACGAAAAGGAATAGAACATTGTAATGCACTGGTTTCTTTTTTCACAGGACAAGTTAAGGTGGTCACATTCAGAAATTTAACATACAAGGCAGCTTGCTACAAAACTTATTGTGGCGCGGAAAATTGCTGATAGTTGCTGCGTAATAAAGCAAGTTGTGAATGTTGACTGACTAGTACTTACAGAATTAATCGTCACGCAGAGGTAATATATCAACTTAAGCGTAGTGGTGAAGTGTTTGTGATGCAAGCTATCAGAAACTATGAAAATTTCTATTATAACTTCTGCGGGAACACTTTGAGTGCCGTAACTCCTCTCGTTGACGATCCAAGCATCTGTAATAAAAATAAAGAAAAGAAATTATGTAAGAATTTCATTAACAAAAACTGCAACAAAAATAGTAAGCACAGTTATACTATGGACAGTTTTGCGGCAGGCAAATTTAGTAATAATGTGAGACCCTAAACTCAGCACTCGCCGGGAGGTTTAGATTAGCCGGCGCAGCGCCCGCCGGTGGGAAAAAGCTTTAGCGTGTGCTCCCCCCTCCCCCATTTCTGAGAGAGCGTATTGCTAGCAATTTCGCACAGACACTGGTAATGTGCCACAAAGGCAGTCCACATTTCACTGAAGAGCTCACACAACTTTTGCATGCTTGGAGCTCAACTGTGCGAAATAGTAATGAATAAACATGCGTGACACAGCGTATTACGTGCACATTTACTTCATTTGCTTTGTTCCCAAACTTCTCGCGCATTTGAACGTCGCGCTTGTTCTCGCGTCGCGTATGTGTGGCGTCAAGTGGCTACTAGGCTTGAAAATGTTTCAAAGTCGAGCTGCACTACTGAGGACTGAGATGGTCAGTCGCTGAAACTCTGTCGCTAAAAGCTTGTTTTACCTTTCAAGTCAGTGCGACAAAGGAACGTCGGAGAAAAAGAGATAGACAGAAAAAAAATTTTCGTTACTTTCGTTGGAGCAGCTGGTCTTCTGAAGAGCTGCGACTTGGGCTCGTTCATATGGCATTTTTGCATATAGACATATAGAACTAATGCCTTCTGCTTATTAAATTGTCGACAGGTGAGCCTTCAGGACCGAAACGAAAGCAGCCGAAGACGAACGTTCCACAATGTCGGCTGGAAGCATGTTCCATTCTCGCACCGTTCGATGAAAAAATAAATTTTTAAAGATATCAGTGCGACAGGAAAATTCGCACATTTTTTGAGCGGAGAGCATGTGGTTAGTTTGGTGGCAAATTGTATAAAATCAACCTTCTTTATTCCTATTTGAAGCACGGGAAAGGTAACGCATAGCCTATACAAACATTTTTGACGCACTGGAGAGCGTTTTCAATTGTAAATTGCTTGACAAACTAATTATTAAGAAATATTGTTTTAATTAAGGTATAACTCAAATCGCATTCAATTGTTTTTTGTGCCAATGTGATCTCTGCAGGCCAGAAACAAAGGCGAAAAATTTACGCTAATTTTTCTTGAAGTGCAACTGTGTTCGGGCATTAGAGGTTTGATGTGTCCTGTGCTTTTGTGCTCCTGTGATTCACTTTCAAAAATACAGTAAGCCGTGCTTGCGCGCGTATTTCTATACTTTCTTTTGTTCAGCTAAAGCTTGGAGCTAGGAACACAGTTAAATTAGTAACACCCTTAGCTCGGACGCAGTCCTTATTCCTGAGAATACGGTCAAAGCGACTGAGCCGCTATTATCAAGCTTCCGTAGCGGTCTTTACCGACAGGGACTGGTTCGCATTTAGCATGACACCGGAATATGTGCACTATAAATTTTATTTCACAGACACGGTGATATCGAAAAGAAGCCGTGATACCTTTGCCCCAGAATTATCAGAAGTGCTTTCACAAGACCATTTACAAGACTGGCTTGTACAACACTGAACTTAGTTTTTTCAGAATCTTTTGTATGACATTGCTCTCTCGATTTGTCTGCCGTGATGACTTTTCTGGGAGTGCTCCTTATGTCTGCTTTCTTATAAGTAGAGAAGTGATGTAACGATGGCACTTCAGAGTAGCGCCTTGTCCAGTATCCCTCTTGTGTCGTCCTATTTTATCTCAACTGTTTTTTGTGACAACACACCAATAGCCTGTCAATGCATCTCTCTAAGCCTTCGCAACATGACTTTTTTATCATGCACAGTGCAGGGGAATCTCGCTTATAACATATAACTGGAAAATTTAGCGTAAAACATTTGCACACAGACACAGAGAGCAGAGGAGGAAGAGCGCTATTACCAACTGTTTCTATGAGCACACCGCCGATCTATAAGCTCGTTCGAGCAAATGCGTCCCAACAGTTGTTACATGGAAGGGCGACGGCGTATCATCAAGACCTACCGCACGTGTCCGACACAAACACTCAGAAACCCAAGCACGGCCTTGTGCAACGCAGTCGACGCCTCGTTTATACAGATAATAGAATGTTTGTTCATAATTATAAAAAAAAAGTTTCCAAAACCAATCGAACCGGATTACTTGCAGAGCTGCCTTGAAACCTCTCGTGAAACTGCGCCTCGCGTTCACACAGTGATATTGGCAAACCAATGCGCACAATTGGCTCTTTCTTCTAGCTTTCAGAACAGGCTTCCTGCTATGATAGGCAGACTAACCCAGCTGTCAGTCATTCTGTTTTTTTTATAAAACACGCTGACGATGGACTTCAATTTTTTAACTACCTTTCCCACTCGGTGTCCGCTCAATGTCGAGCATTTCCTTCTTCTCAATTTCATGTATCATGTGCGGAATGAGGCCTTGGTCAGATCTCTCCATTTCGGGCATCGGCTCGATCCTATGGTACGGCCCGACCACACCTTCCTGCAATGTGCAACACGTAAGTTAGCCTTGGGTTACGTGTCATTGAAATGAAATTGCGCCGTCTCAATTAGCTACCTTATTTCTCGACAACATGTTGATCTAGGCTCTTACGAAATATCATGTAAAAGGCATATGCTATCAAAGCCTTCACGTGTGGTTTTCCAGTTGCGCGACATTAATAATTATAGCAATGGAATGGAATGGAAAATGTTTATTATATAAAAGTTGGTGGAACGCAGGCCTGTGTTATGCGAAATGGTTAAAGGAAAACTGGTAGAACCATATCCTTGCGAAAATGCTTGCTTCACGGATGAAATCTTTCAGCAATTTCACTTGAGCTAGAACACACAGTAGCGTTCACTTGGGAACGAGGTGAAATCCAGTATATTCGTAGGACGTAAAGCCGTAGACGGCACACGTGTCTGGCTTTCGCGGCTGCAGTCATGTCACACTTGCTAAAAAAAATTGTACTCGTAGTTCCCATGCTGTGAACCGCATACATTTTTTTTTGCTAATACTTACACGTTGAGATTCAGTTTTAAAGCAAATAGCTTTCTTTGGCTCTTTCGGCCGTTTTCGTCGTAGGTCGGGGTTAGGACGGTAAGTCGGACTTAAAAGAGGGAAGGCAAGGAAACACCCGTTTCCGCGCCCTTTTGAATTAGAAAGGACCGTTGTTTTTCGGAGGCGTGCTGTCACTTGTGGCGACCATGGGGTGACGGGGGATACGGGATAATAAATAGCTAATTAAATAATCATTTATTAACTTGTAAACTTTTAGTTTCAGTGGGCTCGTCGTAATTGGAAAATAGGAGATGGCTCCCCGGACAAGTCATAAATTTTTGGATCTGGGAAAATGTGATTACCCGCGGAAATGTGGCACGAGAAATTTCGGCCATCTGAGCACGCGAACACGAAAGTGGGAGGCTGCAGCGAGCACAAAGCCACGCCCCTCAATGTGACGTTCTGTTACGTCACCCAGCAGCAGGCAGCGAGCGTGCTGCGACAGCGAGAAGTACCGAGACGCAGCGCGCTTTACCTCTACTTGAGCGATATAATTAAGTTATTTTCCTCAAAAGCGGCCACGCGCATCATGTATGGCTAAAGAAAGAAAGCTTTAGTTTCCTGACTTGTTTCAAGAAGGCTTTCATGTTTGTTCTAACTTTTCTTGACAACTGGCTCCTGACATTTGTCGCGCTGAACTTTTAGTTTGACACCGGGCACATCAGTATTTGACCGAGTTGCGAATGTCCATGGAGTGCTTGTCTAGTCATTGTGTACCATTTAAGAGGAAGCTTCAGCTCGGGCACAACTCCGATGCCGCCTATTCAAATACACGTAAAACTGAAAAACGTTTTTCTGAGATAACCGCCGGACCGATTTTAATGAAATTTGTTCCATTTGAAAGAGAAACTTAAATTCTAATGACTGTTGGAAACTTAATTTTGATTTAGAGCCTGAATTTTGTTTAAAGAATTTTCAAACATTTGAAAGTTAGAAAGAAAAAGAATGAAATACGAAGTTCAAAAATCTATAGCTTTGCATCAAGAACAGATATCGTGGTTTTGTAAATCTCATCCATTAGATCATTCAAAGCGGACAAATTAAATACCTTATTTTACATATTACGTGAATTTGTTACGTTGTTTACAAGGGTTCTGCAAAAGCTGTATTTCCATATCACAATTTTTTTTTGATATTCATGTGTAACATACCAATTTTGTCCGCTTTAGACGCACTGTTATATGCATTTCACAGAATTGTATTATGATCTTTAGTTGTTTAGTTACAGAGTTATCAACTTGGTAGTTTCGTTTTCCAAAAATGTGAGATTTTGACAAATTTTTATAAAACATTTACGGCCTAACTCAAAAATTCAAAACCAACAGTCACTATATTTGAAATTTTTCTTTTAAATGCTAATAAACCTCATCAAATTTGGTGCAGTGGTTGCCGAGAAAAACGCATTCTCCTTTTACATGTATTTAGATAGGAGCACCCGAGCTAAAGCTTGCTCGTAAAGTTCAAGAGCAACAAAATCTTTGGCCACGTAAGAAAAACCTAGTTTCATGTATGTAAGTGTAGCGCAGCCCTCGTGCCAAATTTCACATTTGAAATATGATAGATGCTGGCAAAAGTTGACGTCTTTTATACCTAAACGGACCGCACCTAAACTGAGAAATAGAACGTCGCCATACTGCTCACCGGAAGTGACGCATGACTCCTCGGCATAGCCTCCGAGATTGTGAACCTCCATCGGCCCGCAGAAAAATCTCGGTAAACAGCAGTAAAACATGTTGTGGGGCTAGTCGGTGCATAGCTTTCAATAGATGAAGCGCCAGAAGTGACGGCACACAAGAAGAAATACAGACAGGACAAGGCGCTACTTGCAACTGTTAATTGAAATCACAGGTCGCTGATTATATAGCCATGAGGAGAAGGGAACGAAAAAAGAGGGACACTGAATATGTGAATGCGCACGTGCGAGAACACTGAAGATAAAGGGAATCACGCTTAATCTAAATCTAAAACTTATCTAAAAACATGCTTTCATTCGTGTATATATTCAAAGACGGGGTACTCACACAGTTGTCCTCTCTTTTCTTAACCTTGTTGGGCTCCAACAATTCACGCGTAACAGAATCTTTACTTTTATGCATGATTGTCGTATCATGAAGTCTTGCTTTACATACTTGTTCATCCTCATTCCCGCAGGCCTTGCAATGAAGCGGCAAGTTTGAACCATATCCATTTTTCAATGATAGCTTATGCTCTCGCAGGCGTTCATTAATACATCGGCCAGTTTGGCCGATATACTCTTTTCCACACTTCAGTGGTATGTGGTATACTACCCCTTCTTCACACTTAACAAAAGGGTTCGTATGATTAATAGAACACCCTACTTTTTTAGAGTCATCCGGACCAATCAGGCGGCACAAAGTAGCAAGTTTTCGCGGCGTGGAAAAACCACAGGAATTTTGTATTTCACGGTGACGTGTTTCAGATTATGCGCCACTTTATGAGAATATGGTATGACCACCGCTCTAGCTTTCTTTTCGGCTGTTTGACCTTCTTCACTTCTTTTTCTTTCTTTTTTCAGTTTTTTTAATAACGCCTCCGAAACTGCGCTTAAAACCAAGCAAGGAAAGCCAGCCTTCAACAACTTCAAAATCTGGTAGTCAAAGCTTGCTTGTGCCTTATGACAGCACGATTTTTTCAGCGCGGATTCGAGGCACATAGTAGCAATTGCTCGTTTAACAGTCTTGGAGTGTGTAGACTCATACGGCAACAGTTCTTTGTGGGCACGGGGTCGGTACATCCAGCAGGAGCCTTCGTCAGTAAGGGTTATGTCAAGATCTAAAGACTGCAAGCTGTTATCCTTGGCTAGTTCAAAAGTAAAATATAAGCCTTTTCCTTGCTGTTTAAAATCAGTTAAAATGCCCTGCAGAGTATGCGAGTAAGTCAGAGATCGTTCCGTCAGTAAAATTAAAAAATCGTCAACATACCTAAAAACCTTGAGCACTTTGCCTCCGTCAAACACCTTCGATAGCGCTCTGTCGATGCCCGCAAGGAAAACGTTGCAAAGTACGGGAGCCACGCACGCGCCAATACAAATTTCTTTCTTTTGCACATAAAAGTGGCCTTGAAAACACACAGCTGTTGAGCACAAATAAAACTCCAAGAGTGCCATGAAGTTATCCACGGAAATTCCTGCGGTATTCTGAAAGGATACCTGCCCATTCATCTCAATGCAGCTCAGGACGGCAGCTAACAATTCTTTTTGCGGAATAGAATAAAAAAGGTCAACAGCATCTATTGAAAACAAGCATCCTATCGATTTGGACTCACGTAAAAAGGCTATGACGTTCAAACTATTCTTTACCATGAATGGGTGATCTATAACCAACGTGTTAAGCTGCTTAAGAAGGAATCGGCTAACGTTGTTTTGCCAGGAAGCTCTTTCACTCACAATACATGTGAACGGTATATTATCTTTGTGCGTTTTTGCAGTAAAGAATACATTTAAACAGCTTTTCCTACATGTGTGGACGCTATTAGCTAGCTTCTGTAGTCCAAGGTCTTCACACAAAGATATGGCACGGCTCTTTTCCTTACTTGGCTTGAGTTTCGTTACCTTGAAATTCTTCTGGATCGCTTGTAAAACCTTTTCGTTAAACATGCCCGACGGCATGGCCACGAACCCTCCTTCTTTGTCGGCCTGCAGGAGTCGAAGGTCATTGTCATTGAAAAAATTCACGATACGTTTTGTGGGGGTTCTTGGACGAGTTCCTTTCTTAGACACCGTTCTGGTCAGGCTGTCAACTCCGTCCAGCAGACACCTTTCCTTGTGCTCTGGTGCCGCTTTGTTGGAAATCCTTCTATTCAAGGAAAGAAGCTCATGTCCCGGTATCCTAGGCTCGGAGCTGAACTTGGGGCCTTTGTTGAGGACGTCAACGATGTCTTCCGGGATGAAGGCTCCCCTGAGAACTTGCAGCGCCGTGCTGCTGGCTTCCTTGGTTTCGCTTCCTTTAGAAAGAATAGGTAAGGTCTTACGCCATAAAAATTGCGTATTCTGAGCTGCAAGCTTTCGAAGGGACTGCAGCTTAGTACTTGCAATATGCACTGGGTCCAGCGAAAAGCATACCAGGTGAAGCCAATCGTAGAGCAGGCGGACCTGTCGCCATATCTCGGAACGTAGTATCCTGCCCATTCTTTTAACATGGCCAATCTCGTTAGCGACGTGATATAAGGCTTATGTCATATACGCTAAACACCAGGTGAACACGTCTGGGTAAGTGCTATATTAAATCTTCTGAAAACACAATTAGAATATATAACAGCCCTGCAGTTTTACCAAGATTACCTTAGTAACCAATTTATAACCAAGTATATAAATATACAACCAATGTAGCCGAAATGAAACTTTGTTGGGGTATGCCAGTTGCATTGGCAACATGTTTCAAAATTTTACCCAATAGTGAGCTTAAACTGATTTATTTTTGTGCCGCTGTTCTGTCAAGATTCATGGTTGCTCGCTAGTTGATATCATTTACTGTCGAAGAAGCGAGAAAGTGAAACGTAAACACCAAAAGAATTAATACGGCAAGCTAGGCGAGTTGGCGATGGAACATGTTCTTAGGGTCAGCCAGATTTCTATCGCTCTGCAAGATAAATAAAGTGAGTTTCTGAATGGCAAGATAGGCTAGCACCCTTTCACCCTCGTAAGCGTCACTTTACACGTGTTTACATTTTCTGTATATTTTAGTCACTTGTTTGAAAAAATAAACCAGTTCTTAGTCTGCGCTTGTATTGTGTACTTCCTTGTCTTTCGTACGGGTTGCGCTGCCCACCCCTAGGAACACCAAAAGAGGACACATGCATGTTTGTATTCGAAGAAGAAAAGTAGAACTCACAACTTCAACACCACTGTCTCTTCTTGTGACGTGCACTGTGGCGAACTGCTTTTCATCTTCGTGGAGATTTTGTTCGATGTCTTTTCCGTTGAACTGTGGAAATGGTGATGGACGATAACTGAACATTGTTTTTTATGAATTTCAACGTACTTATATGAGCAATACTAAGCAGCCTAGATGTAGTACATAACACCGAAAAAAGCTCTGTGAGCTTTGTGGACATTCTGATCACGATGCACGTCCGAACAAATATTGCTATGCCAACTGTATTGTTAAAAGGAGAAAAGAAAGAAGAGACAGACTTATAGTGTGTCGGTGACACAAATTTCTTCCACGCTCAGTCGATGAATTGCTGGGATGGTTGTCACAATATTATGTCAAATTAAAATTACAACGCATTGTTCATAACAATTCTAAACTTCGTATGGCAATGCTCGTTGTGCCATTTCTCGGTAGAACACTCTACAATATTTTGAAACAACAGCTTTATTTGGCACTTTCTCCACTTCGCAATTTGTCAATTTCTGGCCTTTTATTGCCAGTCTGGGAAACTGGGTGTCACCAGGCGCTGCTATGACCCAAAGGAAAGTACCAGTGAACGGGCCTATACTATAACCCTTGCATGGGGCAGACCAAGTATGACCACGTCTGTTCTGGGAAACAAACAGCTTCTTGCATAAAACCTCAACATATGATATCTGCTCACAGGCATCTATAAAGCACATAAAGTAATGGTGAATTATATTGGACGGATTTTTTATTTACTTTATTTTCTTTTGTTTAGCCACTCAGTATGTGGCTGCAGAAAGGGCATGTTCCACTGCAATTCATTCATTAAACTCATCCAGCCAAACCAAACAAGACCAGTTTATAGACAGCATGAAATAGGCATCATTGATAAACAAAATAAGCTTCGCAAATCTGCGATGAAGTGCACAAGAACGGCACTATTAACAGGATCGGATTGAAGAGGTATCAAAAATAAAACAGATGGAAGAGAAGAAAAGGACAAGAAGGCAAGGATATTTGATTAAAGCTTTTGCTAAATACAATAAACATGTGCATATGTAAATACGTAACACGTATAGTATATATGCGTGTATGTGTGCATTACTATATGACATGATATGCTGAGGGACGCTTATAAAGTTATCGCTTACAAGAATATCGCATAATTTTTTATGGAAGAAATTATGACTTTTCTTTGAAAAGTGTGCCGATAGAACGCTAAAGAAAGATGCTTTGGGAAGTTCTAAGCACTGACGTAAGTAAGATTACTTATTGACAAAAATGTGAGACACTGAAAAGCATTAGCGTGGCAACCTAAACCATGCCCTAGTTGAAGTGAGAGGTTGAAACCTGATAATAGTATTTCGTTTAGACAAATGGTGCTGGTTGTTGTATTGCTGTCACAGAGACCCTTAGTGTGACTGTGAGTACATTGAGATTGATATATGATCTCACTCTCACTGTTGACAAAGTCGATGTGATGCTACGTCAGGGCATTTGAGTATTCTTCTCGGCTCCTATCAGTGTGCATAACCTCATTGAAGAGTGAGTCTAGCTTTACTAATATTAAGAGCGCTATAAGAATTATTTTCTTTTATTGGCATGCAGTTTGTTTTAGTGCTATAGGTTCAAGCCCGTGCGACCTGTCCTTCATTTGCTTACATTTCCTACAACAAAATACCCTGTACGATAATCATATGTAGATATATTGGCTTACATGGGGACATGCAGGTTTTCTATAGAATAACCCGTATAATCATATGTTGTTTGCATACAGAGCATATGCATAGGGGCATACGGCTTTTTCTTTTCAATGGACTTAGCATGCTATCACAAGAACGCATTGAGGCGCTGTTTTGCCATTATCTTTAGTAGTCGCGCTTTATGAAATAATAGAGAACGCACTTACAATATGTGTGACTTCGCGTCCATCTTCGTGTTCCAGGACGCGGAAATTGCGTGCTGCCACCGACGCCTTTCTAAGATTCAGCGTCAGTTGATCGTGCAAGTGCAGCACCATTCGTCCGTCAGCTGATCGCTCCTCGAGCAGACGCGGATAAACCAGCCTAGGTTGCTGTATTCCTGTCAAATGCGAGTTGCACAGTCGAGGTTGAGAGATTTTGCACAGTCGCAAATTTGACATCATTTTGGTCTCAATATCAGCGAGTGAAATGCCACAATGTATGATGAAAGGCTCCCTTCTTGTAAACTGTTGGTCCCACGGTACGAGTGGAACGTTTGCGCCAGTCTTGGCTCGCAATGAATGTGCGAGCTCCCGCGCTGAGCGCACACAGAGAGCCTTACGCCACGATGAGAACGTTGAGAACGTGGACGCACATGTACGTTGTTGAGGTACCTTACATCGGGCCTGTAGCCAGTATTTTTTTTTTGGGGGGGGGGGGGGGCTAAGGTCCCATTTTTCTCTTTTAATTTTGCCATGATTGGTGCATAATAATCCAATTATTACCTTGAGCAGGACCCTGGCCTGCCTCAAGGCATGTAGCTTAGGCGCCGACTTAGAAGGAGCTGAGGCCTCTGGGGCCCGAGCCCCCTCAAGAGATTTTAGGTGGGGCGGGGTGGGGCGAGGTGCAGAGCTCCTCTCGGCGATGCCAAAGCCTACCCCTCCTGCCCCCCAAAAGTGTCATTACTAGAGTTCTGTTACCCACATCCCTTGAGGTTTCTTTTGAATTGCCTCTAGCTTTTCTCTTAAAGTTATATTGTGGCTGAAAGCTTACTGCATCACTGTTGTCGCGGACGTCCACGGCCTTTAATTCATGTTTTCACTTTATTTCTGCAGATCCTGACGATAGGAGGACAGGTGCATTAAAGTACTACCCATGGCAGTCACCTCAACCATATTTTTTCACCAAAACATTCTTTTTTATATTTAAACTGTGAATATCATGTACAGGCACAATATATGTAAATATATACGCAGTACAAATTGTATTTTATTTTTTAAGAGAAGGAGCTTGTTAACTAACAATTATTTCGAATGCTATGGATAGCCTATGCCTAGAGAGTGGATATGTTGCTGTATGTTCACCTCGCTTCAAATTGATTTACGTGCTTTGTTGACCCTGCAAGAAAGGAAACCTTCAGACTTTAGTGACCAATTCACCAGAGTCATTCATCAATGGCGTGTGAAATGCACGTGAATTATATGTTCCTCAGTATTACTTCTCTTTCCATTAGGCAGTGCTAACGGCTCATAAAAAGAAAACTCTTCTAATAATTTACAACATTTATTAGGGATGAAAACAGCGCCACTTGCATGCAGAGGCCATAAATAGGTATAATTCACTCAGTAACTGAAATGAGGCCAAACCGAATTCACTCGAAATCAGAATCAATAGCAGTCATGCGCAGCAGCGCTTATACTCGGTCTCACAGTTTAAAAAAACACAAACGTTTCGCCGGAAAGGCGAAGCAGTATTAGTGATAGCAAAGTATCAGACAATTACACAAAGGAAGATTACACCACTGAGAGACGCCATCAGAATGTTAACCCGGTCATCTACACTTTCACCTCGCTAGTTCGGTCACACCTTCTCCACTGTGCCCGCTCCTCGCCTTTCGTGTGCCCGTTGCATAAAAATAAACCCCTCAAGAAAGGCAATGATATTCTCTTTGAAAGCAGACAAAAGCCACCTCCTATAAATGAGGCGAGCGTTTGATTGGGCTGTTCGAACAGTGCTGCGGTACACCGCAGCGACCGATGCTGCCGTCAGCGTCTACGTAGGTTTGACATCAACCGACTGGAACACCCTGTATAGATACACCACAAGGCCTGAATGGTGCACGTAGACATACTTCATTGCATTGCGGCACGCAGCTGCAGGTCGGCATGTAGAATTTCAGTGCAGGAACGCCGGAGAAACAGCTCAAAACGTGTATGCACGAGGCGGAGCAGGTGACCACCTACTGGCCAGCTCTCTCGTGTCGATCCCTCACAATGGCGGCCAAAAACCAGCGTCGCCTGACTGCATCACGGGGTTGTCGGCAGTATGCAAGCCCCTTATGCCAGCACGCAAGGCTTCGTAAAGGCTACTGCTTAGCTATAGCCAACGAAACAGGGTAGCCTCTCGTCGGCACAGCCCAGATGCCGTAATGGAAAAAAATAAAGAAAGAAAAAGCCTGTTTCGCTCAGTGAACACACACACACACACACACACACACACACACACACACACACACACACACACACACACACACACACACACACACACACACACACACACACACACACACACACACACACAAACACAAACACACACACACACACACACACACACACACACACACACACACACACACACACACACACACACGCACGCACGCACGCACGCACGCACGCACGCACACACACACACACACACACACACACACACACACACACGCACGCACGCACGCACGCACATAACCCGCCGTGGTTGCTTAGTGGCTATGGTGTTGGGTTGCTAAGCACGAGGTCGCAGGATCAAATCCCGGCCATGGCGGCCGCATTTTCATGGGGCGAAAGCACCCGTGTACTTAGATTTAGGTGCACGTTAAAGAACCCCGGGTGGTCGAAATTTCCGGAGTCCCCCCACTACGGCGTGCCTCATAATCAAAAGTGGTTTGGGCACGTAAAACCCCATAATGTATGCGCACACAAGAAGAAATGCTTCAGTTGCAAAATGTATTAACGGTGTAAAGCAGCGCTTCTTACCTTTCGACGAACTGACGAGGACTGAAACTATGATGAAGCGAATCATTGTGACGAAGAGCTTGACCGAGCCGTTTACAGGCGGCTGGTCCGTTTTATATAGAGATTAGACAAATTTCGAGTGACAAGTGAATGGCATTTGATCGCCCGCTGAACTTTTTCTTAGGTGTTTCCTGCATAAAGAATTGTGAAAATGCGACACGTACAGCCGGGATCCATATGAGGCTTTCACGAGTGTTGCCTCTTTCTTTTTTTTATGTATATATAATTTTTTTTTCATGACTATGTGCTCTCTGGTTTCGACTTGCGTAGTTTACATGGAAATGAGTCGCCAGACATCGTGTAGAGAAAGCTTTAGCTCGGGCCCAATTCCGACGCGGCCTATTCAAATATATGTAAAACGCATAAACGCTTTTCTGAATTAACCCCTGGACTGATTGTATTGAAGTTTGTTGCATTTGATAGAGAAAGTTGAATATTAGTGACTGTTCGAAGCGGAATATTGATTTAACGCCTGAATATTGCTAAAAGGATATTTTTAAAATTTGAAATTACGAAAGAAAGAGAAGCACGTAGTTTAGAAAACTAATAGTTCTGCATCAAGAACAGATATCGTGGTTCTGTAAACGGTATCTATTAGATCTTTCAAAGCGAACAAATTCTATATGTCAATTTGTATCTTATGTAAATTTGTTACGTGTGCACAAGCGTTCTGCAAAAGCTGTGTTTCCATATTAGCAAATTTTTTTTTCGGATTCATCTGTAACATATAAGCTTTGTCCGCTTTAGATGTGCTATGAGATGCAATTCGCAAAACTCTGATATCATTTTTCGTTGCTGAGTTACAGAGTTTCAAACTTAATAGCTTCGTTTCCTGAAAATTTCTGATGTTGGCCTATGTTTAATAAAAGAATGACGACCTAAATAAAAAATTCGAAACAAACAACCGTGCACTACACTTTAAGCGTTTCTTTTAAATGCAACCAACTGAATCAAATTTGGTGCTATGGTTGGAGAGAAAAACGAATTCTCCTTTTACATTTATTTAGACAGGAGCACCAGAGCTAAAGCTTCCTCTTAAGTGATCTCGTTTTGTATTCACTGCAAGAAATGAAGTCTTTCCACTAATTCTTGAGCCGGAGAAGTGGGTAAACGTTAGCGAGAGGAACATATGTGCGTATAAGCGTATACTTACCAAAACGCGTAAATGTTCTTTTTTACGTATACTTGTAAGGTTACATGTTTCCCCATTCTAATAACTTTAAAAGAATACCTCGCGCTTGACGCAGTCCTTGCCATCATTATTGAATTAAGCACTTACTAAATAAATAAGTTAATTAACCTGGCGCACTTTCACTCGCTGTCGTCAAAACGAAGACCAGCATCAAGCACTTGCCATATTATCCTGCCTTGCAGGGCACGAAAATACACCAAGCGTTTTTGTCGAAGGATAATAATAATATTTGGGGTTTTACGTGCCAAGACCACTTTCTGATTATGAGGCACGCCGTAGTGGAGGACTCCGGAAATTTTGACCACCTGGGGTTCTTAAAAGTGCACCTAAATCTAAGCACCCGGGTGTTTTCTCATTTCGCCCCCATCGAAATGCGGCCGCCGTGGCCGTGATTCGATCCCGCGACCTCGTGCTCAGCAGCCCAACACCATAACCACTAAGCAACCACGGCGGGTTGTCGAAGGATGCCGACCGAAAAGTGCAATCTTCATTTGAAATTTGAGCGATGACAAAGCGTTTGTAAGTGCGAAGTGTTATTTTACAGGCGTCTAAAATGAAAACGGATGCCCGTGTATTTGTTTCCGCAATCTGCGAGCGTCTCATTGTAACATACAAATGCGCTTCCGCGCCTCAATTGTTTCTCTTGTTCATACACCTCTTTGGATTTTGTCTCGGGCGGCGTTCAGAGAGATGCCGTCTCTCTTTCGATAAACGTAAGGAATAAAGCAAGGAGAAACTTGGCTTTGCGCCTACGTCACGTCTACATCCGCCGATCCTTTCCGATGACAATGTCAACATGGTTTCAGCGGAGCGGAACAATACTTGACCTTTAGGACTTCAAGTTTTAAACGTGCTGGGCTATCGAAACTACTTTTTACGTTTCACGCAGCACCATGTTCGCGATGATGGTCGTGAATAACAAAGAAAGATCACCGTCGCGCTCTATAACTGACGTTAACGTTGACCGCTGGAACATGTAAATGGTGCGTATGTGCGACGTCAGCCTGATCTCTTGTTTGCTTTCCACAAATCATTAATTAAAGTGGTTCTAGAATATTGCGTAAGCCACTGTATATAACATGCGATGACAGCCAAGGTTATTCTTATCTTACATCTGCATTTGTCTACACCTCGGCTCTTCCTTCAAAGTGGAGCTTCCTCGGTCTCTTCGCTGGTATACGACGTATATTCTCACTCCAGAAATACATTCTTGCCATATACATTTCCGGACATATGCAGACAATGTGGGTCACTGGCTATCTGCCCAAACCGACAACTTGGCCTCTCTCTGTCCTAATTTGGGTCGCTGGGTATTCGCCACTTCCTCACTCACCATGCCCCTCCCACTCGCTTTCTTCTGTTCCTCACCCGCTGTTCTTTTTTGGCTCACCTTTTTCCTCTGATAGTTCTGGTAGGCGTAGCGCCCCTCCTCGAGGCAGTGGCCAGCTCACTCCAATTTTCCTCTCTGTGAGTGTTTTAGGTATGCAGAGCTAATGCTAATATGGTGCCCGAGCAGAAAACTGTGGCACCGAGTATGTGCAACTGGATATTTTTTTTATCTATTTAGTTACAGTACCCTGAGAGTAAGTATACATTATAGAGGGGAGAGGCTACATAAAGGAAGTAAAAAAATGATATAAAAGGCTCAGTATAAGTAACAATGAAAAATTATGCTAGCTCACTAATTTACACAACATAAACAAAAATAATACGTGTAGTTCACCATAGAAATCTCATGATACATTTTTTCAATACACAAGTTGGGAATGATAGGTAAATACATACATTGTTAAGTTGCAGATATAGTATCTATACAATAAGAAGTCACATGATATATTGAACACGTTTCATGATTTAAATGCAGTTAACTGAAGCATTTCTACATTGAACAGGATTACTTATACTAACAATAGGTGCAATTATATGAACAATAGATGGATATGTGCAATTCTCGGCCAATCCTCCGGAATGTATGTGCCACTGTGATGCAGGTGGTACAGTAGCCGTAGATCATTTAAATGTGTTTAGATATATATGTCGTATACGTCTCCGTGTTCGCTCCTCTCATCAACGTTCTTCGCCCGACAAGCGTCATACATCATCTTTTTCCTCGTAACGCAGACAGCTGACAGCTTCAGGCGCCAAGGATGTGCTCGTGTCACCTGATACTGCCCCTGCTGCTTCGCTAACTAAAAGAAACTTCGCGTCATTTGGATTCCAACTTTGTGTTAGACTTGCCTGTTCTGTTTTGATACGAATGTGTCAAATGGCCCACGAGCGAAAAAGCTGGCGTCTGTCCTCTGTAACATCGAAGCGGTACCTAAGCTTGCATGGCCACTGGCTGCGATGACACATCAGGAGCTGCGCCTCAGCGGCGCAGACCGGTTGTAAGGGAACGCCTACTGTTGCGATAGCGAGCCAGGTATTACGCGAGGGGTGAGGGCATCGCAGCGACGCCACGTCACTCTCACTGTCGCTCTCGGCCAACGCCTCCTAGATAGCACAAGGCCGGTGCACTTCGATCCGTGACGTCATCCTACCTTGCCGGACTGCCATAAAATCTAATGGGGACGCTCCCGAGTAAGCTACATGTGGGGATTTCGACGTCACCGATTCCGTGGCGCTGGGTTTGGCAATGAAAATTTCGTTCCAAGTTGCATGATGTCGTAAAGCAGAGTGCACAAGCCTGGCTTGGCAGGGAGGAGGCGCTGTGTCGGCACGAGCGCTCCTCGAGGGAGGAGAGCGGTAGAGTGGGATAATGCGATAGCCTGCTGCGTCGATAGCGCGCCAGGGTTTCATGAGGGAAGAGGGCATCGTCGCGTAGGCGGCATGCGGCGCTGGCACCGCAGGCAGGCTGCTGCTGCTTGCTGGCTCGGGCAACACGTAGAGCTATCGTACACAACTCGCAGCGCAAAACTCGAAGGGCCGCTCAGCACCGTTCTGTTGGACATTATTGCTTTCGCATTCACAACTCGTAAGAAGTGCTTAGGCGCCCTCGGATTTTTTTCTCAGCTTGCTGCAGTTACGGCAGCCTAGGGCTCCCTACAAAAATTGCTACAGACACCACTGGCGCTACCGTCCACAGGAGCTGCAAGTGTACGGTGGTTCAGCAGCATGGTCAATGATAGTTATTGCTTGGATTTGTTTTCACTTCGTCCTTCTCTGTTAAAATGGCTTTGCAACTTTGCAAATTAGTTACTCTCAACAAAATACTGCGTTATAAACCCAAGAATTCGCAATATGACGATGCATTTGCGATTATACTTATTGCGTTGCTGTCGTTTATTGCTGGAAAATTGAGAAAATAAGGCGTGATAAGCTACGCAATGAGAACTTTTGAAGCCACAAGTACTTTAGACAAATCCACTTACTACACCTACCCATGGTAGCCGAATGATCGCAGCGCCAGAGTGCGCGGTAACAGTAACGCTTCAAGTCAGCCCAGAGTTAAGCTGAACGCAATTATCTGAGACACTGCCGTGCTGCGTTCCGTGAGTAGCCAATAACTAAGTGACGTATGTGTCTAGCGATTCATGTTATAGTATAGAAATAAATACATGACTGACTTTACACCAAATATAAATTTAAGTGGATAATAATTGTGAGGACTCAATAAAAACATATAGATAGATAGATAGATAGATAGATAGATAGATAGATGGATAGATAGATAGATAGATAGATAGATAGATAGATAGATAGATAGATAGATAGAGAGAGAGAGAGAGAGAGAGAGAGAGAGAGAGAGAGAGAGAGAGAGAGAGAGAGAGAGAGAGCATTTATTTGGTCCATCGGGGTCGTTGCTCTTGAGGTCGAGTGGGTGGTGTCCTCATTCCAGAACTCCACTGGCCATGGCTGCTCGACGTACTTGCTGGATAAGAGCTTCTTGTCCCGCCAGGGTATCGCCGGTCAGCTGCACCTCCCACCGCTCAAATGGCGTGCTAGGCGTCTTTAAGTGCTGAGGTTTGCCCCCGTACCCCCACGAGATGTGAGAGAGTGTAGGGCGTGTGTCGCCACACCAGGGGCAGATGCCGCGATATGTATGTGGGTACATTTTGCTGTATATGTGTAGGTTTGGGAATGTGCTGGTCTGAATAAGTTTGAGAGCTGCTACCTCTTCAGTGCTGAGCTTTCTGTGAGGGGGAGGATAAATGCTGCGGTTGAGTCGCTGGATCTCGAGTCGGTCGCAGTAATTGGATGGCAGGGGCACGAAGGTAGAGGGTGGGGATTTGTGTAGAATTACGTATTTGTAAACTTGGTGCTTCTATTTGTTTCGAAACTTGCCAAATTCTGGCAATCCTCATAAAAACTTCAGACATTAAACGAAAGTTCCGCTTTCTGCAGTCACTACAATTCAACTTTCTATTTCAACTGCAGCACATTTCACTCAAACCAGTCAAGGGTTTGTCATATAAAAACATTTCTATGTTTTGCGTGTATTTGGGTAGGCGGCATGGAAGTTGGGCCCGAGTGAAATTTTCTTCTTAATTAAGGCATCGAAAAACTAGAGAGTGCTTGACCCGTCGCGGTTTCTTAGTGGCTATGGTGTGGACTGCTGAGCACGAGGTCACGGGATCGAATCCCGGTCACAGCGGCCGCATTTCGCTGAGGGTGAAATGCGAAAACACCTGTGTACTTAGTTGTAGGTGTATGTTAAAGAACCCCAGGTGGTCCCAATTTCCGGAGTGTTCCCTACGGCGTGCTTCATAATCAGATCGTGGTTTTGGCACGTAAAACCCCATAATTTAATTTTTAGAGGGTCTTTGTTAGCAGAGGAAGAGTGACACTTTCGGTAAACGAAAAGGCTTAGAGCCTTTTGAAATCGTAAAAATCCGTTTTCAGAATGATAGCGCCGACCCTACACTGAGTATTATGTTACAGTTATGCGGACAGTGGCGCCGTCGGAGCCGCAACTGCCGCCATTGTGCTGTCACGGTGTCGGCGCGCATGCGCGCCTTGCGCGTGGAAGTCTTCAGAGACGCGTAGTGTGTTTGGCTGCAAAAACGACGGAGACAACTAGACGAACTTCACGCTCCGCCCAGTCGACTCTGCCGGAGCCATGCACAGCGCTCCAGCTTCTCTTGTTACGCCTCTGGCCTTCCTTCCTATCTCCGCATCGGAGCCGAAACGTGAAGGGCAATGCCAGCTGAATCCTATGATAATAAGCCCCCAAAGCTGCTCTGGTCGTTACATAGAGTTTCACTAATTATGTCTCTGTGAACAAATTAGGAGCAGACCACGCCAAGGCAACGACGATACAGAATTTTGCAGCCATACACTTGTTTAGTTAACATATTATAATTAAACAATTAAATGAAGCAGGATAGGATTTCGTATAATGAGATAATGCACGTTGTAGGGCAGGATCCACCATGACACACATTAATGGAGATCACTGAAACCAACCACCTTGGCCGAAACCCGAGGTGATGGCATTCTTAGAATTTGAACGGATTTTAATTTTCGTTACATTCGAATAAAATCACATGCCAGCAATATGCATAGTGCTCCTACTGCCACAACTTAGGTCGGCTTCTTAAAGGGGCTGATGCCCTATAGGCTCAGTTCACAATGCCTTTAAGGTTAGGTTTCCATCAGAGGTTCGGTTTTATATTTGTTGAGGTTACCTTAAGTGTGACTAGTTAAAGTCATTTTCTGAGCTAGGAGAGCAAAATTACCACGCAATGTTTCCACAGTCAATGCAATGCTCTGCGGAAGTATCACAGCCGTGAATTTATCAGTGGCAACCCAACTAACGCGATATGAGAAGCGCAGGCCAATCTTGAGCATTCTTTATGTAAATTGGGAGGAAATAAATGATCTTAGCTATCTTAAAAAGCTATTTCAAGGATAAAATTCCACATTTTGTGCGAATTTATTGATCTGCTTCACTGACCTGGTAGTCGCGAGAACTCTGGCAGGGATGACTGGACGAGAGAGGACGGCGAGAGTAGCGCGGTTCAGTGTTCATGGATACCGGGTGTTTTCTTTTTACAGCATGCAGAATTTTTAAAAACCACCTGCGACAGGCAGCACAATTGCAGTTAGTGAGCTTAAAGAAGCCGATATTGCTGGCACTAATACACAAACAGATAATTACCAAACAGTCACTAATTAACTTTCTAAATAATTACCTTGCGTCACATGTTGCAATTTAAGAACTGCAGCCGGTAGGTTCGCAAGGTGGATCCACTTAGAACGAGTCGTCAGGATGACACCAGTTTTGAGATAGTAACTCCCAAAGCATGCGACGAAATACATGGGCGTTCTAACTACTTTTGTGTCTCAAGCTCATACAATGGTGGTTTGTTCGCAGCTGTAAATATTTCATCAAAACAATTGCTAAAGAATCAATTACTATACTAATGAAGTTTTACCTCAAATAACATTTCATTAATTTTTTTCGCTTTGTTTTACGAACGCGCTCTCCGTGGCTAGAAATAAAGACGTACAAGTGGCTGTCATTTTCTTTGATGCGGAACCTTATTGTGCCTGGGTATTACATGGCTAAGGTACAATGTAAAGAAATAAAGAAATTTAAAATAATATGCTTCCTGTAATGTGAAACAGTAATATGATTTTGCAGTGCGCAGTAAGATTACAACGCAGTAATATTTAAAGTATAGATAAAAAGATCACCCCTAAAGAGAAAGTCTTGCCTATAAATTTGTATATGTAGAGAGAGAACTTACAATGGAACAGCGCTCGATATTCAACAACCTCGCTAAATTTCTAAAATTTATTTTATGTTGCATTCCCCGTTCTTCGGCCACTGGATAGAGAAGTTACAATGGACGTGTGCTACCACGACACAAATGGTATAGAAGCTCTTAATGTATGATATACACATGTGCCGGATTTTTCTATGTATGTACCTTTCACCACTATTATACCCTCGACAAATAGGGGGCTTATATGCAAACCACAAGCATCATGCATCGCCCCCACAAGCAGTGCACTTGTTGAACATTAAATCACTCTAACGTCAGTTGTAAAAAACATTATACGGTTTCACGTGCCAAACTGAGATCTATGTTCTGTGTGAATTAGTGTTCGTCTATGGGCCAACGAGTGCGCTACCTTTGGAACAATAATGGTCAACCAGCTAGCACCTCTTAAGCAAATGCATCCCCTTTCTTCTCGTGTAACATCACTGGGTCGACGTCTCGCATAGTGCATCTGCCTGATTTGGTGTTTACGATTTGGCATAACTTGTCAACAGTGCAGAGCATAAATGTAGAAATCGCGCAAGATTGAAGTTTTGACCGTTGTGCTGCGTAACGATAAACATTGCATGAGGTTGCATGCGGTATGTGACGGAAGTAAACACAACCGTATGGATCTCACTTAGCATTTCGATGGCCGCTCCACTGAGGTCACGCTTAACATAGATGATGACATGCGCGTTGGATCTCCATATGTACAGCCACCGTCATACTTAGCCCAAACTCGCCTTAAGCGGCTTTTTGGGTTCTGCTGCAGGAAGTGCCAGTGATTTCTGAATGGGTTGCCTTGCTTTTCCTAGCTTATTTAGTATTCTTTCCCATACTCGTATTCTTCGTGCGCTAGTGTGTCTGTCCAAGTTAAATCGCTATAAATGTGTCTTCTGCGTTCGTATTAATTCTGACGGCGGCTGTACGTACCTAAAAAAAAAACATATTCATGAAGAGTTGCGTAAATGAAATTATTATTGGTTGCATACCCTATAGTTACGCAGCACCCTGTCGAATGCAAACCAAAGCTGTAATACAAAGAGCAGCGCAAAGGCTGATATGGGCCTGTTTGCTGGAGCTTGCAGTGGACGCACGCACTAGGGGCGTAGCCAGGGGGAGAGGGGGCTTATGGGGCTTCAGCCCCCCCCCCCTTCCCGAAATCTTTTCGTGTGGTCCATGCACCGCCGACGAAAGCAACCCCCGGCGCCGGAAATCATTGTGGATTTTGTCTGGAATGTATTTTTGACGCTCGAAAAGACATTCAACCGCGAAGATAGCGAACTCGGGCTGGATTTCGCGGCAACGCCCATGCACCGAGAGTCACATAACGCCAAGCAGCCCCATCCGACCAGAAAGTTTAAAGGGCGCTTTGATGGTGAGTGGGCTCGCCGCGGCATCTCGCTGAGGCCGCGGAATCTATGGAGCGCATGAATGTCTATTCCGAAAATTTATGGGTTTAAATCTCAAACTCTTGATGTGAAAGGTGCATTGACATTTCCAAACTTGTACTTTAGATTTTCAGTTGCGGAACTTTAGATTTTCAGTTGTAGGTTTAATGTTGTTATAAACATTTGACGCGAAAGGTCCATTGACTTTTCTAAAGTCTTACATCGGAACACACAACGAGACAAGTCAAGCCAACACACTAGCAGACAAGTTGACAAAGCATGCAGCGAGGTTCAATGAGACGAAGCGTTGTGGTGGTTCATTTCTGCCGCCATGTCACATAAAAAACTTCAACATTTTTTTTAACCTATGCCAAAACATCCATGTCAAAACACTAAAGCCAGCCAAGGTAACTACGTTCCTATTTATTTTTTCTACTTTGACTTTTATTCTCGAGGACACATTGAGTCTCTTCAATTATTTTTTGTTCTCGCTACCATACCCGCGGGCTGCGAGAGCCAGCCAGAGCGCATACGTTTTTCTCGCGTGGCCCCGACCACCGCGCGCGCACTTCGGTGCGCGTTCGGTTTTCTCCGGCCGCGTGAATTTTCGCCTGGCAGGGTTTTGTACACTTTCTGGTTAGCAGGCGAGAAAAAGAAACAATGGTCGCTCGCCGCCATCACTCTGGGGACTCGACGGATTGCACCGCGTTCGCTTTTGCAGAACTTCTCCGGAAAGTCTTGTCTCGCCGGTGTAGGATACCGAGCAGTATGCGTATGGTTGTTTCTCAGTGGACCAAGCGTCTCATGTTTTCTTCGATATTCCTTCCGTAGCCACATTATGTGCCCAAAGTAAGCATCCGATTGTGGCCAACATACTTACATACTTTCCTATGCGTTTTGTTTTTCATTTCGGTGTCCCCGCGCCACAGAAAGAAAAAATAATACATTGTTGCGGCGCAGCGAATTGTCGCATGGTGAAAATTCGATTTTGTCACTTCTTTTGTGGGAAGTAATTAGCCACGGGATGCTTCAGTTGCCAGATACTTTATTATATTATTGCGATAGCATTTATATGGACACTCCAGGCGAATTCCTGCCGTCGCCGTCACACGCATGTTTCGTATAAAGTCCAAGGGCGATAACATCGTGACCGCATGCCGCATGCTGTATGTGCGACGGGAAGCGTGGGGGGGGGGGGTGGAATGGCTGAGCCGACGATGGTGGTTCAGTCGTGTGTGCACAAAGGAGAAAAGCGGGGAGCAAGCGCGCCGCCTTCCATCGCGCGCGATACATCGGGGGGAGTGGATGGAATTGGGGCGGAATCTAAGATTCTGTGAATCTGTGATCGCGCAACATGTTTATTTGCCTTGTTTGACGCATTATACACAGCGACTTTTTCTTAGATATGTAGATTTATTGGAGACTTATACGTATATTTATATATCTTGTTGCGAGGTTTCGTGTATACGTGCAGTGAACTATGTTTCCAGTCACACTTTTTGCCCTTTATCAAGCTGTATCTTCGCATTTTTATATCCCATT
The DNA here is from genome assembly GCF_050947875.1 of Dermacentor variabilis. Lineage (NCBI taxonomy): Eukaryota > Metazoa > Arthropoda > Arachnida > Ixodida > Ixodidae > Dermacentor > Dermacentor variabilis. Next base: position 10,157,734 of record NC_134578.1, on the reverse strand, counting down.
GTATCTTCGTATTTCTAATGCACAAGTGCGAGTCGCAATAATGGTTCGGTTCATTATCTGCGAGGCATGCGCGTAGCAGAGTGGCATCTCTTATTTACAAAAGTGGTACGCCCATGTGAGGATAAATGTTCTTTAATGTTCTCATACACTTGGTTGAACATGGTTGCCTGACATAATGGACACCCCAAAAGCTGAACAGCGTGGTGTCGCGAAGTTTTTGACAGCTAAAGGTGTTTCCCAAAAAGAAATTAATCGCCGTATGGCTGCCGTGTACGTTGAACATTGCATATCATTGGCCATTGTAAAGCGTGGGAGCAAACGGTTCAAAGAAGAATCGGAAAGTTGCAAAGACATTCCAAGACCGGGCCAAAGTCATCGTGCAATCACATCCCGCACAATTTCAAAGGTTGATGAGCTCATGAGACAAGAATTGAGGACAAGCATCGATGAACTGGCAGAGCGTGTGAAAATCAGTCACGGCTCGGTTCACGCCATAATTCATAAGCACCTCGGTTATCGGCTCTTGTGCGCGCAATTGATGCCCGAGATTTTGATCCACCGCCAGAAGATGGAGAAGTTTGGCGCTGCTTTGACTAATCTGATCCGGCATCACAATGAGGATGACGATTTCTTGTTTGCTATTGTGATCGGGGACGAACTACTACGAGTCTGAAACACTACGGCAAAGCTTACAGTGGAAACATTCGAATTTACCACGGCCATAGAACGCAAAGGCCGTCATTTTCGCCGGAAAGGAGTTGTTGGCTTTTGTTTATCGTCAGGGGCCATTACTGATAGAATTTGCTCAATCTTGAGAGACTATCAATTGTTTCCGATATTGTGAAACGCCGGAACCACTGCGTGTCGCCATCAAGAACGAACTACCTGGAAAATTGACGAATTGGGTCATCTTGTCCCACGATAATGCCCATCCCCATGCCGCTGATGTGGTTAATACAAAACTGGCAAATTTCAAGTGGGAAACCCTGCAACATCCGTCATACAGTTTAGACCTGTCCCCTTCCGACTTCCACATTTTGGGGCAACCGAAGAACAGCTCAACGGAACTAGATTCGTGCCGGACGATGACGTGAAAGAGCCAGTTACAGACTTTTTGAAGCAGCAACTAAGGAGTTTCATGAGACGGGAATCACGCGACTCGTTAGTCAATGGGGCAAATGTATAAATTCTCATGAAGACTACTCTTTAATAAAGTACCCCGTTTGTCATATATTCGCATTGGCTCACATTCATTTGACTCACCCTCGTATAGCTTGCAGAACTCCTGCTTTTTATACGTGCTCTCTGTTGCGACATTAATTTTGGTGCTATTACTCACGATTCACGACCGGTTACAGCTGCTCCTGCGTAATACATTGGAACAAATGCCAGCGTCATGGAGATTTTTCGCTGGCCATTGCATATATACAAGAATGTAAACACGGTTCTTGAATGACTAAGTTTCGTTAACATATTTGTCCTCAACTTGTTCATTTCATGGCCTTTTTATTTTTCATATCATCGGTATGCACTGCTTTCCTGGTTTCGAACGGATATAGTTCTAAAGTTCGTGTGATATTTTCTTTACTTATTAAATAGACAAAAACATGGAAGCATTGATATCAGTTACTTTGGGCACAATTTTTGGCACGTACGAGAATATTCTTTTATGAAAAAATACACATTTTACTTGTTTGGACAGTGCGTAGCGTTCAAGAATTCGTTTGCAGCATTTTTGACAATGGTAATGCAGTTATTATTCATGTATTTGATCCCTCGACAAATTGTTTAAGAGGAAGCTTTAGCTCAGGCCCAATCCTGTTCAAATACATGTAAAATGCAGAAACGCTTTTCTGAGATAATCCTGCTAATTGCTTTTAATGAAATTTGTTGCATTTGAGAGAGAAGGTAAATTATAGTGTCTGTTGGAAACGGAATTTCGATTTACGGCCTGAATTTTGTATAAATATTTCGAAAATTTTGAAATTTCGAAAAAATAGAAGCACGACGTTTACAAAATAATAGCTATGTACCAAGAACAGATATCTCGGTTCTGTAATCGGCAACTATTAGGAAAGTCAATGCGGACAAATTTGGTGTGTCAATTTGTATCTTGCGTGAATTGGTTACGCTGTGTACAAGAGTTCTGCAAAAGTCGTATTTCCATAATACTAATTTTTTTAGATCCATGTTTAACATATCTATTTTTTCCGCTGTAGATGTACTATTGGATGCAATTCACAGAATTGTGCTATCCTTTTTCATCGTTGAGTTACTGAGTTTTAAACTTGATAGTTTCGTTTTCTGAAAATTTGCGATTTTTGCCAATTTTTAGTAAAGAATTGACCGCCTAAATAATATTTTGAAACCAAAAGTCACTATAATTGAAGTTTTTCTTTTAAATTCAACAAACATCGCCAAATTTGATGCAGTTGTTGCGAGGAAAAACGAATTACCTTTCTACATGTACTTAAATAGCAGCACCCGACCTAAAGCTTCCTCTTAAGGAGGGGGCCGACCGTCAACATGAGCCCTCCCCCCCCCCCCCCAAACGAAATTTCTGGCTACGCCACTGGCACGCACATATACCTGAAATAGAAATATCTCCGGCAACATAGCGATGGACGCGGCGCGAAACTGCTGTGGGCTAGGCAAAGGAAAGTTCTATTAAAAAAAGAAAAAAAAGAACGCGACTTCGAACGCAGAAAATGGTCAAGAAGGCGACACAGTGGTAAATTCGAAAGTTTATTTTCCCCTGTCCGTGGTTTTTGGAAATAGTTTAAATAACATGTTCTGTGAAATAACAAATGTATGCTATTCACCTTTGATTTGTGTTCGATTTCTCAAGCTCTTTATTGCGTTCACGGTGAAAGGTCTGACATGAATAAAAAGTTATGCTGACCATTGCACATAGGCTCGCGCAAAGAAAACTGCGTAAGCAACACGCTGCGAAAGCACGACCACAGTGTTTGCGCTCATGGAGATGACTGACGTCGCGCCACTCGTGACGTCAGTGGGACGTCAACGGGATGACGTTCGACAAGTATTTGGCAAGTATCTGAGGACAACCATTTCGCTACGGGAGAGCGCACTACCTATTATGCCCACCGCAAGCGTGCAGACTATTGCCCTGTCCCTGAAGACGTTGCGCTTATTTCTCACTGTCGGTCGTGATGTGCTGCGGGCGGCTGACGAGATTTTCTCTTGCTCCTTCGACGTATTTATTAGGCGCCCCTCTTTGACATATCTCGTAGACTCATATGTCATTTGTTATCACACGCTACGTCCACTACAATATTAAGATATTTCTTTCTCACTTATTTTTTCGTCAAAGTGAAAAAAAAGCAGCAGTCATTTGTGTAGTGTGTTCTGACAGCTTTTTAAAAGAAAGAGATGGCAAACACATGCGAAAATACTTTGAAGTCCCTAACGTCGCAATAACGTGTGGGAGCCAGGACATTTGGAAAATGTCACCCTTGATGTTATCCTAGAATAATCATCTTTCTTTCTGACAAATAAAGGCAAATAGAGTCTTGAAAAAAAAAAACTTCACCAGATGAATTAGTGTTGCTGCTTAGAGTGTTTAAGTGTAAGTTGTAATTGGCCATAGTCGCGTGATGGTCACGTTATCACGTTGGTGCTTTCATTTGTGACAGGCGCCCCATCGCCAATCGTTCAGGGAGCCCGTTTATGCGTGTGACAGTTTTATCTTTGAGTGTCAAGAAGTAAACGTGGGATAACGTAGGCTTTCAGCATACTGCCGGTTGCTTAGGTCATGTGGCTGAGCACGCTTTCTGGATATCTTAGTTACGTTAAGAAGTTAGTGCTTAGGAATACAAAAACAAAACGTGTACGTGCATTAGTGCAGCAAAGGTAAACACCTGGGCAAAGGGTGCGATTCGCATTGCTTGCAGCACAAAAAGGACGTAAACTCAAAATACAGTTCTGACAGGATAGCCGTCGATATATATATATATATATATATATATATATATATATATATATATATATATATATATATATATATATATATATATATATATCGTATAACTGAAATCTGCGAACCTCTCCAGCTGGGCCCCGCTTAATCCTACCCTACCTATCTACGCACGTATCAGCTTTCACATACATGCTGATATGGAACGACTTCACAATCTCACGAGCCTTCTTCGTAGTATACTTCTTGTACATTTTCTTGCACGTTGTTTCTATCTCCTTTTTTGATTTGCTACTATTGCATGATATCGCATTCTCTAAGGAGATGTGTGAAAACGAATGGAACCATCTTTAATTTGTTCTAGTATCCCTCGTCTATATTCATCTTTCCACACATGTGCGTGTATCATATCTGAGTGTTGTAGTTACTGTAGACGGGCTATAGACTGTACAACTTTATCTCTTCGATTAAAGACCAACTCGTTTCATCCTCAACCTCTCATCATACTGATTATAACGCCGTCTTCGGCATTCAGAGAATATACTATATGAAATGTGACTCTGCGCTTTCAGAACAACACAAATGTAAGGAGGAGTGGAGAGACTTGAAGGGATCAGCAAAAGCCGAGCAAGGGTTCTCTCCTAGAGTCAATTTTTCGGCAAAGGGACAATTTGGTGTGGAAAATTATCAATATGAATAATTTTAAAGAACTATCACTATTATCGGTAGTTCATTTGCCGGTAGTTTTGCGTCACTAGGACGAAGAAAGGTCTTCTTGTGAAAACGTTGCCTCCACAAGGCATCAAATGTTTCACCACCATCGACTTCGAGCTCGGTTATACGCTTATGCAATGCGTGTTGAACTATGAAGCCACTGATTCTGTACGCCTTTAAAACGAAGACGCTTTACTTCAGTATACTCAGTGCCTTCCTCGACATTTGACCTTAGTAAAGAGCTGTGTGACACTGATGTGCAGTAAGGTCAAGCGTGCACTTTATACTGCTGTCGCCCACTCTTGATGACAAATTCATAGAAAACGAGCTCTCGCGATTTTCTTTGGTCTTTTGGCATTTCCTTCTTTTCTGCAACGGCTTCTTTACGTTTTGGTCTTCCAGCTCATTTTTTTTTGCAGTCGTTGTCTAGCGAGTGCCAAGTTTCGTTTGTCGGAAAATCCTTTCCCTAGTGCTCGGCTGCAATATTTAAAATTCTTCGAGTAAGCCGTTTCAATCTTAAGTGTTGTTAACGAACGCGTACTCCAATCAGTGCTCGAACTGTAATAAATAAAAAAATATCTGTATTTCCGCTCTGCTGCTCAGCTGCTCGTTTTGTTTCACGGGTATTTAAGGCTGGTCAAGCTGCCACGAGCAGCTTTTTTCTCCACTTGTCCTCTGCAATACTGTATTTTATTTTGTGTAAATAACGCATACTTACTTACCTACTTATTGATGAGAATGCTTCTGCGTTTTGTTACTTTTTTATATTTAGAGATACTATAAACACTGCAAGAGTCATACAGGAGTGGACATACAAGCATAGTACAGGCGTGTACTTGAACATTTACTTGTGGTAGGCGTACTTCGAACAGATACTTTTTCAAGAAACCGAAGACGATTCCCTGTTGACTCTTCTCAAGGAACTGTTCCTGCTCATGAAACACTCTCTGGTACTCGGTGCCGTGTAGGTGCGTTGAATTCTGTCGTTGCCTCCGTTTCTGAGCACGTCTAACCTCATCCGTGGCGCAGGCCACACAGCCATCTGTTATGATCAAATTCACTCATTCGCTCAGTTAGTGGCTTGTTCATCATTAAATATGTGATGTTTAAGAAATGTTGGCGCCTCTGATTGGCATCGGCTGCTCATTGTCACACGAAAATAATAATAACGAAGGACGCAGGTACAAAAAAAAATAACACGCTCAACTTTAGAGGCAATAAATGCAAACAAGGCAAACACACTTAAAGTCAAGGCCCACGAGTAGGCGAAAAACGCAGTCACGTAGTTATATGGCATACGCGTGTCCCCATATAGACAGATCGAGAAAAGTGTCGCATAACTACACTAAAGTCAGGGCACAGAAGAAAGCACCGAATAAGTTCTCAAAAAGGCACATGAACTCAGGCATACAATGCAACAAACTGAGGACAAATAAAATATATCTTTCGTGAGTGTCGCTCGCTTTCAGAAATCTCTGAAGCGCCATTAACGCTCACCTTTGCAATGAATATGTTGGCTATGGACCTAAGATATTTCTCAGGCTGCACGGCCGGCGGTTCAGTGTCATGAAGTCACCTATTAAACGCTGTCGTTGTGGGTCGTACTGTGGACATTATAAAATATACCTTATACCCTCATTTACGTGGCCAGAACTGCATCGCGGACTGTCAGCGCGTGAAAGATTGTCCAGCAAGTGTTACCGAGCATAAAGCATCCAGCATAAAGTACCGAGGCGCAGACAAGCGTTTCAAGAGATATGCTTATATCGTATGTGCACGCGATTTAGAATACAATTGTACAATTTTTAGACCACTTGGCAGGCGCAGTGTGCCTCTATATAACGAGGAAATCAAGCCCTGAAAGGTAATTGTAGCCGCTTAAACCCCAGCTTGCCGTGAATATGAAAAATACTTATTCGGTGTAGAGCCGGTGTTCTCGGTATGTTCTTATGGTTAAGTTTTACATAATCAACTGTTGTTCACGTGCGGATGAAAGAAGCATTTATTAGCGTTTTCCTGGGGCTTACCCTGAGCTCTGTATTTATTTATTTATTTATTTGTTTGTTTGTTTGTTTGTTTGTTTGTTTAGTACACGCTGCAGACCAATCTGGTCCAAGCAGGATGGGGAATACAATTGACAATATATCTGCATTACAAAAAAAAAAGATCATGATAGCATTTGAGGAACGAACTCCAAAAAACATTATCATCTAGTCATGCAGGGCTTCATAAGGTTCTATTAGGCTATTACAGTAGGACACAGAACACGGAAAAAAGGAAACTTATAAATGTTAGCCCTTGCAAAGTAAGGGGTTAGAAAGTGTGTTTGGTGACGGCGCGTAGGTCTTGTAGACAATGGGGAAAGAAACTATGTCTGATCAGTAGCCATTTTACCATTAAGAAATAAGCTAAAAATATTCAAACGATATATTTTTCTTCTTGAGTCAAACAATTTAATGTTGTTAGCTTTCATGCATAAACAATGCCTGTGATATTTGGCAAAGTGTCAGAGACTGTGTGATGTCGGTCGGAGATATTTGCAAGGGGACACCTGGTCACTGTCCGTAGCAACGCAGAAACAATGATAAGACAGGGTCGCAGCAAGAGCAAGACAATGCGGTGTACTGCCTTGTCCTGCACTTTTCCTTGCCATCAATTTGTATTTGCTGTGTTGCTTTCTTGTTGTTGTGCGTAACCAGACTCAAGTAATTGTTTTCTGATCTCTGTCAGCATTTCCGGAGACGGCTGTTTTGTTGGAGAAGAGGAGCGGGCGTTTTGCTATGCATGCGATTTTTCTTTAACGCGCCGAACGAGAATTACGTACTCAGATTTCATACCTTAATATTCGGCTTCGCGTACGTTGGCTTCGCTTTACCAATTTCAAACCAGTCGTCCCTGGGGCTTGCCAAATATCTTCCTGTCAAGGCACTCTCCTAAGTTTAGTGTTAGGTGAAACAGACAAAATTAGCGCTATGTGCGTTCACATAGCCTGGTGAGATGGACAGCGGGAAACAATATATTTATTTGGCCACAAAGGTATTCTCACTGTGAGCACATTATTCAGCTTAAGTGCGCTACGGATTAGTACATTCTAGAAGCGAAGACGTTCTGGCCGCTTGGTACATCGTTAAAGGCTCAACATAGCTCGAAACATACGTGGCTGAAAGAACGGTACAGGGAACACGAGCGCTATATCTTACAACTGAAGGTTTGATGAAAGCCCTCCAACCCCTGTGAAGCGTGACGCTTGCACGAAGCCGTGTACGGCTCCTCCCAACGTTCTAAAGGCAAGTAGCAATAAAATGCGATAGTCATTGCTTGAAACGATGTAAAATAAAAATAAAGAAACGACATTTATACACGAAAAGACGTTTTAAGTAATAATAGTATTACATCACTATGTGCCATGATAGCGTTGGGAGGCATCCTGCATTGCTTCGCGCAAGCGCCACTGTACACCAGTGCTGGAGGGCTTTCATCAAACCTTCAGTTCTAAGCTATAGCTTGTGGGTCCCTTCATTATATTTTTTCAGCACCGTGTTGTTTCGAGCTGTCTTTGCTTTTGAACATTGCGTTCATTTACAGAAGACATTCCTCGCCCAGAGACCTCCGATTACTTATGACCCAAATGAAACCGCCACACATGAAATTTTCCCGGCTTCACCACTTCGTCTAAACCTGTACAGTCTTTCCATCATCTTGGCCGAGTGTGTACAGCGGTCTAGTTGCCTCGAGATAGTTTAATGTTGCGCGTTAAAGGTAGCACGCAGGCGCAAGTGCTAACCAATTTTTGGTGGTAGAAAATTGTCTAGAGAGAGAGAGGAAAAAGGGAAATCATCCGTAGTTCTACAGGGCGCATGCATCATCACGCCTTCCTGTACAGTCAACGAAAAATATACGTATGTAATCAATGCTGAAAACAATAATCCACGTCATCAGTAGGTTCATTAAAGCACTGTTCCTTACGAGATATTGTCAACTGATATCCCGCGTTATTGTTTTTCCCGGTAAAGCAATAATTGCTATTTGGGTTTTGTGTCATGTGTCATGTGTCCCTGTTCCCCTTGACAGTTCGAGATCCTCGTAACTTTGCCGCACAACCACAAAAAAGACAATTTTTTTTCTAATCTTTTGCACCCCTTTCCCCCCTTCACCGGCGCAGGCTAGCGAACCGGCGATTTACTCTGGTTAACCTCCCTGTGTTTCGTTTGCTTTTATATGTATCTCTCTCTGGGAATGGCGAAGGTGGTGATCTTTAATATTCCCTATGTTCTTATGCTCTGTTCAAGCTTGCGTCCATGTGTTGTTTTTGTGCTCATGAAACATTTTTTTCCTCCGGGATCCGTGAGCGTTATAGGATAATGTTGTGTAATCTCGTTGAAGACCTGTATTGATAGTTTTTGTTTTTAAGATTTCAGTATAGCTTTCTTAGTTTGTTGTTTTTCGTAGTGACGATTTTCAAATAGCCGGCCTCTTTAGTGGTCAAAATTCTCATACTTTACTGCTAAGGGAAAGCGTTCTTTCAAGGCTATCTTCATATGTTAAAGACGACGGCAACAACGACAGCGATGCTAGCGACAACAATAACAGCAACGACAACAACAACAACGACGCCAACCTCCTTTTGTTATGACGGGAAGAGGTTGACGACTACTGGCACCAGTTTTTTTTTTATTTAATTTCGGCCGTACCATCTATTCCTAGTTATACGTCGAGTTGAACGCGGCCCGTATAATGTACGCGCAGTAGACGCCGTAGGGCTGCAGTCGCAACGGCATTCAGTAGCACTGGCCTCTGTGGATGTCGCCGTCATTCTTGGGGTTTGGGCCCTGGGCCTTTCTTGCACTCTCACTGGCCTTTGGGGGCTTTGCGGTATGTCAAGCTTAGCACGCCCGCAGACGCCTCGGACGCAAACCTGAAGGCATAAAAGAGGTATTAGAATGTAATTTTAGATCACCGCGCTACGGATTCGTTTTATTTATTAACGTTTCATGCAGCGGGAGGGGGGTAGAGGGTGGTGAGGAAAAGTAAACGTGACCAACAATGTCGACAGAAGTGTACAAACAGTAAAGAACAACAATAGAAAACGTAAATACAGAATAGGAAAGTGTCACTCTCGCCTGACAGCAATATAGGATGACGCATATGGCTTTCGCTCTCTTTAATCTAGTCTCGACTGCCGCTTCTGAGTGAGAAACCCTAGTAAAAAAAAATAAGGCTATACCATCGTCATATACCTAACCTAGTATATAGCTCGTTACCATAGTAGTACCGCGTCTAGAAAAACACGCAGTTTGAAATATTTAATTCTTTTTTCTCGAAACAAGCGACATAAAGATTGTGTGACGTGAAATTTTTCATCTTGTCGTCCGTTGTGTGTGTGTGTGTGTTTTTTTTGTTACGATACGAAACAGCAGAAACTATTGCCAAAGGGCTGGCTACAATTTCCGCGGATCTCCGTACATGGACACCAAATTAAAAAAAGAAAAATCTTTGCTTAGGTTTGCAATACGAATTCATAAAGTCTGCCCCCTTAGCTTATAATTGCCAACATAGTCACACAACGTTGCCAGCCACTATCGTTTCGAGACATTATACTTCCAAAAGCTGTGCGTGTAGTTGTCGACACATTTTGGTAGCGGACTATAAGGCCTGAGAAGGCACATTCATATCTTCACATTTATTATAGTGCTTCTTACATACCAAAGGTTCGTAATGGCCCAAGGAAATAAATATGCTCTCAGTAGCATTGCTTATCGTGATTCATTAGAAACATAAATTTTGAGGCTACGACCACCAATCTCTAACGCTAAATAATGAGCTACAAGGAAGCTTTCTTGCGTCTGTTTTGTATACATAAGTACAAAGTTTAATTTAAGGAAATCCACAGGAGAAAAGGTTTAATAACACATGTATCACTGGAACAGTAACCGCGATCAGAAATCAGTCAAACTACTCGATTCTGCAGGCGTCCATGTAAGTTACGCGAGCAGGCGACCTGCGGAGGCTGAACGATGAAGGTGCGTATTGTGGGGATGCGCGGCTCTCACGCGTCCCCTGATATGTTGTTTTCTCGCATAGCTCCCGTTTCCTGCAATCAGGCTTCGCCACGTAGCTTTACTGCGGCGGTTGGTATGCTTGCAGGGTAGTACGAGAGATGGCGCGAGTGTTGCTCTGCTAACACCACCTAGCGGCGGGGTTACTTGGGCGCAAAAAGGAGAAGGCTCTTCCTCTTTGACTCGGGTTTGGAAAGCGGCGCGTACGTTCTGCGCGTGCGCCGATCCATGCTTCTGCGAGACCGTCTCGCGAAACCTACCCCGGAATGGACGAACACGATCGTTCAAACACGCCACCGTTCGCGTGACCGTACGCGTGAGCGACCAGGCGATGGTGTCCAGCATGGGGCGAACATATTCGCTCGTTATCCGGTCGCGGTGAGTCGGACTTCCGCGATTTGCCGCGCACCCATCGACATGTTTTGTGCATAGCAACTCGGCTAGCAGGCATTAGTCTATGAAAGGTGCAATAAATGTCCTTTTGATTGTTTGCACTACTCTGTTGCCGTTCCTTTGTCCCAAGCGCACGGTTGAGAACCCCACAGTATAAACCACCTAATTTCCGCGATGCATAATTTTCATTGAGGCACTCCTTTAGCTAAACTTGATAAAAGTGAGCGTTTTGTTGGCTTTGTCTGCAGCATGTTGGATATGCGGAGAACAGTAAGATAAAGGAGGTAAGCACGCATCGAGAAGCGTGCATGCAAAACGTACTACCTGGGTGACCCGTTCGAGCTTCGCTTTCTATTGCAACGCGTCTTGCTGTATAAAACATATTTCTGATTTTGCGTGAGTAATACTCCCTCGTGCGTGACAAAAGGTGCAGATAAATCTAGAACAGGCATTTCTCTAACATAATTAGAAGATCGCAGGGTTCGCTGGGTGGTTAAACAGTTTATAGAATCGTGAGCCCTGTTTACACTTAATCAGCCACCTCTCCCCCATTTCCCATTCCCAATTTTCTCTTACCTTGTCTCCTCCACAGGGCATGTAGTCCAATGCATGTACGAAAGAGCTGTAAATCGTGGAATATATGTAGCAAGGGCCGTATCGGCACACCTGGCGGATTTCTGGATATTGGCATTTTACCATGCATTCTCGCATGCGTGGAGAACCCTAAGCCGATGACGAAAGAAATAAAAACACATATATTTGGGAATTGAAGTTTATTCAAAGTGTGATAATGCTTGCACATTTCAGGAGGAGGGCAGAGGGCAAAGCGCCTGATGGTGCCCACCTCCGCACTCACAACCATAGAGTTTGGGAATCAGCAGCAGCGTCACTTGTCAACAACAGAGTGAATGCGATCAAATGAGATCTTTACATAGAACACTTTTCCAACGACACAGGTTCGGCATCATTATCAAGTGGAACTTACACTCAACATATTAGTCATTTTCCTTACGGTAGCAACTGCTCCTTGGCACATTTTTTGTATTGTTTATAATGTATGCACTTGTAATTGTAGCCTATTACGTGTAATGTAAGATGAAATATATTACTGCTATCTTAAAAGGCATTTCTACCGCTGCATGGGCGAAGCAGTAGCAAATAGCGATAATGTGTCCTCTTCTATTTCGCACTGCAAAGTCATTGTAAAGTTAGAAGCGGCATGGCACAAAGAGGAAACATGACATGTGAACTGCAGATATATGGGCAACGCAGAAACACCCTTTCACGCAAACACTCAACGGACGTAAGACAAATTTGTTGTATTTCAAGAAAACAAAACCTAATTAAAGTAAAGGCTGGTAGCATAGTTTATATTTTTCCCATTAGATAAAAATGACTAGCGAAGATAAATTAAGGATAACGATGCATCATGTTTACAACTCCGTAAGTGCACAACTAGAATAGATGCCGCAATTCTCTTAACAGTAAACGATCAAGGCTTAAACCAAATGAATGCGTATAACTAATTTGTAGTTCATGTAAACTATACTTAGCTCGTTTTGTGAGTTTCGCAAAAATCGCACTTAAAACAGTGGTATTTTCTATAGTTCATCTCACCATACTTTTAAAAAATCGCGATTTCCGTTATCTTGTACAGTTAGACTGTTTCAGGCTTAATGCTTCCCGTTTTTTTGGAAGCTTGCAAATTGTTTAACTTCACAGCGAGGCTGTCAGTTAGAGCACCACAGCGTTTTTCCTGCGGTGTCATGTGGTGCCACGGTCACTATCGAATGTCAGCAAGAAAACGAGCAACGCAGCCTCCATCATACGGGGAGGTTTAAACCCTATTGGAATCGGAACCCCGAAGCGGCCGTACGATTATAGTCATTGACAACCTAATAATTACGAACAAGCTCCGCCTACAAAAGTACAGTGCACTATGTCTTCACCTCTGGAAAAAAGCCTAGCCAGGAAGTGTGTGCTCACAGCGTAATGATTTTGCTCTCAGGATGTAAATGCTAGGCTAATTAGAAAATAAAGGGTAGTTGTTTCAAGCTAAAATGTTACCTTTGGCTGATCAGCAATACCAAGCTAACCCACAAACTTAGCCTAGGCGTTGAGGTTTCATCCTGAAACCGACAATACAAAGACCGATGTGTGCGGAGAAAATTGTTTGAAGCACGCGTAACTGCTTGACGTCAGGTAAATAAGCGAACCTAATTAGTTGACACGTAGAGACATTGTACTTCTGTGTACCCCGAGACATTGTTAATGAATTCGAGGCTGGCAGTGTTTTTGCATGTGCACTGCAATAGTGTTGTTGAAGTGGAAATGACGAAGCCAGTGTCAAGCAGACACCATGTACTGTTTTATTTGCTTCTTTGTTTTATTCGTATCAAGCACGCTTTGTTGCATGTGCTATATATACTGTACTCAGTACACCGGTATTGATACACACCACAGTTGTACGCGTGCCTACGGGAGATAAGTTTTCTTGGGATCTATGAAAATTGGGTTTGAGTTGGAGAACTTCTATATAAGTTTTTAGCTTTTAGCTTGTCACCGCCTAAAGGATGCCAGTGAGAACGCGCAGCCGGACGCCGGCGTCGGGGAGCATAGAAGTACCAAGCTCGGTTATAGCGAAGCGTTTGAATTTACTTGCACTGTACTTTAGCGGATGATTTGAAAATTACTGGGTAGATTTCGGGCAGTGGTCAACGAGACTTCTTCAAAGGACATGAGAACTTCTTTATACAGCTTCGCAGCCTGTCGTGTGTAAGTTCCTTGGATTTGCGTACATTTCAGAAGGTTTTCTTTTTAGAAGGAGAAATATAAAAATTGCTAACGGAAATGTCTCGCAGCTTCACGAGATTTGGACGAGGTCTGCTTGGTATAGTTACTATTTTATCTATAATAAATTTGAGAATACACTGAAGTCTAAACGAACAAAAGACTCGACCTTTGCACAACTTTCTGTGAACGAAAACGTCCGAAACACGCGAAAATACTTTGATATCCGTGACGTCATACTGACGTGCTGACTTGAAGACGTGCATCACTTAGTAGATAGAAGTCGTATTATGCTTTATTGACCCCTCAAATTGAGAACGGCGCATGGTACTGTTCCCAACAGCCTGTCCCTTAAAGAAGCCCGTACAGTCGACTCCAGTTAATTTAACTCTTACGGTACCGCAAGATTCAGGGGAGTCATCCGATAGGCTCCATTATCAAATGGCGGAAAAATCAACGAATTCAAATCCCCCCCCCCCCCCCCCTTTTTTTTTGCTTGAGGTGCTTTGGAAGCACGATGCAACCAGCATGAGACGAAGAGCGCCGACATATTTAGCCGATGCCTCAGCATGACACATCATGAAACAAGCAGGTGCGGATGGCTTCGCGGCCGGAATAAGCGGCAGTCCGACGAAGATCGAAATAAATTGAAATAAAAAAGCTCCACGCCTAGGAAAGTAGCAGCACCGTGCACCTGCCGAATTTCGTATGTTTTCAGAGTTTTAGGTAATCGCTGCGCGGTTGACGGGGCGCCGGATGGGGTCGAATCGACCGAAGCGACATGCCTTTGAGTTCGAACTAAACCAGTTTTTCTTCCATAGTAATGTATGAGTTTTGGTCGGTACATTACAGAGCATTCGAATTTTCTTTCTTTTTTTTCTTTGTTTCTCGTGTTGCTTTTCTTTTTTTCTCGTACGAGTGTACGACATACGCTGCTGTTTTCCTGCTGTTGCCGCTGCCTGTAGGGCCGCAGGCCTCGTCAAGCTGCTCAATGAGCAGCTTTTTGTTTGGGGTCCATTTTTCCTTGAGGAAAATAAAAACGGTTTCTGATTCTGAATTAACTGAGGTCGACTCTATATAGTTCTACAGGAGACCAGTCTCTATTAGGGACAAGTTTTCGCCACCATTTGAGCAGCTCAAGAAGCAGTGTGTAAATATATCATTCTGAAACACCACTGGAGTTGTCCAAGTGTGCGCAAGCATTGTACCCCTTGCCCATCTCCCCACAGCCCGTTGTCATTAACAGTCTTATCAAACTTCACCCGACTAGTATAAACACTTATAGATCCTTATCGGTTGTCATCAACTTTATCGGACTAAAGCCCACCCTTATCAATCCTTATCGGTTTTTCCAACCTTATGGGACTCGATCCGGCTCTTATCAACTCTTATCGTCGTTATCAACCTTATTGCAATCGATCCGATCCTTATGAACCCTTATCTGCTCTTATGTCCTTATCAACCTTATAGAACATGATCCGACCCTTATCAACTGTTATCGAACTCGATCCAACCCTTATCAATCCTTACCAAGCTTATCATAATTGTTCCGATCATTAGAAGCCCTTAACGCTGTTTAGCACCTTATCCATCCGCATGCAAGCATTAGCAACTGTGATGACACCCATAGGATTCCTCATCACTCCTTACGATCCTTATCATTTCATTGACTAGTTATACGTCAGTGTTGCGGGAGGCGAAGCGCATGAGCCCTCGGAGATCGGTCATTTCGGTAGGTGAAGGAACGCCCCCAACGGAAGGCGCTTATCGCGACCACCGAAATTCATCGGGGATGTGCCATGTCTTGCATTAAATTTTCTCAAAGTAAGAATTTTCCTGACGTCTACGATGATCCAAGTCGACTATACATGTGGTCCTAGAGATGGCTTTTATTACACCGTCAACAAATCTTTCAACAATGATTTCATAGAAACTGTTCTCCATTGACATTTGCTTTCTACCGCCGGTGCAACACGCACTTGTGATTTCTCATTCTGCAATATTTTCTATTGAGCCAAGTGGGTAAGAAACTGGGCTTCTGAGCGTGGGGTCGTAGTTAGAAGCTCGCCTCGACCAAATTTTTTCCTTTCGAAATTATTTTAACGCGATTGCGTTAAGAGCCCCATGTCGCAGAAAATGAGTTGTAGACGTCAGAGTTTGCGTCAGCGGAGTTGTTCGTGAGCAAAATTTCCGTATATATTTAGGCATATGTATATGCCACACCTTGCTATATGACATGCGGTATATGCGGGCTATATTGCCACACCATTCTATCACTAAAGTTGCTGATAAAACCTTAGATTCTTTAAAAATTTATTCCTCGGAATTGTGAGAATGACAGCCCACAAACAAATGTCATGAAACAACACACCGACAACGCATGCCTGTCACTTTTTTAATCGTAAAATAATTTTTTTATTTCATCATTAGTCATTAGCACATGTTAAACCTTCTCAGACTTAATTATTAAAAGTGCCTAACATTAACAGAGACCTGAAAATTATGTACTTTTCTTGGCGCGGCTTTACAAAACCTCCGGTTTCGGCCCACGCAAGAGGCCGCGTTTCAGCCAGAAAGCTCGCCTTCTTGCATAGAGTGCGCCGCCAGCATTTGCTGGTTAACAGTGCGGTTACATAAGCTGCCGTTACTGCGAAGCGTGAGAAGCAGTCGGGGATATGAGTGATATCGCGTTCCCCTCTTAAAGACGAAGCTTATGCGTCCTCCAATTTTTTTGTTTTATGCATTAATTTCCTTATAGCGTTTTGTCTTACGTGAGGTATGGACGGACGAGCGGGTTTTCCCGTTGGATGGGAACAGAAATGCTTATGCATTTAGAAAGTCATCTTCTTTTGCGTACACCTCTTCACGTGTACGCACACTCGAGGATATAAACACTAGATGACATACATGTAACGATCGACTCACCATGTCAGCGGTAATATTCTTTTTGCTCGGAAAGACGTTTTTGCAGAACTCGTTTGGAGCTACTTCCATGCCGGAGTACTTGCCCCGTTTCGTGTGCCCACTGTTGCTTACTTTCCAGCACCCCGGTCCTCGCAATCTGTAATGTATTTACAAAAAGGCAGTTTCCTATAGATACCACTCAAATATGTTCGCGCGGATTAGAAAGTATACGAAAGTAGCGTGGCCACATCTATACACGACAGGCTCTCTGCAGCCGGTTACTGGCACACTGCATTTGAGCACGAGGTCCCCGATTCGTTGCTCGCGTGATAGGGGAGATCCTCAGCATGTGAAAGCGCACAAAAGCACACTTATGTATTTATGCTCACTTACAGGAAGCCCCCTGTCCAGCTTTATTTTTTTCGTCATGGAAGCACTCTTTTATCTTTGTGCGTAGTGTTGCCTGAAGCCAGAGGTCCAGAATATGTTACTGCGTGAGCAACCCATTTTCTAACCGGCATAGCAATATAGTCATTGACAGTCGAAGAAACGGGACTAAAGAAAAAAAAAACGTTTCTAGATAGTTTCGTTGCAACGTCAAGTGTAGGTGGCACCGCTGCTCGTCAAACAATCAGTCTATGGGTCTCACGTGACAACATTCCGAATTTGCTTCAGGCTGCATGGGGAGAAACGATGGTGCTTCGTCCCACCGTCGACGTAGCTCATGATGTAGCCTTCGCTCCAGAGGCAATCTAATGACCCCGGGTCTTTAGGAATCCACGCCATTGGCTTGCTCTGATCGTGAGCGGCGCCGAGCCTAGAACAAGTGGGTGGAAAATTTGTTAGACATCGACATGGAAAGAACCAATGAAGGACCTCAAAAGAGTTGGCAAAAAAACAAAAGAAAACTGAATAACGAATGTGTGTTCCAGGTCAATATTAATTAGCCCAAATTTAATAATTTACAACAGTGCCCTTAATGCATCACACATGTAAGATCAAAGAATTCAGATGTAAAACATATTTTCCGGGTGTCGCATTTTGCGCGAACGACCCCCT
This sequence comes from Dermacentor variabilis, assembly GCF_050947875.1. Taxonomy (NCBI): domain Eukaryota; kingdom Metazoa; phylum Arthropoda; class Arachnida; order Ixodida; family Ixodidae; genus Dermacentor; species Dermacentor variabilis. The sequence goes on along the minus strand of NC_134578.1, from coordinate 10,139,881 downwards.
TACTTGTGTGCTTCAAGGCATAATACGACTTGTTATTAAGTTAACTGGAGTACCAATGCATTTCTCCTCAAAGTTCGGGAATTAATATCTCGAAACTGGTATCGTCCTAAGAATTCGTTCCAAGAGAATCCGCTCTTCGAACTCCACGGCTAGAATTGGTAAATTTCAATATGCGCCATAAGGTAATTAGTTAAAAGCCTATTTATTGAATATCTTTAACTAGTCCATTATGCATTTTATGCTTTTTCTTGCAAGTAATGTACCCCTCTTCGAGTAGATCACTTCATGAACTAGAACTTAGCTATCTGCCACAGTCTACTTTTAAGAAAGAAATTTGAAATTGTTCGCTGAAATATCCTGTATAGTGCCTTCGGAGGCAATGCTGAAATCTGCATAAGAACGTAGGAAGCTTAGACATGGGACTTTTACACCTGTTGCCTTAGTGGTAATCCCCCACTTCACCGAGGTGTTATTGGAATTTCGATATTTAATTAAGAATGTTACTAGGAACTCCTGAGAGGTCTCGTCAGTGTTTGTGCAAGGTGCGCGAGGTTGCTGCAAAGTTTCACTTCGACGTGTTTTCTAGTCCGCCTATGGGGATCGTTTAGAAATCAGCCGCCGGATTCTTGACGAGCCTGGATCACGAGAGGCTACCACGTGACTCGTGTAGCAATCGTTTCAGATAACCCACGGACACACGGATAGTGTTGAACATCGACATGACAGCGTGGGGGGGGGGGGGGCAGGATTTCACTGGAGGTACTCTTAACTACGAACACGGTGCGAAAATCGGCAAATAACAGCGCGTAGGTAAAATAACGACGCGAAGAGACATACAAAGCTTTGCCCTATCTCGTTTCGCCCTGTGCTGTCCACGGTTAAAGGCAATAGGTCACTGTGTGGCTCTCCCTTGCTGGTTACCCGCCGAGGTGGCTTAGTGGCTAAGGCGTTGCACGGCTGAGCTCGAGGTCACGGGTTCGACTCAGTGACACGACCACCGCATTAATATTGGAAGCGAACTAAAAAAAGAACGCTCCTGTGCTTAAGTAGATGTGCGCGTTAAAAAAAAAAAACTCCAGGTGGTCAAAATTAATCCGTAGTCTTCCAATACGACGTGCCTCATAATCAGATGGCGGTTTTGGCAAATAAAACCCCAGAATCTAATTTAATAAATCACTCTGCCGGCATTACAGCTGCAAGTGCCACCTGAAGCTTTACGTCATAAATACGCAACGCGTGTGTGTTGAAGTCCACCAGCGCCACCGGCGTAGCTCATCTGCTTCCGGGCATTTCCAAACTTGTCAGAGGGAGAAGTTCGCACGTGCTTTAAACCCAAGCGTTGCCTTTAAGAGTTGGCTATAGATTTCTTTGCTTTAGACGATGGTGGTGGTGATGGTTCCTGGTGTTTAATGGCACGACTACTATGACTACAAGACTACAAGACTACTATGGCCATAGATCCAGCGCCAGAGCAATAGTGATTGGTCCGCTTAGAGCTTAGACGCTGGTATTAGCTGATCATGAGTGACCGTGCCGATAGCCAGAGTTCCCGCTCTGGTGCCAAAACGTAGAAACATAAGTGCACGTTGCTGTATTCTTACACGTGGGCCGCCTCGTGTGTCAGCGTGTGCATTCCGTCGTAGAGACCGGCAGTGTCTTCACCAAGGGCGACGAATTGTCGCGTGCACAGGCCGCCTACGTAGCCGATGCCTGCGTGAAAGAAGTAGGTGGGACGAGCGAGTTTTCCCCTATCTGCTATAGCAAATCGATTGTAACGTTATACCTTACTTGTTCAATAAATTGCAATGCAATGAACTGCGCATGCGTACTCAATGCGAAGCATTATTTAGCTCATCTCAGACAACTTCCGCTATGGAGAGGTTTCGGTCTAACCTCGTTTTATAAAAAGAAAATTCCGGTGTCCGATGCTGGAATTGAACCTCTCGGCTTGCCCGCCTTGTCCTCAGCCAATGTTCTCCGCCTTTTCGAATGTAAAGGGAAATCGAGCTCGCGACGCGTGACTTCGCTACCTTCACAGAGGAAGCGCGCTCCTCGTCGAGTGCCTCTAGCCCAGCCCCATGCGCTCATCGAACGACGCCTCCTCTGGTGAGTCACGTAACCATTTGATGCATCTTTCCCCCCTCTGTATTCCGCACTCCCCTAGCGCAGCGTGGTTGAGGCGTTCTGTGGTGAGAAACAATTACTCCTGCTGCGCAGTACCCGGATTTTCTCTTCACCCTCCCAAAAAAGGAATCTCCATGTTCGGAAGTGCTCGCATTTCAGGGAGCTCACTACGCTATAGTAGACATAATTGTTCGAACTCATAACCAGTGCTCACAAGGCTTACAGTGTGCGACTCGTTGCAGAAACTTCGCGCTTGCTCGTCTATGACGCTCCTGCGTTCTACGCGTAGGGTCCGAAAATGACATGAAGAGACTCGAGCAGCAATAGTGAGCGATATACAATCCCTTCGATTATGGAGGAGCGAGTCCGTCTCCGTAAGAGGGAGCGCAAGTGTCATGGATTGAAGTAAGCGCAGTAAACCCAACCATGTACTAGGTTGTCGGGCTACAGCGGCGCAGGGCAGTCTCGTTCGCCAACAGTGGGTGGGTCCATGCCTAAACGTCCTCTACAAAACAAGCGCGCCCGCTACGAATAGGAAGCGAGCACGACTGCAAAATTAGACCACAAGACCTTCACTAACTGTAACATAATTTAGGCGTGTAAGCTTTGCAAAGTGTGCATAAATGTAACTTGTGTATTCGGTTACGTCATTTCTGTACCCAAGTGGTCCGTACACCTTCTGCAGCAGGCACAATACATTTCACGTACCCCACTGCGGCTGCGTCCCTGATAACGCTTAACCATGTTTTTAATGCGTCATTCTTAGGGTGCTTCACGGGTGCTAACTATCTGTCCATGTTTGTGTCTACGTATGTTTGTATTTAACTGTTTTCCAACCAGCACACTATAGCTGTGCTTTTCAATATTTGCCGCTTGAAGAATTTTGCCGCTTAAACAAGTTTGCCGCTTACAAAAGGAGTCTGGAGGTCCCACGCCGCCAACTTCTTACGGGGTGGGTGCCCTCCCCAGCATCGCGAACTCCCGCAGTCACCGAGCGCTGGGCCTGGAGGGCGCTTGTACCTATTTTACCGTTATTGCACCGAGCGACATCACTGGTCTGCCTCCCACAACTGTGGCAGATGCTGGACGATTTCAGCAAAGCTGTTGTGGTGACAAGGGGCACCCAGAGACCTTCGCAGATATGTATAGGAGCCCCTTTCGAGATGAGAACCCATGTAAATAACCGAGCTCCAGGTCGTGGTACATCTTACCCATCAGAAAAAGAGCGGTTGGTTTCCGGCGGCACCGTGATTCAAGCCCAGTATATATGAGCATATGAGGTGCACGCTTTACCATTACCGCTGCGCTTTATAATGTGAAGCTTTCTTCGCCTTTTCCTTCGAGTTCTCCACTGCTACTGCTGCTGCTGCGGCTGCCTTGCACACCGCGTCGGAGGACAGTTTGGAGCTCACGGCAAGGGTGCGGGAGACGAGATAGGTGACGCCAACGACGTTTTGGTACAGCGGGGCCACAGTGCTCTCTGACGCGCCCTTGGGGATGCCACAGCGTCCTCTGGACGCCGTAATTAGGCGTTACCCTGGCATAAGCATTGCTCCCGCACGAAAAGCAACGACAGTCCAGGGAGATTGTAGGGGGAATGTTATAGAGGGAGTAGAGAGAGACAAGGCAGAGACTGAGTACAACCGGATCTTGTACAGACGCAGTCAGGAAACAGGTGATTAACCTTACCTCTCTGCACTCGTGGCAGCTCACTTAATATGGCACGGTAGAAAGAAAATGCGTCGTCAGAAAGCATTGCTCATTTACGCTCTCTTCAGTAAAGGAATGACTGAATCAATGACATGCTCTGCGTACTGCGTGGACAAACACAAGTGGTGCAGGCAGGGTGACGTATAAAATCACATCACGACTTTCGTATGCCGTCAACATAACTGCCAAATACCGTCAATGACCACAAACAGCACAGAAAACTTCGCTTACATCGATTCTCATACTGCCTGGGATTTGCATGTTTTTCCTTTTTTTCTTTATAACATGGGAGAACTTTCAGAAAAATAAAGGACTACAGGAAATCTATCACTGGTTTCTGAAAATTTTTGTGCGAAAACGGAACTTACCCAAGACGCTCGTACTCTTTGTGTTGTCCGCGCCTACGGAGTATACTTCAAAACTGCGAGAAGAGGCGTTTCACAAAATACACATAGTTCCTTAGCGTTGTTGCGTATTCCATGGCAAAAAGTTTGAAACAAGAAGCAAAATGGCCCACATACCCAGTCATTAGATACGCCACATCTGGATTGCCATACTCATATTTTTTGCTATAAGCGTAAGCCTGGAATGCTTCAAGAGTAGAGGAGCTTTCCATGTAGCTGCCGTAACCCTTCCTATATTTGCTGAACTGAAACAAGGAAATGTAGGGGTGGAATAAGTTGACAGCGCACGTAATACTCCATGTAAAAGAATAATATAAATAAAGGGTTACCGAATCTCGTTCAACTCCGACGAGTAAGAACTGAACCCTTGGGTTGCTGGTGTCCGTATATCTCATATTTACCTGCGGAATGACAGTCCGGAATTGTTCAATGCGAATTTTTATTCTTCTATATTTTATTGCATAAATTTATTGAATCACATTAGAAAAGCCACCATGGTGGATGCTGGAAATCATGGTGGGTGTAGTAGAAATTATGGTGACAATGGTGGGGAGCTATGACCATCGTTGTTCGCATGCTGGTAATCATGCTGGCCATAGTGGGACATCTGGGAAGCAATGGGTGGCATGGTGGAACGAAGGCGGGTAGAGTGGAAGGGATGGTTGGCATTGCTGGGATGTAGGCTGAAGAAGGGGGCCTATGCAAAAATATTGTTACATGGAAGCACAGTAGGGAAACTACTTACATGGTGTATTTACAAGGGTAGCAAGCACTGGCCAACATGGAAGCCAGCCAACATCAAGCAAGGCATGTCGTCGTCAGGAGATCATGCAGTGATAACTAAGGGTATGTACGACCTCACTAAATCCATGAGTCGACATTATCTTCGTCGAGTCGCACGTACCAATAAAATAAAAATGGTAATATAGCTTGACTTGTTGAGCTTGTCAAACAAGTCACTCTATAGTTCGGCGGAAATTTTAGATAGCGTTTACACCTTCCCATACTCTGCTCCCCCCTCCCCGGCAGTTTATCACCGGCATCGCAAGTACGCAGTTGCGTGAGAGTCAGGCCGCACACTGTGTTTTCGCGGCTTAGTTAGCATTGGATGCAAGTCGCAGCACGAAGGTCAATTCGCTCGCCGCTGCTGCCGCGCTTCCTCACTACAGCGTTTTCACAGCAAGTTCCGCGGTCATCAAGTGATACGGGTTCATGTTTGCTTGTGAACTCGTGACACCATGCTTGTTTAGTTAATGTGCCTTTGTTTACAAGTTGTACAGCCTATAAAACTACTATCCTTACTTCGTATGGATAGCTGTGCACTAATTTGCTCTCGCAATCGATGCTTTTCCTTTCTGGCGAAACTAGCGCTATTTTTTTCAAGAGAAAGGAATAGATGTGATGTCTAAAACCGACAACAGGTGTTTCTTCCATGTGTTGTACATTCCGTTTCCTTCAAGAGATTACGCCACCAGCACTCATATATAGATGTGGACCATTTGCAATGCAGGTAGCTTTCGGTTGAGACTGTCGCGGCCTGAGCATGTAGCACGCGACATTACAGGCCCCTTCGCTAAATGTCATAAATTTCGTCGAATGGTTTTGTCGCCTGATTATGGTGAAATCCACATCTTAGTAGCGTATAGAGTAGGCCGCGTGAGGCATGAGACAGACGTGCAGAACCGGCGTCGGAAACAGGTTTCATGTAGCTTTCTTGGACATATTTATTTGCTAGAGACATCTCCACAAGACGTCGCAGCTGTTATACAGTATAAGCGTGTAGTTGGTTCAATAGTATTTTTTTACAAAACCTACTAATGTTACCACATCGAATCTCTAATGTCGTTTTGTATACGCCATGCGTCAATGGCTGAATTTAGAATGTGCTAACAAGAGATGAAATCTTAACGTATATTATTGCGGAATGGTTGGGACGCCTCTGTGAGGTCTTCGGATGTACCGCACGCCAGAGTATGGCCCCCGTGAATAGTGGCGTAACTTGGGTTTGTTCCTAACGGCATTGCCGTGTTTGCCGGAAAATTTGTTAAGGCACTGCTCAATCCCCTGCGTCGCAATTTCCTCTGCAATTAAACCGCCTCTTGGCATAAAACGAAAGTCGCGTGTTTTCTTGAACGGAATGTAAGCAACAAGGGCGAGTGTGCTGAAGTAGCTTGCCTATCAGCTTGTACAACGCCGTCAGACAACATTATCGCAGAACGATATTAAATGGCACTCATACTGATACTCACTGAGTTCGTTTGTACGCATAGGTATTCTATTAATGCGAGCGTACTGTTGAAGTGCTTGTGATGCGGCTGGTCAGAAACTATGAAGAGTTCTATGGTGACTGCTGCGGGAACGCCTTGGGCACTACTGCTCCTTTCGTCAAGAGTCGTCACGTCTGCAAGAGAGTGTAAATAATACTGGCAAAATTACGGAAAAGCTCAATAAATGCAAAACTGAACAGAACAGGCGCGTTTTATGCATTTGCAGCTTCACCATGCTGACGCACATTTGCACCTAATATTCATAAAGAAAAGAAACACACTTCGAACAATATTTGATTGCTTATAATTACCCTTTGCACTCACGGACATTTCCACGTCTAGCATTTCCTTTTTCTCAATGTCGTAAATCATGTGCGGAATCAGCGGTTCGTCCGATCTCTCCATTTCAGGCACTGGCTGAATCCTTTGATACGGTCCCACAACTCCTTCCTATAAGACGTGACACATTCGATGTCATTGCTTTACGTAGTGTCATTATAACATTGCACCAATTTAGTGAAAGACCCAACGTTGCTACTGACCGCTGCGAAGGTTCGAGTACCTCTTCCCCCCTCCCCTCTTCAGTTGTTGATGAAACTTCCATCAACCACGAAATGCATGGCAAGGAAACGTGTGGCTTTCGAAAGCCATTGCCGTAGTTAACACGACGTCCTTGCGTCGCTTCTATAACCTTAGTACTGCCGCTGGCGCGCGCACACGAGTGTGTATGTTTTATTAACAACCTTCAGTAAGCAGTACTATGGCAGTCATGCATCAGTTGTACCGGATAACACTTCTGTGCTTCTGAGCATAGCAGCCCAGAATAATTATGCGTCACATGACATTTCAGCGTCAGCATGCCGGTTTATCAGGAAAAATGTTTTTCTAAGAACTTTGCTATCCCAAGGCGCTTTAACTGGCATTTTAAGCATCGTTAAATCGCCAAGAGCAGTGACCACACACTTGTGTGGTATTTTTAATTGCTTTACACCAAATAACACGGCGTCGTTTTATTTCTTCTGACAATAGTATTGTCGCCACTTGCTTTTGTTTAGTAAATGTACATGCATTTTAAAATAATTTAGCGCATTGAAAGCCCACATATGCGATTATTTTAATAAGATTCCATCAAAATATATGAAATGACAATGATTTGCAATCATCTCAGCTAACGAGCTGCATGACCCTCAAAACTGGAGTCGCTGCCTACTTTTTGTTATTTAATTATGTTCAGTAAGCACAGTTCGTGCGTATATGTGGGGTTTCTGAAGGCTACTTGGTGAGTTTACCTGAAAGCCGGAGCGTTCGGAATTATCGAAATATTTTTTTTTCTTGGCTCGTGTAACTACATGTGTAGCGTTATGAATTGCCATCGTTCGCTATCGAACAAGTGATGACGCGCAGGGAAAATACCTATGGATACATTTATGTTAAAGGAAAGTTTCAAAAACTCACAACTTCGACGCCGGTTTCTTTTCTTCTAACGTGCACAGTGGCGAATTGCGTTTCATCTTCATGGAGGTTTCGTTCGATGTCTTCTCCGTTGAACTGTGAAGTTGGAGTAGAATCACTACTAATAAAGGTTTGCCTTCTCCGAAACGCGCTGGTATAATCCATCTAAGAAGTGGCCATATAGTACAGCGGCAAAAAATAAAGGAAAATAAAGCCACTTGTCAAGTGCAGATTTTAAGTAATAGCAACTACATGTCTTTTTTTTTTGCTTTAATAGTTTACATTAGAATCTACTGAAATATGTTCCATTGTTCATCTTTTGCTAAAGTATGGCTGTGACAATGTCTGCGTTCGTAATTACCTTGAAGCTTTCCTTAACCATACATTGGTTATAATGCAATGCGCTGTCAGAATGCGTAGCAGTTGTCCTTGACTTGTACCTTGTCTTCAATTTTCCAAGAACAGGACACGAAGGTAGCCATTTCGTTCTCACCGAAACCATAGCCGCCTTTCTCCGATATTTCGGCGTATTCTTAACCAACGAGGAGAGGAAAGTTATGAAAGCGGAATTACAGGGTGTTTAAATCGAGGCTTATTTTTTGACGGGACTACGGTCTTGTTTAAACGACACTGTCGCTTTATACGCTATACTGGTAGATTTTGCCTGTACGCTTTTGCTGAGGGGCTCATCGCCGCGTGACCATTTTGGCAACCTACGGAAATTAACCACTTTATCGTCATCTCGATGTTTTCCCAATTTTCCCATCCAACCACTATCACTGATTTCCGTTGCACAGCGTGACCATTAATTTTTAAGTTTTGTGTTATTTTTAAAAAGGTCGTGTTGTAGATAATTGTAATAAAATTTTAGCCCTTGAGCTGGATTATCCAGACAGGCGGCCATCACTTGGACGATAAATCGAAACACATATTCAACTATTTAACGAAAATCCACTAATTATCTTTTGAATTAATTATTTTACTGCACATATTGCAATTTACGAAATGTAGCCGCTGAGTTTGCAAAGTGTATCCATTTGAAATGAATTTTCGGAATGGTGGCAGTTTGGAGATATGTGCCGTAAAACTGTCGTAGAATTGCAGTGTTGTTCCAATTATTGTTTTACCAAAACGCTCTTTTCTGCATTGAAGCCCAAAAGTAACTGGAACAGTCATGCATTTCATTGAACACTTGGGTAAATGTTATCTCAAAACTGGTGTCATCCTAGAAATTCATTCAAAGTGGAAACGTCTTGCAGGCTCACCGGCTACAATTCGCAAATTGCAATATGTGCCATAAAGCAACTAATGAAGAAGTTAATTTGTGAATTGCGGTTAATTAGTTGAATATGTGTTTAGACTTCTTGTTTTAGTAGTGTCCGCCTCTCCGAATAATCGAGCTCAAGGACAAGAATTTCGGTACCTGCCAGAGATGATTTTTAAAAATGCCAGAAAACTTATAAATAATCACCCTGTATATATATATATATATATATATATATATATATATATATATTTATATGTAATTGCTCTGTCGACAGCTTGATTGATCAGCCTGCCGAGGTTTAATGTGTTTGTTATTTTTGTTCTTTGACATGTTGACCATGGGACTTATTCTAGCAGCTGTAGCTTATAAGTTCCGGTGCGTGCAGGAATGAGCCCCCGAAATTTCCTGAAAACTTACAGAATTCTCAGTTTCGTCTTGAAGCTATCCTAATGTTTTTTTTTGTTTTTTTTTACTATTCTGATCTGTTCCATAAATAATTTTGGTCCCCATCTTGCTTCACTGTTGTGATATATACGCGCATCGCTGTCGTTGTTTCTTCAACTTTCTCCAGTTTCTATCGCTCGAGTTTCGCCGTCTTTCAACGCGAAAAGTGCAGTAGTTTCTTTTGCGCTTCTAATAAGACTGAGACGTGAACGTGCGTCTCTAACTTGAGCAATACTCTGCAATTTTACTTCATTTGATGTCAAAGTGAACAATACTGAACTCATAAAAGAAGTTTTGGTGAAATGCTTGATGTGCTACCTAAACTCCCTTTCCGTGTTTCAGTTTTTTTTTTACATTTTTGTTATTGTTACTTCAAGTTTTCAACTTCGCACTATTTGTGCGCTGTATAGAAGCTCTGAATCTGTGTAACACAGACCGGGCACTAGCCATAAATGATGCCTATAGGGTCCTGCGCTGTTTTGAAACTGAAATTTAATGATTTTCTGCAATGTTTTGAAATTGAAATTTAATGATGTCCAGGTGATAAAAATGTAACGAAATTTTAGTTCATAAGAAGTGCTGTCGTAATCGATGTTACGGACGAATGTCGGCCCGTTACTCTGGATGAATGAAACTGAATGCGTGAAGACGAACGTCGTATTGCTTCCAGCCTCGTTACTTGACTCATGTAATTGAGAAAAGTATTTGAGAAACATGCCATTCCGTTATCTTAAAATTTGATTTTGCACGTAATATAGTTGCATGACTTTCTTATTTCTTTATTTATTTATCTTTGTAAACGTACTTTGCAGGTCCTTAGAGGCATTGCGTAAAATAAGGGGGGAGGGAAGGCAGGCGTGTACAGCAAATGTCATGGAGGCAATATACAAAAACATTTAAAACACCGGTACTGCAATAGTCTGATACATACGAAAAGTAAAAGAGAAATAACAAAAAAGGCAAGTAACGCCGAATATATATCAACGCTAACGCAAAATAGGTTATAAATTAAGCGTTATAACAACAATTTGAAGATGCAGCAGAAAAAGAAGAAAATGCGCGGGCGTCACGCACACGGCTCATTAAACGGTAAGCCAAGGCACGATACTGAACCATGGAGTAAGATACGCAGGAAAGCCGACTCTGGCGCTCGCCTGTGTGTTTGCTCCGTTCCGCTTAGCGATGCAACGAACCCGCTCTCCTTCACTGCTCGCCCTCTGCACAACAGAGCTTCGCTAGGACTTCTCACGTCCTCCTCTGTTCCAGGCAGCTAGTGCAAATATCGCGCTCCGCGTGCTGCCAAAATTAGATATTAAGCCTAACTTGAGGAGCGGCTACTCCTAGGCCTAAGGGGGCCGCATAGCAGGCGACAAGAAAAGCCCGATCGCAAGAAGCGCGTTTTGCCTTTCTCGGCTGTTGGATAAGCGTTGCCGAGTTAAACCGATTGCTTTCATTTGATACCGAGTTCCGTCGAGTGCCTGTCATGCTACTCAGTTGTCGCGCTACGCTGTGTCGTTACAGTCGTGGTTTGTCTTCATCTGGCGCACGTTGCCTTCCCAATGTTTTGTTAAACTCAGATTCGAAATCTTGAAAAATCCGAAAAATAATAAAAAGTAATTAAAAATGAGGCAATAGCTTCTCGAAATTGTCTACTTTCTCTGAACGTCTTCACGGCCGCGTGGTCGCGTGCGGTGCAAAACCACGATGTCGGAACCATTTATAGATTTCTTCAGCAACTCTCCAACCTCTCTTCTGTGGTGTCCCTCGGCGCGTTCAGAGAGAGGAAATTAGCGCTCACATCCGATCCTTAATAAATTGTACTGTGCTACGCATCGCGGTGCTCCAGTAGCTTTCCGCTTTTTTATAGCATAAATTAATCACAACTTAGTAGTTTCTCGCGATCGGTAGATATTTCCCAAAATGCAGTGCATAACTCGTTCTTTAATCACTTTTGACATGGTCGTCCCCTATGCGGGAAGTACACGTCGCGTTCAGAATTGATCAGTTGACAGGCGCTTTTCTCGATAACTGTAGGTATGTGCGCATAAATTACGGATTTAGAAAGCCACGCTAAAGGAAGCTAGAAAATAATAAAGGAAACTGGTAAAACGTGTAAATACGTACAGTCATTATGTAATGATAAGTTATCTTAGAGACATTATCTTAATAACCTTAGAGGCCATTTTCTTTCATTCTGTCTTCGTTCCTAGACAACACTAAGAGCACTAGATTCGCTCTTACGAAAAATCTCATCTTACCTAAAGTTCGCACCAACTACGGAAAGCAGTCTCTTCATTTCGCGCTTTTTTATTGTGGAACTCGGTACCATTTGTTTTATTATTGATGACACCACATTCATTTATTAGAGAATTCAAAAAGTTCATTTTCAACCAACCGAGCCTTACATAACATTTTTTTTTGTAAATGCCGCATAATGCATGCGTTTTCATTTTCATTGGTTAATACTTATTCATGCTTATCATGCTTATTAATCACGTATGAAACAGTTTAAACAGGCCCATTTTCTCTTCAGTTTGTTCATGTTTCCATATGTTGCTTAAGTGAGTTAATTCGTGTTCTACTGTTTTTATACTTGCTGCCTTTCTAATTTGTTTTTATAGTTGTATTTGTTACTGTCGCTGCGTTAACTAAGTTCACTTTTCCTTTCGTATATATCATGTACAGGAGGTCCCAATTTAGTCTCCGACTCTGGGACATCCTCCTGTATATTACATGTTGTAATAACTTCGTATGTAGCAATAAAATTTGATTCTCCATTGTGATCCACGTAGAATCTACATGTGGTCAGTTATGTCATGCAGCGTGCTGTCGAAGAGGCGACAGTGCGCAGTCAATGCGTCTCGCTTCGGGCCACTTACCAAATGCGTCACTTCGCGTCCATTCTCGTGTTCCAGGGCGCGGAAGTGGCGGGCGGCCACGGACGCCTTCCTGAGATTCAGCGTCAGCTGGTCGTGCAACTGCAGCACCAGTCGTCCATCGGCCGAACGCTCTTCCAGGAGACGGGGATAGACGAGCTTAGGTTGCTCTATTCCTGCAAGAGGCATTTTGAACCGCTGTACTGTAGGCAGAGCGCGATTTTTTTTTTCCAGCTCGGGTTCATTTGCTGTGAATGCCAATGCGCTAGCGTGCACATTCAAATGAGGTATTTTGCAAGGGGACTTTTACTCTTAGCCAAGAGAGAATTTCATATGTTCGTGCTTTGGTGGCGGGCTATAGGACACGACGACATGAATTTTTGTCTTACTTTCCGTCATACGTCACATCCGGCACACGTCATATAAGATGATGCAAGTTTAATCCCCACACGTTTATGTCACCAGGTATTGTATAATTATTGCATCGAAGGGGTCGAAGATGTCGCCACGGGACAGAATTAGTGAAGCGTAGGTGTAATTTACAAGGTATTTACAAATTGCAGCAAGACGCATACTCAATATGGCTGTCCGAACCAGCCGCAAGTTCTCCTCGCCAAATCACCGTCTTCGTTCATAGTCAAACTATGCTCCACTGCTCCGTAACAATATGAATCTATTTACCCGTACTGGTAGTAGATTGGCTTCGCCATTGCTCTGCTAAGACTTAGGTCGTGGGGTCTCAGTCATATAAAGTCCCAGTCACGGTGGCCGCATTTCGACGGGGGTGAAATGCAAAAAAAAAAAAACGCCTGTGTACCGGAAATTGCGTGCCCGTTAAAGCAGTGAAGGTGGTCAGAATTATTCCGAAGTCCCCTACTATACGGCGTGCCTCATAATCAGATCGAGCTTATGGCGCGTAAAACTCCCAAATTTATTATTATTATTATTATTATTATTATTATTATTATTATTATTATTATTATTATTATTATTATTATTATTATTATTATTATGAACCTAGCTATTCACAACCGAACAAGCGGAGTGACCAGTTCGTGCGACCAGCGGTCGCAGTGCACTTCTTACGCTCGGAAGTAAGACATAGCACTTTGCGTACTCAAAGCACAAATAATGTGACTTGACGTACATTCAGATCAAAATTAAATTATGGGGTTTTACGTGTCAAAACTACTTTCTGATTATGAGGCACGCCGTAGTGGAGGACTCCGGAAATTTTGACCACCGGGGGTTCTTTAACGTTCACCTAAATCTAAGTACACGGGTGTTTTCGCATATCGCCCCTATCGAGTAGCATCAGATCCAAAAGTTGTAATACATGGAGCTGTTCTCCGTAGAAAGCGTTGTAGATATTTTTTTAAGCAACAGCACTACGAAACGCACGGAATGAGACTTCTGTACGAACCTACTACTCGCATATTGTTGCCTGAAAAAAAGCCGAAGTCATGTAAGCATTTCTACTTAGTTGTGAATGCTAAAGCATTAATGTCCATGTGAACGCTGCATAGCGTCCCTTCGAATTTCGCGCTGCAAGTAATGTTTTTGAGTTTTGCTGTGTGGCATGTTATCGAGTGTTGCAATTAAATTGTGCAGGTTATTTTCCTGTACAGTTTGTACGTTAGCATGTTGGCTGTAGACCGTAACCATTTAGTTGATGTTGCTGAGAAATCAAGGACGCCGCGTGCCACCGACATCCTGCGCGGCGAGAGACCTAGGAAGGAGCAGGGGCCAACAAGGCTGGCAGGCTCGCGCATCAGCTAATGGATGGATGGATGGATAGATGGATGTTATGAGCGTCCCCTTTGGAACGGGGTGGTGGGTTGCGCCACCAAGCTCTTGCTATTTTACTGCATAATGTCCTACCTAGGTTAAACAAAAAAAAAAAAGAAAACACTATGAACTACCACTCCCAAATTTTCTGATCACCTATTGCGAACTGTGCTTTTGTACGTCTCCGTCTTTTGTCGTTTCCCTACTTTTCTTCCACCAATCCTCCAATCGCCTCTTACTAATGCCTATGGCGGACATGTTTGCTTTACACTGTTCTCGCTGAACCCAAGGGCTTCAAGGAGGCCAGTAGTGCCTAAATCGACCACTGGGTAGACGTCTTCACATTCTAATAAAACACGCTCCACACTTTCCCTAGCTTTACCGCAGCAAGCACATGCTTCTTCTTTCTTCTTATATCTCGCTTTATAGGTGCGTGTTCTAAGGCATCCCGATCTCGTTTCGAAAAGTAATGAGCTTCTCTTTGAGTTACCATAAATGGTTTCTTTCCTGATTTCGTTTTTTCCTCTTAAGTAGTTACTCATGGCAGGTTTCTTTTACATTGCAGCCACCCATGAGATTATTTCAGCCTCTCTGACTTTCCGCTTGACCTTCTTTGTTGCTGTGTTGCACCACCTAAACCACCACCACCTGGCGCCATCTACCGCCGAACCGAAGAAATAGCCACGCCGAACGATCAGGCAGCGGTCGGGCCAGGTACGGTGACGTCGGACGGCGGGAGAGGGCAGTGCAGAGGCCTTCTCCAGTGTTTAGATGGTGCTGGCTAAGCCCATTTGGGGTGAGAGAGAGAGAGAGAGGGACCACGCGCCGGTTTCCGAGAGCGAGACGGCGGCACCCGCACGCGCACTTCACGCGACTCCCTCGCCGACGACAACCCGTCTCGCCCCGCAGCGTTGCGTCACCGCATCTGCTCCGTCGAGGCGCGCTGTTGACGTGGCGTCGCGGCGATGCCCTCTCCCCTCACGCAACGTCTGGCACGCTTGCGCAACCGCAGGTGTTCAGATTCGCCCGCTCTGCTCCGTCGAGGCGCGCTCGGGACCTGGGGTCGCAGCCAATGGGAATTTAGGTCCCATTTCACTGCTACAAATGCCGGCTCTTTCGCTCAATGGGCCATCTGATGTTTTCGCATCGAAACATAAAAACGAGCACGCAGCTGGACGGGATTGCCAACCGAGTAAGCATTCCTGTTATGTTGGTGCGTGGTCTGGAGCGATCGCTTTGTAGATGCAATTTCAGAGTAGGGGTACGCGCAAGGGACAGTAGAAACGTGGGAATCGATATAGGAGACCTACTTGTAGCGTTGGCGCTATATACACGTCTCGTGACTGTCGAGTGCGTTAACGGCACGGCTGACATAAATGTATCCTCGACTGTCCATCAATGACCGCCGATATGGAACCGTCGTCATAACTATGTCAGGGATATCTGGGACAAGGGAATTCTACTCTAAAATAATTTCTATTCTAATTTTCCCTCAGGCTTCTCGTCAAGGCTCGCACCGGTGTTCCTGGTTAATTTATCACTGGTATCGGTCGATATATAGAGAAGTGGCTGAAAAAAAGCAGTAGGATCTTGCCATCAAATTGGAACTTTAAGTTTAAACACTTGGATAGCCAGCTTTAGTACTACATGCTTGGGGGATCAGTGAGTTTGGTGAAACTGCAAATGGCAAAGATGTGCGTGAAAAAAAAAAGAAAACCACACGGGCACAGCGGTGCTGCAAGTATGGAGCGCTGAGTAAGCAGGCGCTCAAATGGATATGTGGCTTGATCAAGGATTCCTACCTTTGGCGGAAATAACGAAGGCAGCTAGTATGACGAGGCGCATCATACCGAGGCCTTGACAGCACAGCGTAGACTGGTCCTGCTTATACGTACCACACTTATAGGAGGTGGCAAGTGAAAAAGTGAGTGGCATTCTGCCGGATATTGAACTCATTTTTTTTTTACTCATTGAAAACTGCGAAGGTGAAAGGAAGCAGCTTTTGATATGTACCTTTCTGAAGCACTTGTTAACGACCTTCTGTGGCCTTAACTAGGACTCTCTTGCAGCGGACAGAGAAGTGAAATCATTAGTATTTTTATTATTAGTACTGACTTGGTGTGTTGTCTCAGATAACGTCTCCCGTGTGGACGCAGAGACGTCAGGTTTTTGAAAGTCTTTCGCTACTGTTTGCTTGTCACAAAGAAACATAAAGTGACATGACACAAGGGTATTTTTTACGCTTGTCAAGTATACTAATATTGAATGCAGAGAAAATGCATCCCCATTCGCACGTTGTTTAGCAGTATGTGCGAAGAACCTTATTTTCATTTTTCATAGTATTCAAGAAAGCCAGAAAAACATAAAACTAAGTATCTAAATTAAGTCCTTGCCAGCTTAAATTGTTGCTCGGCAGTATGTTATTGCAATAAATGTCCGCACTGAAAGATAAAAAGAAAAGCATTTCAGCGGTTTTTTTATCTTCAGCTTGTGAGAAGATAAAAAATAAATAAAGATGGTAGCTCTTAATTCCCAACAGCTTTGTTCACGGTTGCTGGGCCCGGTTGCTTTAACAAAGCCAACATCACCCAAACTGCTGTGGTTGCTTAGTGGCTATGGTGTTGGGGTGCTAGGCACGAGATCAAAAGCCGGTCATGGCGGCCGCATTCCGATGGGGGCGAAATGCGAAAACACACGTGTACTTACATTTAGGTGCCCGTTCAAGAACCACAGTTGGTCAAAATTTCCGGAGTCCCCCACTACGCATTGCCTCATAATCAGATCGTGGTTCTGGCACGTAAAACCCCATAACTAAAAGAAAAACATGGTCCTTCCGTGGTGCCCAGCCTACGGCCCACTATAGAATCAGGGGATGTATTGCATTTGGCTTAACCTGTTTGAAGCAAACTCTAATTTGTATAAATTTTATGAAGAAGTACGCAAGCGACTTTTTACAGAAGTACACTCTTCATATTCGACTGTGGTTGTCCAAAGCCGGACTACCATATCGTCACTCCATGGTTGTGTAGCACCACCAAGGTACATATTGCTTGGTCAAGCCACGCGGCCACTAGGTGGGTTTAGGGATTGTTAAGGGAATTCAGCAGTTCCTACAATCGCCCTTGTGATTCTCGAACTGCACCATACGTGCCCTTTCAATAAAGTGGCGGCTGCTACTGGCACGGTATGCGCATGCCCCTCCGCAAATCTTAAACGGTGGCTGTTTTATGTAAGAAGAATATTTGGGTGTAGTCTATTGTCTCGGATTGTCCTATAACGCATGTTCAATGTGTCGTGCATTATAACAATATTTGAGAAAAAAAGATCCAAGGACACCTAAGCAGTTCGTATGAGTTGTGTATGCAAAAGCGTTATTGTTCAATTGAACGCCGCTGCCCGTTGCTTCGAGTTTTGTGCTGTGAGTAATGTACCATGGCGGTACGTGCTACTCGAGTCAGCAAGCAGCAGCAGCCTGCCGTGCCAACGCCGCATGCCACCAACGTCCTGCGCGACGGCAGTCCGAGGAAGCAGCAGCAGCAGCTAAGCCTAGAGTTACTGTTTCTGCTCCCCAAGGAGAGAGAATATGCAGTAACTCTAGCTAAGCCCAGTGGGGTTGTGACAGAGAGGTATCGAGTGCGCACGGGCTTTCGAGAGCGAGGGTGACGTGGTGTCGCGGCGATGTCCTCTCCCTTCACCCAACATCGCGCTGTCGCGACAGCAGGTTGTCCCTTTCACGCGCTTTGCTCCGTCGAGGTGCGCTTGTGACGCTGTTTCGCAGCCAATAGGAATTTAGGGGCCGTTTGGCTGCTAAAGACGCCGCCGGCCTTTTCACTCAACTGGCTGTTTTATTCTTTCGAATCAATAGGTCCCAAAGCACGTGGTTCATCGCACACAGCTATAGGTGCGAGTACCAGCATTTAACGTATACAGTCAACAGCAAAAGTTTCCGGGATGCGGTTTCCCATTGAAATGTGAACTCCAGCACTGTTAAGACATGACACTTCTTATTTAATGAATCACTGTGTAGGTGGCGCAGGCTTCTACATGCTGGAACATTTAATTCAAGGCTTTGTGACCACGCTTCACGAGAATTCAGCTTATTGGCAGATCCTGCGTCCCGTAAATTTTTGAGGTTGACTGTACATTTTCAGTGAATATTCCTGCCTCACAAGTTGGTTTCTCAGGCTGCAGACCGCTTAAGCTTCAGCATTGTCGTATACCGGTTGGCGCCGGTCGCACTGGTTTAATAGCTATGACGTTGCGCTTCTAATCACGAGGATGCGTGTTCGATTTGCCGTCGCGGAGGCTGGCCGCATTCAGATGAGGGTGAAATGCAAAAACTGTTGCCCCGTGCATTAGCTGCGCATTAAGGACCACAAATAATCAGGAATCCTCTAGTACGGCGTCCTTTACAACCCACTGTGGAGTATCTGGACGTGCAAGGCTATAATTTCACCCCAATTTTCTCCGATGTTCCAAACACACCGAACCGCACTGAACTGAACACTTCTCGCGAGCAAGGTCTCACCATTTGTCCCGCGCCCATTTCATTTACGTTAACAGGTGCGAAAGAGCGAAGTCTGATTTCAAGGAACCCGGCTTCGCTGCACAATGATTTGTCGCGGAGACTTTTCCGTGACGATGTCGGGCAGATGTTTGTCACTTGAAGCTGAAGTTTACTTTTGACAATACCGTGAAGGGATGTCTGTCACTGAATTGGTCAGGCTTCTCCCCCATGCTAGATGTGCAGCACTATAGGTCACTGACACCTGTCACCGTTGAAATCATATCGCTCTTTCGTGAAGGGAAGTTTCTGTTGGAGTTAGTTACCTCGGGGGCAACTCACTGTCCGTGTTAAGTATCTATGCGGATATATGAGTTAGTTGCCTCGTATACTACTATGTTAGCTTTTGTGTGTGTTCTTGGACTTCTTTGTTTCACTTATTACACAACCGCGTCCCTTTAGTTTCTCCCGTGCCTTCGTTTGCTCTTGGAATATTATTGTGGCGTATATGGACAAAGACGCAAGAAGTCAAATGAGAGACACAGTGACTTCTTGCGTGCTCGTGGTGTGCGCTACAAGAGTATTCCGAGATGTCCTACCAAAAGCCCGCATTACAACGCCAGTTGACTTCTTTTTGTTTATTCGTGTGGCATAGAGTTTCGTACGATTACTAGAGCTAGGATACCCTGACACTGCGATCGTTCAGCCACCATGCGAATGATGGGTAGTACTTGGATTTGTCTGATTTCCGAGCTGGGGGCTTCGGAGGTCCTTGTGGCTTCGTTATTACGCTTTATCAGGGCCTAAATTTGCCTAAATTTTAAAGCAATTTATAGTTTTTTTGTGCAGAATGAAGCATGCATAATAGTTGCTCATTGCAGTGGTTCTGCTTGTCCATGTGTCCGTGGTGTAATTGTTTGACTGTCGGGCTTGTACCAGTCGTATGTTCGAAGCCTGCTCTCCGACAATTCATAGCGCACTACTTTATTTAAAATGATCACTTTGCAAAGTCGCGGAGCCAAATGAAGAACCAAGTTTAGACAAAACCATGTACCATCCATAATTTTTATACTAGCTTACATGCCCTGCTTGAAGCTCGTGGAGGCACTAGCCCCACTGTTCCCTCTAGTAAATAATGCAGGAAACCTCGTGCTGCGCGGGACTTCGTGAAATTTTGAGCGGTTCGTCTGTTATAATCGGTTGTGCTCGTAATTTCTTATTCCTTCAACGAAGCGTATCCGGCGTCACTGAAGGCGCCTAACGCCTCCTTGAAATACATATTGCCACGTTGTCGTGAGGGTGAAGAATGTGTCACTGCCAGAAGGCGTGACTTAAGAAGGTAACATTTCACTGGGTGAATTTCTGATCAGAAAAAAAGAAAAACAAGCAACACTCAGGGAACAAGAAAGTGGTCAGCTCGATCGTCTGATCGACAGGTCGGACGGCCTCGGCTATTTACACATAACTAACCAAACTTTCCAGCCTAATCGCTGGTGCTCGCGCGAATTCTGCATTGTACACCACTATTCACTTCGCACGCGTAATCTGATAAGGCAGAGATTGTTTCAGTATTAGGTGCGGAAATCCGCGAGTGACGCCACTGCCAGGACACCACTCGCCCTGGTTCGCACGGCTGCCGCTTGCGTTCGCTGGTTTCGTGCTGGCTAAGAGAGAGAGAGAGAGAGAAAAGGTGAGGAAAAACAGGGCAGTTAGCCAGTGTGAGTACCGGCTGGCTACCCTGTGATGGGGAGCGGTGTGAAGGGAATAAAAGGAGAACTAATAAATGCGACCCATGATTTCTGAAGAATGTTTAGGTTGCTTTATGCTGTTGAGCCTGAAGTGCGGTTTAATTTTTTTTCGAAACCGCGCAACCCACGACAAATTGAGGCTTAGGTATAGAAAGATACGTTTAAGTGCTAAGTTTAAGTGGCCTATGCTGCTCTTGAAATGCATAGGTGTGCCTGCTTGTGGATAGATTTTGTTGAAAAAGAATGCCCGAAATTTGAGCCTGCAAAAATTGTGCGATATGTTGAAAAGCGTGAAGATTTCTTTCATTACTTTGTTACGCCAGACATGTACATCATATTATACAAAGCAGCAACCTGGTCATTCGATGGGAACATTGTAAACGCGCATTTAATATACTGCCTGCAAACCATCCATCGAGCTTCTGTTGGTCTGGTGAGTTGTTTTAGTCACGTTTAGGCACTATAATAATGCACAAAATAATGAGTTAAGTGCACACTTTTATTTTGCGAACTATCTGCTACAATTGCCTCTGTTTTCCACAACAGCCGCTCAGAAGAAGCGTTTTTAAGAGCACTTAGTACGACTGGGTGTAACATATAGCATGTAGTTCACACATATATCGACAGAAATAACCTCGCATAAACATTTCTTGGCTAAGATCAATCTTTAGCTCGGATCGAAGTCCGCGATTAGCCTATTCAAATACATATGCAAAACGCTGAAATGCTTTCACGAGAAAACCACTGGGCCTGTTTGAAATCTGTCGTATTTGAGAGAGAAAGTCAAACTCCAGCAACTCTAGGAGGCAGAATTTTATTTTAAGACTTCAGCTGTTCTACAGACGTTGCCGTGAATTACTAAGTTAGAAAACAATAGGAGCATTACGTTTAACTCTGCACCAAGTGGTTCTGCATATTGTACGAGTATCTCAAGCAAAAAGAACATTCTTTATGAGTTTGCGGCGTTGGCTTGATTGTTACAGTGTTTACGAGGGTTCTGAAAAAGTTCTATTCACAAGTTAGCTCTATATTTCAGAGCCATGCATAATGCATCACCTTTGTACACTTTAGATGTATTATTAGGTGAAGTTCGTTTTATTGCTTAGGTACAGCGTTGTAATCTTCGTAGTTGATTTTTTTCAAAATTTCAGAATGTGAAATTATTTTGCCAAGACAAATTGCGGGCACAAATTGAAAATTCACTTGTTAAAATTACTACATTTTGACACTATCTTTTAAACGCAAGGAACCTCATTGAAATCGGTGCATTGGTTGGGGAAAAATACTTTTCCTTCATTCTCGTACATTCAGATAGGAGCTGCCGTGCTAAAGCTAATTGCTTATAGTGATTGATAATAACTTTAATAATAATGCTCATGCATTTATAGGCAATAGGGTGATTCGTACACTGCAGCAGACTTCATTCGGCGATACGGTACGTCCCTTTCAAAGTGCACTGACCGGTCGTCGTTATAACGAGGTACCTACTTCTCACGAAACCCATCCGTTCATGCAGCATGCAGTTTCGAATTGAAACCACGAAGCAGTCCTTCAAGCTCTTGCTGGAGTGCCAATGCAGTACGTTTGGCAGTAGACTGGAGCTTGTGCTGCCTTAAAGAGGAATACTGATGCACCCCGTGCAGCGCATTGCTTTGAACCGTCTTTTTCAAGCACATGCCGAACTGTTCACTTAGTCAGTGCACGAAGTACCTCCCCATAAAAAGATGCCCCATATGACTCCTACGTATGGGCTTGACTTTGAACACCTCCGTGAATTCTTATATGTTCATTGTGTCCCGCAAAACTAAAGAGGCTTTAACTTCTCGTTGGCTGTAACCGCCCGGTTTCAGACGCATATAGAAAGTTTGGCCGTGCAGCTGTGTCAACTTTGCAGGATAACGCTGTCATAGCTTTTTCTGAAGGAGCACGAAGCTCTAAATTACTGACATGTGTTGAACGTGTAGCACTAAAAGGGAATAAATACTAGCCATAGCCCTTCAGTGTACTGACAACAACTTTCAGTCCCAGATGGCTCACTTTAGTTACTGCCTTTTATAACCGCCGTCAGACAACTTACTTTTGTTCAAAAGCTCAGAGAAGAAATGGCACCGGTAGAGTCTGTAGATTTTAATGTTAGTTCAACCGTCATGCTACTGCTGGATGTTTTATTCGATAATCGTGAAACCGGGGGGCTTTAGCAGTGAAGCAAGCTATAATGGCTTAAAATAAATTTCAGTGTTGTAGGCGTCATATGCAGCCAAGCACTTGTAATATGCTTGTTGCAAGGCAGCAAATAGTCATCTGGTCTCTTAGATACTCGATCCTACCTTTTCACGCTTATGCTTTGGTTATCAAACCTGAACTTTCACACCAATGCTTAAAACCGCGCAAAAAATTGTTTTCAACGCCCTCCACCGAGCTTCGTCGGCCGGCAGTGTAAACGCTGCCCGTAATAAATAGGTTATTGAGCCATTTTTATAAATATTTAAGCACCAAAACAACCAGAAATCTTTTTGAAATTACCGCTAGAAGTGTACTAGCGTACAAAACAAGAGAGAACAAACGAAAACACTGTGATACGCACGCGTACGCTGTCCGGCGGACTGTGACAGAGGACAAACGCGAGTACTGGCTCTGACGTCACACGAGCGACGCTCGGAGTGCCCCCGTTAGGCCGCACTCGGGGCTAATAAAATTGGTGACAACATTCGATAAAGATCTCGTACAAGGAATCACGTCTTGCATCGAGCGATAACTTCGTAGCGGCGGTTATCCGGTGAAAATCGGTCACCAGAAAAGCATAAGTAACGTGTCAGTACCTCCCCCTCACCGTCCGGATGCTGCAAACAAAATGCAAAAGAGACAAAGTACACGCAATAAAAGAACCTAATAAAACAACTAACAGGAAACTAACAAATGGCCGCTCGACTAGTCATGCGGAACTGTTTTATTTTCCGTAGGCTGTCTTTCAGGCTTGAAAAAAAAAACTTTTATGCAGCAGATATTGAGCAACAGGAAGTTGGATCGGGAATTTTTCAGGGTGGTCTACAAAGTTCTCATTGATGCTTTTGTTCTGATTACAATATTGGAGTAGTTCATTACTTAACAATAACGAATTACGTATTTAGGCAAAATACAAAAACAGTCCGACTTGCTTCAAGCGGCGGCAAACAACATTAGCTTTGTTTTGCCCAGCTACGTCGCTCATGGACATTTTTAAATTTTGGCACAAGTTACGGGGGTACACAGATGTACCCTTCAGATGCAAAGTGCGTTTAAGCGCAATACGTATAGCTTTATGGAAGAGAGTGCCAAGTGTGATGTTATCGCCTTTTGCTATCCTTGCATACGCGTGCAAGCTGTTGCACTTGAGTAAATTTAAGTTCAATTTCGCTTGAATTTTGGTGATGTTTCTATTCACGTGCCGCTAGGCTACAATACATAGATATGGTCGCTGTGTTTTTCTTTGTGGCACTGGCATAGCCATAGTTAAACGTTCGATCAACAATTGTCGCGATACAACGCCGCCGCTTTCTCCTTTTCTTTTCAAAAGGGAACGCGCGGCAAATCGAATTGTAGGGTGCGCCGTAACGATGACACGTGCCGGCTTTTTCGTCTCACATTTCCCTTGAATAATTAAAAGAGAGTTGTTGAAAACATTTTCCAATTTCCTCTCGGAAAACTCTACGAGAACGTGCCACTGAACCCTCACCGAGCACCCCTTTTCTAACTCTTTTTTTTTCTTCTGTATGCTGGCTCTATGAAAAGCAGTCTTAGTATTCTGTTTCCGAACGCGTCATTACCGGTGTCTATTATTTTTGTCGAGAGCGCGATTCATTGCATTGAGATGACGTTGGCCAGGCTTCTATGTATATGATTTTTTGTGCGTTTGACGTGCTTGTTCGTTCGTTGTCCCCTCCTTGCGACAGAAGGAGCAGCCTACTTATACTGTCACGCTAGCGCACATTTTTATCACATACGCAATGGAGGCTGTGCCGAAATGACTGCGGCTTGTCGCGAAATACTCTCAGTAGGAGCCATGTTACTAAAGCAAATCGGCATCTAAACCTTCTCGGAACGATTCATAAAATGGGACCGATCTTGACACGTGCCAATGAAAAAGTGGACACGCGACGTAGAAACTGCGAAACATTGCCAGTCATATTCATTAAGGTGCTTGCTAGGGGCCAAGGCGAGAATATGCTTCGATGGTCGCGCCGAAGATACGTGACAAGGTTGACCAGGGTGAAGCGAACACCACGTGCGGTCCTAACACTGCGCTTGGTAGAAGGTACGTTATTACTAAAGCATAATAATTGTTGTGCTACCTTTGAGAATCGTAATTACGCAGCCGGCTGAGGACAACTTACATGGCTCACTAAAAAAAAGCAAGATATGTTTACCTAGAATTTGCGGTACTTATAAGCCACACCGTAGTTTGAAGTTCCGATTACGTACTGAGCTCTTAATTACGCTGGGAGCGGTTTAAGGACATTGCGTGTTTGGCTGAGCAAACTGGGCCAAATGCGTAAAACTTTACATAACACAGTCAGAATCGCCCTGCCAGAAAACAACCGCCAACTTTATTATTTTTAAAAAGAAAAATTAGTAGCCCAGACATTTCCGCCTTTTGTGAACCAAATTGATAAATGACAAGCGATAAATTGGAAGGAATAAGATAACTTATTGGCACCTTAATTTATTTCTTGGCGATCTGTGCAATTCAAAGGCAGCAATTTTGATTGTATTTTACCATTTGTCCACATTTCCCAATGAGGTTTGTACGTTGACTTAGTTGCAATGATAAAAATTTTAAATTCTGCATTTATGAATGTGGTTCTCAAAGTAAATCGACTACGTTGTCTTTTAAGATAGTGTTTCTGTGTTTTAGTTTTGTTCCCATAGAGTGTAATGACGTAACGAGATATATGACATATCCATTACCGAGAAAGCAAATGGTTTCAGTAGTTTGGTTATAGAATTTCTTTCTAGTCCCCAAGTTGCTAGCTTTAGTTCACGAACCCTATAACCTTTGCTCTACGGATTTGTAATTTCACAGTGTCTCGTCATCTGCACTATAAGAGCCACGATTGATCAACCATCATGCCTTTTACGCAGAAACTACAAATATCGCAACATTGAAAATGCAACCATATCCAAAGATGTGTTCATCAATAACCACATATTCTAACTTCTGTTTCAGGCTCACAAAAGGTTATGCCAGAGGGAAATGTCTTCCCCGAAGCAACCAGAAGGCTTGACAGATCAGGAAATGTTGCAGGGAGCAGCTTTATAGTTCAGAATTTTTCGCCATACGCGAAGGTCCTTAGTTTTTTCGGCAGTTTTTTCATTCTGAACTTCGCCGACTTGAACAAAGCGAGGGTCACATGGAGAAGCCGGTACACGCTGTGCGCAGCCTCCTGGATCGCACTGCTGGCAGCCGCGGATGTTTGGGCACGAGCTGAAAGTACGATTCCCCGGAATGCAGAACTGTTTACGGGTTTTCTCCTGGCTACAGTTAACGGGTGCTGGATTATTACGAGCTTCGTAAACTGGTTGTGCACTGTGTTTGGTTCTAGCAAGCTTCTACATTTCTTCCAGAAAGCCGCATTGTTTGAGGCGTACAGCGGTATTGTTCTGGCTGAGAGAAATGCAGAAAAAAGGATAGGGTATAGAACATTACGAAAGGCAGGCGTCGCTGCATCAGCCACAATAGCTTTAGGATTCTGTGTATTCCTAATAGCCGAGGAAAGCTTGAAAGGCAAAGAAAAGACCTGGAGCTCCGTGCTTCCCAAAATGCTGCTTCGTTTGCTATGTCAAGTGGCGTTTTTTTTCTACGAGGGCGTCATGTATATCACCGTGAGCAATATTTGCGAGGTTCTGGTTTTCTACATAAGGGCTCAGGAATTAGCACTTCGTGACGGTCAGCGGCTTGCCAGGACGGATCGTTTAGATGAATTGTCGGCGGACCTAATGGTTGAAACTATACGTAAGAACGTGTATACAATAAGAATGCTTAAAACCGATTTCAATGCCATATGGGCACCAGCGATTGTTGCATGTTCCATGTGCTTCATCTGGGTGCAATGTATCACTTGGTACTGCCTCTTCACCAACGATGCGCACCGCACGTTTCTCTGGCTTGGATTGGCGTACAGTGGCTACAGCACGCTCAGGTTTCTGGACCTGGCTGTCATCAGTCACCAGTTGAGCAATGAAGTAAGTCAATGAATCCAGCAAATTCCCGTAAGCTTGCCGCGCAGACAAATGTGCCCATTTTTCGTAGGGAAAGTGCGCGTCTTAATGGTAGAATTTCTAACCCATAAACGCACGCGCACTCATGCATGACCGCACGTATGCGCACACATGCCTAGACAAATATCACCCGAATATTTTCCGGAATAGCCGTAATAGGGAAATTTTATTGAAGGAGGCTTGTTTGGCTGGTTTCAAGGTCGCTTTCTTTTTTACGGGGCTTTGCATGCCACAACCACAGTTTGATTATGAGGCACGTCGCAGTGGAGGCTTCGAATTGATTTTGACCACTTGGTGTTTTAACGTGCACCTAAAGCTGAGTACACGGGTGTTTCTGCATTTCGCTCCCATCGAAATGCAGCCGCCGTGGCTGGGATTTGATGCCGCGACTTCGTGCTTGGCAGCGCAACTCCAAAGCCACTAAGCAACCACGGCGTGAATTGTTTTGTTACGTTATAACTAGCAGAGGAGAGATGGCTACATCTTAACATTTTCGAAGAGGCTTAGTTGCTGAAGTTCAACATATACAGGAGATAGCTGTTCAGATATCACTATACATTTAACTGTGAGGGGGTGTTGAACATATGAGCCCGGATGCTTACCTTTCTTCAACCGTTGACTTTGCTTAAGTACATCTGTTTGAAACTATTACTCAACGCATTCCATTCAATTACGTAATATGACCATGCTGGCCCTGTCCTTAGGCATATGTGGCGCATGTAATACTTCCATAGTCAGCGATAAGCTGAGCTAGCGGCGCAAAGACTCCCATCCTCTCAAAAAACTATGCATTTACGTGTTTTCGTAATGCTCTTCTCAGCTCTCACGGCGACAACGCCATTAAAACCCACAAGGCCATTTCATGAAGGAACAAAAATGCGCGAACGCAGAAGTTTGAGTCCCCATGCCGTTCTGAAGGGATCGCGTGTCAATATTTTACCATGTAATTGTGTCGTATCTGCGAAAATTCTTGACAAACTTGGAAGGATTTTGTTGGAATTAGCATGCACGAAGTCCTACGCAACACACAGCTCTCCTGGTTATCGCAGAAGCCTCATTAATGCATTTACTGTTTCAGTCCCGCAGCATCCAAGACGCGGCTAAAGAGGCAACATTTGCTCAAATGGCAGACAGCTACATAGAACAGGTTGGTAATTTGCAGGGCGATTTGTGTAATAGCACCCTTAGAAAAACAGTTTGGTTAATCAGAAGTTTGTGTTGTGTTAGAGTAGTAACGTTCAAAAGTGGTGGTTTGGATACAACAGCACTTGCTCAGCTCGGTAAATTTTCATCGTGAGTGTGCTTTGCGAGTCACTATCGTAATTTTCCCCAAACCTGAGGACCAGCTACGGCTGGTGAACAGGCTTAGGCTATCAGCGCGGGGCCACGCCTACCTGGAATGGGGTGGTCGCCCACCGTTGGGCATTAGCAGCTGGCCCCCGTAGTAAAGTTTACTGGCTGCCTCTGTGTCGTTTCCTTCTTCGTAAGTGTGGAAAGACCGTGGATGTGTCTGCTGTATTGAAGGCGCAAGTGCATGTTGTATTTGCTATTGTCAGCATATATTGAAACGTGAACTTGTTTTATCTTTCTCCAGTTAGCGCTTTTCAAGGGCTAACAAATGTTAAACGCTACCGCTCGGAGCAGGACGTGCCTGCATGTGTCGGAAGTTTCTAGAATCTGATGTATCGCGTGTTTCCCGAATCTTATCGACGGTTCTATCTGTTGTCTCTTGGTACCGAAGCTTGTGTAAACTGATTGTGTACGTGACGCTAATTTCGTAGTGCTTTCTGGAAGGCACGTGGGCACCAGCCATTACGCTAAAACCTTGTTCGAGTCACCTAGAAAAGCCCATGCGGTTGACCCGCTGATAAGATATTCGACGATCGCCGACTGTGGTCCCTGCTGTGTTGCTTTGAATGCCACTTGCTTTGAGGGGAACTCGTTCGCCCAATGGAGAGTTAGTTTTGTGATCACAGTATTTACTACTCTGTTCTTCGTCGTCACTCTTCCCCAGTGTAGAGTAGCAGGCCAGAGCAAGTTATAGCTCTGGCCGACCTCTCTGCCTTTCTGTAAATAAATTTCTCCCCCTCTCTCTCTCTTCGCCGTCGCTGCTGACGATATTATCAACACATTCATTATGTTGAGTACTATCGGGGGCAGAACTGCCCAGGACGTGGCTCCAACCCCCGGAGCAGCAGGTAAATCACTGCGCATCCTAGTGATGGTTCACCTGGTTCGAGATAAAGCTTTACTTCCTAGCTTGCGTGCAAGCGTGTATACTCGCTGGCTCCTTCATGCGAGTTGCTCTTCGCCCAGAAACCTACCGCGAGATGCCGCTATGTGGACATCGGATGGGAGCGTAACTTGCTTGAAATCCAGTTTATAAATGCGCGGCACATGCGGTGTTATTGGCAGCATCAATTTTTGTACCGCTTTCTCATTCCGCAAAACCAATGATTGATTGTCTGGGCACAGACTGCCAAAAGAGGTGAAGTTAGCAACTAGAAAAAAAACTTTGCCATTCGATGCGGGCTGCTTAAGAGGATATCGCGCCCGCTCGCGAAAGCCATGACACGTTCCTTGAAACCAGTGCTGCAGCACACGCAGCAGACGCTTTGAACCGATGCCACCATAGAGGCATCTCAAGCAAGGTTCGCGGGCGAAGAGCTACTCGCGTGAAAGCTAGGGCGCGCATGCGCTCATTCTTGATCTCGAACCAGGTCACGTGACTGCTGTCCTGTCACTAGATAAGGCAGCAATGTAGCCTTCCCCTGCTGCGGCTGTTGGAGCCACGTCCTGGGCAGTTCTGTCCCCGATAGTACATGTGTTCAATAGAAGGGAATAATCAAAGGTAAAACAGATTGATTCCGGTAATCACGTTTTGATCCAAGCGCTTGTTCGGGACTTTGTGTAGATAGCTTAATGATCGTCGTGACAGTGCGTTGGCACTCAAGATGATGCGTTCGAATATTTTATAAGGGAGACAGAAGGTTTAGTCTT
The DNA here is from genome assembly GCF_050947875.1 of Dermacentor variabilis. NCBI lineage: Eukaryota > Metazoa > Arthropoda > Arachnida > Ixodida > Ixodidae > Dermacentor > Dermacentor variabilis. The sequence continues at coordinate 10,110,042 of NC_134578.1, read as the reverse complement.
TGTCCTGAAATCTAAGCGTAAAGCATCTTTCAAGGCAGATGGAAACACTGCAGAATCGTACGACATCATGTGAATAAAAAATTGTAATTCGGTCCACCGTCATTCACGTCTATTTTGAACGAAAACTGAGAAGCAGTGGTCATGTATAAATGTGTATTTCGATAAAAAGTTCGACTTAGTTTTCAAAAATATATTTATGAGAAGGATTAGTTAGACCTTATTTAGGCAAATTTGAACGTGTTTTGTGTATGCATGTTTTGCGCAATTCTATTAAATGAAGGTGATATCCGCATGATTTACCGTACGCAGATGCAGTTCCTGCACGACAGTATCGACCCCAACGGTATGCGTATAAGTGGGGCAGAGTTCTTCTACCTCGACAGGAAACTTCTCGTTTCGGTACGTCGCTGCTTACTTGAGAGGTCAGCAGGATGTCACTATGCACGCTTACGGGATCAAAAGGCAAGGATTTGCAATCCTGTGCGGGTTTTACGTAAGCCAATGATGAAGTATACTTCAAGAAACAGCCTCTCTGCTTGTCCGAATCCATTTCTCATCAGCAATCAAAAATAATGTGATAATTGATTATCCTGCCGTCTCGTTCAACAAAGGATGCTTTCCTTTTTGCCTTACAAGAGGACCAACATTTCATGAATTACATGCCACAAGGCTTAGATGCTGTGTCTGCGCATAAAAGCCAGCCCATTAGTCTGTATGCCGTACCACTAATGCGACAAAGCAGTGCTGACAGCACGCCTTCCTTACTGTTTAACACAGCCAGTCAGAATACACCACCTATTCTCAAGGACCAGCACGGGAATATTTATTTATTTATTTATTTATTTATTTATTTATTTAATGTACCCTCAGAGGCAAGGACATTACAGAGGAGAGTGGGTAATATAGATTACAGGAGCAACAAATATAATACAGTGAATTTTGTTAGAACATAATTTCAACATTCTCCAAAATAAACAAAGGTTGGTAATGCATCACGATATCGTTGATTATCTTCAATGGCTGCAATATCGGGAGAGAGGCGGTTCCATTCGGCAGATGTCTGGGGAAGGTAGGACTGAAAACAAGCTTTAGTATTGCATTTTTGATGCCAACCTTGTGCCGATGCTCAATGCGATGGGAGATGTAGTCCGGTGGTGAAATAAAATCGTCGTGTAGCGTGAAGTGATGATATAACTTGTGGAATAGAGCGAGGCGACTGATTTTCCGGCGAGATATTAAAGGCGGGAGAGAAAAGGTTAGTTTTCATGGCTGTGATACTTGCAGTACGGCTGTAATTTGAAAAGATGAAGTGAACGGAGTTATTTTGTATAAGTTCGAGAGAAGATACAAGATTTTTATGCCCAGGGTCCTATATAGATGACGCGTATTCAAGTTTAGGTCGTATTAGTGATTTATAAAGTAGGAGTTTTAAGTACGATGGAGCAGCAGAGAAGTTGCGACGTAAATGCCCTAACATGCGATTAGCATTATTGGTGACGTATTCAGTAGGGGCATTCCATGTTAAGTTTCGTGATATATACACGCCTAGATATTTATATGATGCGACGGAATCAAGAGGCATGACATTAAGACAATAAGAAGGGGAAGTGTTAGAGCAGCGAGAAACGCGCATGAACTTACATTTTTTATTATTTAATTCCATTTTCGAAGTTTTGCACCAGTTAGCGACCAAATTAAGGTAGGTCTGAAGAGTACTAATGTCGTTGAGGTTACATATTTCTCGGAAAATTACACAATGCAAAAAGGTGGCTCGCAGAAGATAGGGTGGACGGAAGGTCATTATTATTAATTAAAAATAGAAGTGGTCCGAGGATGGATCTTTGTGGTACACCAGATAGCATGTTAGTAAGCGGTGCGGTTGTGCCATTAGTAAAAACAAACTGCCAGTGGTTGAGAAGGAAAGATTGAATCCATCTAAAGACATGTGCATCAAGATTAAGATGACTTAATTTATAAAACAACGATTGATGGCACACTTTATCAAAAGCTTTCGAGAAATCTAAAAAGATGCAATTGGCACAAGATGACTGATCAAGAATGCAATGTAATTTGTCATTTGACAGTAACTGCGTTTCGCAGGAATATGTTTCACGGAAACCATGTTGCGCAGAAGAAAAAAAAAGAGTTAATGGTTTCATTGGCCACTAATGGCGGTCGGTGCTTGCCAGGAATTTGCTAGAGTGCTGCTTTTGAAGCCTTTTAGGCCACGTGGTTGGTAGTGTATACATTGCTCAAATTTGTGCACTAATTTTGGGTGACTCATCTCTAGTGCGGTATCCAGGATGTTCTTCAACTGCGTGTGCATTGCGGTCAAAGCGCGAGCGTCGGGTGTCTGCCTATGCTTGACACCTGCGGTTACCACAAAGACGTTTTCTGAGGTGGTTACATGGATGCTTTTATGAAATGGTATAATCTTATTAGAGCGGAAAATAACAGAGGTGTGGCTCAGGGCCATTTGGCAGGAACCAATGGGGGAAGTGAGTATGAAACAGCGTACAGGCCTTACCAAGCATGCATGCTCGCGTGTTTCTTGCTTTTGCATACGTACCATGACAATTCGTGCTGTACCAATAAGAGTGAAGCTTACCTCTGTTTCTCTTGTCTGCAGATAGCCGGCTCAGTCATTACATACACCGTGATCCTTGTGCAGAGCAGTCATGGCTTCTCTCCTCGAGCTAGCACTGGCATGGTGAACAAAGGGACGTGAGCAGCCGCCGGCAACTCATCAACATCCGAGAAGACAGGACTATTTTTATAGTTGCAATGTCGTATCGCTAGACCATCTTGAATGGCTTTCCTGAACATACATCACCACTGAAACAAAAAATAAAACGCACAGATTGAAGAAATCGCACTATTATGAGACCAAATTAAAGAAAGTGCATGTACATTCTGAAAGTGGCGACAGTGTTTCTACACCCTGACTTGTTAGTGCTATGGCTCTACGTAATCTTCATATGCGCTGGCCGATGCAAACGTAACGTAAGCTTCAAGTTTGATGAACACTTAGCATATCTGAAAAGTAGAGCAACGGTTTCATATTCCTGCCGCACAGCGAACGAAGGTGTAATTCTGTGCTTGCGACTTTTTTAGCGGCTTCGTTGGCTTGTTTCCAAGTTGTCGAGAGATGGTGCTAATAATATATAATAGGGTTCCTCAACGCGCAGCTTCTCCTCGGCTTGGAGGACATCGAGGCAGTCTTGTCCATGAAACCGATGCCGCTTACAGCGACATTTCTAGCTGACCAAGTTGTAGCAGAAGAGTCGCAGTTTCGGCCGAAAGGACAGACATCGATTGCGATAGCAAATCAGTAGACAGTTATATGAAGTAAGGGTTGCAGTTTCATCGACCGTATAAACTTTGAAGCATTCGCTTACTAACTGAATTAACAAGCATGGTGTGTGAACACATCACACTCGATGACACTCGCTGTCAAAACACTGGCTTGAGCAAGCGTGGAAGCAGCAGCAGCAGCGAGCGAAGTGGCCTTCGTGCTGTCTATCGCTTCAACGGAAACAGTGGCGAGAAAACAGCACGCACAATTGTATGAGCCGTGTGCAGATCGCTTCCAAGATACGGCGTGCGTGACCGCGCGGCCATGCAAAGCACTCTATTGCTGCCAGAGTTGAAGTTACACCTCTTGCCTCCCTCCTGCACTGCCTCTCCACTTTCCTCCGTTTCGCTGCTCGATATAGCCGCGATCGTCAGTTCCCCTTGCGCTCAGTATGGAAACACGCAGTTGCTGAAAAAGTCAAACACCGCCCCCCTCCCTCCCTCCCATCCCCCTACGGCCTTTCGCGCGACGGAAGACGGTGCGCTTGCTCTCCGCCTTATTCCCTCGCGCGCACCTGGTTGAGCCGCAATCGTCGGCTCCCCTCAAGTTCTTTCACGCGCCCTTACGACATACGGCCCACGGCAATGGTGTTAGTACCCTTGGACTTTATACAGAACATCACGGCGACGGCAAAAAAGCACCTGGAGCATCCATCAAGTTGTTTTCGAAGTAATGTCTCTGTTTTCCTCAGTGATAACCTTGCAATATCTATGATTCTGCTCATTATATGTGCAGTCATGTCACTAATGATAAATAAACTATTTTAACAAAAGCAGATTAAAAATATGCTCGCTCTCCGGTCTGCACATGTATAGTAAAGTTAAATTGACTTTCAGTGTTGATATCCCATGGATGATAATTTTCGCAATGCATCACAATACGACTGAGCACCAGTGGACTTCACGACAGGATGACAGTGACAGCGACAGGACAGTGAGAGCCACGACAGGATGATGCCAAATTGGCTCCTTTCGTCACTGATTATGATATTATGCAGATTAACGTTGCACACCCCCTTAAAACAGAGCGCTGACAAATAGTCACATAGCATGCTTACGTTAGTCAGGTATGCTATTCATGCTTTTTATTTTAACAATTTGTATACACGTCCCTAATTTTCTTCCCCTTCCTCAAAGCATCTATATATGTACCTTGTACAGCTACGCATGTCTGTAAAGAATCCGATCGCATCAATTTCTTCGCTGCTGTTTTTCCACGAGCAGTCCAAACGACGCTTGCTTAATTCAACTGCTTTCATACAATTTAAATCCAAATGCTTCTGGCAGGTGTACGTTACCTGCGAGTCTCATTGCATGAATATCTTCGCATTCCATTAAAATGGGCTGAGTGGTCTCTCAACTTTTGCTGCAGCAGACATACACCTCAGCTTGCTACGAATATTTCTTCCTGTATATTTTTTCTCCTTAGGCAACCAGCTCGAGCCTCAGACAGCAAGGCACTTGCCTTTGTGTTATTGTAGCAGATTTTCTCTGCAAACTTCTTGCTAGCCGTTGTTCTAAATCTGCATGGTATCTTTTTTGCATTGTTTTCATCCAATATACTGCCTCTGTTTCTCTGGCTTTCTTTCTGGCGACTGCTTGTTTTCTATTTACACTTTCGACTACCCCCTACTTGGTTGTCAACCTCTTCTGCCATTATGCGTCCACGCTATTGAGGTTCGGATACTTGTGGGCTGCTGCCGGTCATTTATTTTCATCAATGTTCCTGAGGCTGCTTTCAAAATTTATTTTGCCCTGTGCTTCGCTGACTTCAAAAGAGGTCCACCTCATGCCACCGTGCGCTGCCTCATTTGTGGTTTTACCTTGGGCTCCCAAAGTAAACCGGCGTACAGATTTTTGGGTTACTTCCAGCCCATCAAAATATATCAGATTTCAAGCGCTGAATAACATTTGCGAATATTAGCGCTGGCACCATTACTCGCTTTGCAGATTCCATGCACTACCTCATATTTATTGTAACCCCAAATTGCTCTATGTTGCATTATTGCTGCATTCCGTTTCCTCTTTATTTTAGGTTTTTTTATGGGTGCTTGAGTAAGCCTTTCCTTCGTTTATGTATACGCCGATGTACTTATATTGCTTGACGATGGGTCTGACTTGTTGTTTAATTGAGACCCCGTAATTACACGCTTCTTAATTAAAGATCGTGATTCCCGATTTTTCTGTGCTGTACTTAAGTCACAAGTTTGTCGCTGCGTTGTCACAGATATTCTTAAGTCTCTGTAAATCTTTTGCATGGCCCGGGAGTAGCACTATGTCGTCCACATGGCCTACGGCCCAAGGACCTTCTGTTGCAACCTTTGCCCATTACGAATGTCGGATAAATCAATGCCTAATTCACTGTCCTCCAGTCGCCTTTCTATGCCCTTAACATCAAGCGCGAACAACTATAGAGACAGAGGACATCCGTGCTTTATTCCTCGGTGAACTTACACCACTTCATTCCATTTCTGATCTTGGCATACAATATGTACTCGATTGCCCCTATATATCTCCCTCAGAAGCTACACAATCTCGCCATCTGTGCCTTCGTGCATGATAATACCCTTAACAGTTTCCTGTCAAAGTTGTCGTGGGGTCCCTTAATATCAAGAAATGCTATCCATAAAGGTCTATTCTGAGCTACAGAAATCATTATGCACTGAGTTAGTACAAACCTATCCTCTAAGTGTCTGCCTGATCGGAACGAATTCTGTAGTTCTCCCAGTATATAATTTTTCTCCAACCACTTGAATGGTCATGATCTTATGATTTACATTACCTTTCTATAGTATGTTACCGACGTTACTGTAATTGACTTGTACGAGCTCGTCTTATCCTTATCACCTTGACCTTTGTAGATGAGATTCATCTTGCTTTCACGCCAGGCAATCAGAATTTTCTTCGGTTCAATCACTTGCGCAATGGCATTAGTCAGCAGTGCCTTGTTTTTCAGAGCAAGGTTTTTGATTAGCGGCATTGGGATTTCGTCGGGCCCTATACCGGTGTTATTCGGAACATTTTATTTAGCTTTTTTTCAGTAAAAGTATTCAATACTAAATTTTGATCTCTCGGCCTCCTCTGTCGTTGCTGAATCTTGTTGTGAAATGTTGTGAAGGTTTTTTCATCGTTTCGGTTTTTCCGCCTTCGATGATTGTGGCCCGATTCAAGGAAATACCTTTGAGCAGTCAGGTGCACCAGTAGCACCGCCCTGTGTACACCGGCGTTCTTGTTGTCCTTCTCTGCTCGTCCGTGTTTATCTGTGCGCTGGAACGTTTCCTATTGCTAAATAGAACTTGTCTTCAAAGTTGCTTATTGACCAGCTATTTTTCATGGGTTGTCGCAAACTTCGGAGAAGCAGCTTCAACGCTTACTGTTAGAATGACTTTGGTTGTGTCTCGGCGCCCCTCAAACATCCTCGAGTGCTCTAGCTATTGCTGAACTTCATCGCCAGCCGTCTTCAGTTATACGAATGGTTGAAACTTGCCGACGCGCTTACTGCACTTTGATGCAGCATGAGAAGCATCCACTAAAACAGTACTATAGGACAGGGACAAATTAGAAATTCACAAGGTGTTTCAATACCATAAAATAATATTGCCTAGATTAGAATCATACTAATGAGATAATATTTATCCTCCTTGGGTGCTGAAGAGCCCATAATTGAACAATCGCTTGAGGGAATAGCTAAGATAGACATGTCCATGATAACCGCACAACTGGTACAATGCAAGATTTACAACTTATATCTTCAATATCTCCACTTGTAAACAGATAGATAGTGACTTAATAATTACCCCGCTTCAGCATTCATGATACGTCATTGGCATTACAGCAAAGATGCAAATTATCCTCAGTGACAACTTCCACCGTCGCTGAAATTTTTGCTTTTCTATCGACGTTACGCTACATAGTGCTTATAGTGCTTATAATCACGTCATAGAGTTTCGGTGAATACCGACTGCAATATTCTTGGAAACATTGTACTGGATGTATCTGCAAATCAGGCATGCAATAACGAGGAAACTTCACATCTTTTTCTTTCCCGTAGTGCAGCTCATTTGCTCCTGGGACGGATATCCGGTAATCTCAGCATAAGTACTTGGTTTGGCCTACAGTCTAACTTGTACAAGTGGTTCTTTATAGACCCATGTATAAAACTGTAAATTCCGCCCAACCTGAGAGATAACAGTAAATTTGAGACATTAAATTTGAGATACGGAAGTCAATATACTGCTACCCCATTATGATTGATGGGAAAATTATGCCTTCGGTAACCCACTACAGGTTTCTCGGAGTCATCATTGACCGTGACTTATCCTAGTCGAAGCATTAATAAAAAAGCTGGACAGCTTTGCTCGAATCATTCGACATATATCTGGAAAATCATGGGGGCCATCCAAATCATCTCTTCTGCAGCTCTACCAGGCACTTTTTGTTGGCCACCTTCTCTACAGTGCTCCTATACTTTCTCGAGTTACTACAGCTGCTGTACGCACCCTTGAAATTTTAAGTGCTCAGGCTCGCGCACTGAGAATTTGCCTAGGACTGCCACGATGTGCGTCTACTTGGGGCACTATTGCTGGGGCACGTGTGCGCCCAGCTCGAGTTTATTTGCAACAAGAGCCATTGCGAGTGCATCTAAGGCTACCGACTAGACACAGGAATCATCCACTGACGAACGTCATAAGCATACGGCCTGTCAGCGCCTTTACTCAGAAGCCGTATTGTCGCAGCAAGGCTTATTGCCGTCGGACTTCGAACCGCATAACATACCCGAAGTTCCATTCTGGACGACGGCAAAGCTAACGGTGAGACTCTCAATTCCTGGAATAACGAAGAAGTCGAAAGTGCCACTTACTGGGCTCAAGCATTTCACGTTATCATACATTGCTTACATATATGGATATACCGAACATGTTTTTGCAGATGGTTCTGTGACACAGACTTCTACCGCGGCGGCTTACATGGTACCTGGAATGGGCATTGCACAACGGTTCAAGATAGCACACAGAACGTCGTCTACAGCAGCTGAGTTGACCGGAGTTCAACTGCGACAAAGCCTCGAGAAGTGGACAGTGTTCTGTGACTCCAAACCAACTCTGCAACTCATAAGCAATTATATGAATGACAGAACCGCATATAGTACTCTGGTTCATGATATCATGTCTCTGCTTGCTGAGGCTTCTCATTCCGGGCATACCATCGTGCTACAGTGGATTTCTAGCCATTGTGGAATAGCTGGAAATAAACAGGCTGAAGCGGAAGCAAAACAGGCGCGCACTGACGGAAACATTATAAAAATTCCTTTTTCCCGGTATGACGTCAACGCCTTGCTCCATAACTCCATCAAAACTTCTAGGGCACGACATTGGGACAACTCCGAACATCAGCAAGAGTGTCTCCTGTCAGGATTGGGGGCTCAATCCCATCGCTCGTGATCCGTTGTCAAGATTGGAGTCGGGCATGAATTAGAAGGTAGCTGGCCCATGCCGTCGTCTAATTTATCCACGCTGAGGACGTTGATGAAGGGGAGAACTGCTTCTCATCGAGAACGAGGAATATGGGTTTATTTGCAGTATTTATATCAGTCTAACATGACTGTTTGAGAAAGTACATCAGTCTAACATGACTGCTTGAGAGAGAGTGTTCAGAGCAGCCGCACAACAGCGGTTTTTAAACACTCGGTCCTCTCCCCATACAAGGTGATCCGAACGTTCGTTTCGTGATCGCAAACTAGCCGCCTCCCCGCAGGATGGTCTACACACACAAATGCACACACGTTCGAATGTCCGGAGCCGACGTCAGAGGGGCTCCGTAGAACTTGGAGCCGTTCCGGGTAGCGCGTTGGGGAGTTTGGGAACAATAGTTGGCCCGCCGAACTCATTCCGTCACAACGGCGATGAGGCTAGAGGTTGGTGGCGGTTTCAGCACAAAGCCTGCTTCATCGAACGCATCCTAGCTGAAGCGACGGAGAGTGGGGGATGCCCGTATTGTTCCCCGACACAAAGTCGATTTAGCCAAGCTGTGGCTAGAAGTGGGCGGCGACGCCCCCGGAATGTTGCCGCCATAGTTGTAACTGAGGGGCAAACTTGCACTGCAGCTGGCCGTTCTTAACACTCCATAGACTTGACGCTGGTTCACGATTCCAGCTTCCACTTCGGTTGCGGAGAGGCCAGGAAACACTCATTCATCGATTACTGCTGGGTGTGGCATACACTCACCGATACCTTCATAAGATTGGACAAGCACGGGACCCTGACTGTAGCGTCCATCACGTATCCGAGACAATAGCTCACGTACTTTGCGTGTGCCCTCAATATGCGGCCGAACGAAGAACACTCAAGTCTACTGTTGACTGCTTGGACTCCCGCCCCTTTTAGGAAGAAAAGCTTTTGGACACGTGGAGAAGAGTTCACTGTGCCCAACGTGACATGAAATCACTTTTGAACTTTGTAAGTGAGACTGGTTTAGACGATCGCCTCTAGAACCTGTGTTTGTGCGATTAATTTTTGTGGCCAGAGTACTTCTGTGAGGACAAGATTACTCTTGCGCGTATTGCGTCTACAGTGCGCATCCGCAGATTTGGCAACGTGTATACAGTAGCTCATTGTACCATAACCTAATCACTCGCCACCTACCTTTCTCTGCATTTCCCACTTCCCCCTTCCTCAGTGAAGAGTAGCAGGCTAGAGACACGCTCTCCAGGCCGACCTCTCCTCCTTTCTCTTTATTAAAATCTACTGCTCTTCCGTGAGACATTATATGCACCACCTGCGACTTGGTAGAGCAAACACACGCTAATTTTTGTTTAGTATTAAACGTGCCCATAACCCGCAGTGCTCGTGTGGCCTCCCAGACGAAGACGTAGATATGCACCACCTCAGGGCATATTTAACGCTATTATATCGGTGACCATTTACTGTAAAAAAAAATACTTGGCCCATGGCCGACAGCAGGGCTTCAGAGAAAAGAGCTTGTCGCTTTAAAAGTTGTTAGACAGCACCGGCATCTTAGGTCTATGCTAAATTTTAGTGTCGTCTGAAAGATCCATATTTGATGCAAGTCTATGCTTGTTAGTTTGACAAATGCTTATGCAGTATGTTTTGTGCGGATTTACTTATGGTCTACGCGCTCGTCTGTGTAACTGTGTACTCGTCTATATTTTCTCGGACAACTCGTGCTTACATAAGCCACTCCATAGATGTTTAGCTTCTGTGGATAGCTGGATCTATGTACAGAACTTTGTGTTAGCGCGAGTGACCTTTTTGTGATACATCTTTGGTCATATTTTGGTACCAATTTTGTGACAATTCCTTTCTTTCCCAAGCGACAAGGACCAGCTGGTGCCACATAAAGGAGTCAATCTGTTTTATTACATTGTCAATTAAAAAATAACGTGTGGGCTCTGAAAAATCTCAACTGATCCCATATTCGACTTAACCAGTGTCTGAAGCTTCATATTCACGTTCAAACATCGAAGAGAAATAAACTGCTCAGCTAGATAACGAATCTTCTATAGAAAACCGCCTTCTTATATATTGAATATACGTCTATCGACCAACAAAGAGGCGGTACTTTTTTTTTAAATACGAAAGCCGGAAGTTTGTTTCGGCTCCCTGCGAAAGAAATGAAGAATTCCCGATGGCATTCCTTTAGTTTTCTTCAGAACTCTCATGAAAAACGTACTGAGATATTCATTAGTTCGGTTTATTTGTTTTTGTGATCGCCTGTCTTCATTCGCGGGGAAATTGCATCAATCTCCTGTAATGGCTGCTCGCGTGTCAGGCAAGCAGCCACATTAGCATGCAGGTAATCTATAAGGGCCCCCTTCGCCTACAAGTATGTCTACTGTTGCGTGCTCTCGCACATCAGGATCTCGAGTATGTTGCTGCACTTCTTGGGCGCGGAGGTTTGCTGATGACGTGATTCATAGCAACTTGGTAACCAGGGCGAAATCGATTTGAATACAGAAAAGCGGCCTATTACGTTACGACCTGAGCGAATGGAAATGCTGAACCTTGGACAGAGGAAACAGCCGTCGGTGTGAAAAGGCTCAATGCGGCATTCATGGGGAAGCGTACCATGGCCCTAGCCAAACGTAAGTTACAAGGCGCGAGTTACGAGTTAAGCAGTAGGATGGATAGTTGCGCTATTGAGTATATTTCGTTATCGGAAAACTAGAGTGCTGTGACGATGAGGTGCCAAGTACCTGTAAACTATTTATGTTTTTTTCGGCCCGTTAACCAGACCATGCGAGAAATCTCGAAGTCATATTTTATCACGATGTATGACATTTTATGTGTGTGCCAAACATCCTTGTCACTTCAGGATATTGAGTTCAACTACATCGATCATATTATTAGAGACATGGCACAGAGCACTTGTTTGTGCATCCTCTTCATTCTGTCTCCATCGTCCCGGCGTGCGAGTTTCTCAGTAAAGCTACCTTCATCATCATCATCATCATCAGCCTAGTTACGCCCACTGCAGGGCAAAGGCCTCTCCCATACTTCTCCAACAACCCCGGTCATGTACTAATTGTGGCCATGCCATGCCTGCAAACTTCTTAATCTCATCCGCCCACCTAACTTTCTGCCGCCCCCTGCTACGCTTCCCTTCCCTTGGGATCCAGTCCGTAACCCTTAATGACCATCGGTTATCTTCCCTCCTCATTACATGTCCTGCCCATGCCCATTTCTTTTTCTTGATTTCAACTAAGATGTCGTTTACCCGCGTTTGTTGCCTCACCCAATCTGCTCTTTTCTTATCCCTTAACGTCACACCCATCATTCTTCTTTCCATAGCTCGTTGCGTCGTCCTCAATTTCAGCAGAACCCTTTTCGTAAGTCTCCAGGTTTCTGCCCCATATGTGAGTACTGGTAACACACAGCTGTTATACACTTTCCTTTTGAGGGATAGTGGCAACCTGCTGTTCATGATTTGAGAATGCCTGCCAAACGCACCCCAGCCCATTCTTATTCTTCTGGTTATTTCAGTCTCATGATCCGGATCCGTGGTCACTACCTGCCCTAAGTAGATGTAGTCCCTTACCCCTTCCAGTGCTTCGCTACCTATCGTAAACTGCTGTTCTCTTCCGAGCCTGTTAAACATTACTTTAGTTTTCTGCAGATTAATTTTCAGGCCCACCCTTCTGCTTTGCCTCTCCAGGTCAGTGAGCATGCATTGCAATTGGTCTCCTGAGTTACTAAGCAAGGCAATATCATCAGCGAATCGCAAGTTGCTAAGGTATTCTCCATCAACTTTTATCCCCAATTCTTCCCACTCCAGGCCTCTGAATACCTCCCGTAAACATGCTGTGAATAGCATTGGAGATATCGTATCTCCCTGTCTGACGCCTTTCTTTATAGGGATTTTGTTGCTTTCTTTGTGGAGGACTACGGTGGCTGTGGAGCCGCTATAGATATCTTCCAGTATCTTTACATATGGCTCATCTACACCCTGATTCCGTAATGCCTCCATGACTGCTGAGGTTTCGACTGAATCAAACGCTTTCTCGTAATCAATGAAAGCTATATATAACGGTTGGTTATATTCTGCACATTTCTCTATCACTTGATTGATAGTGTGAATATGGTCTATTGTTGAGTAGCCTTTACGGAATCCTGCCTGGTCCTTTGGTTGACAGAAGTCTAAGGTGTTCCTGATTCTATTTGCGATTACCTTAGTAAATACTTTGTAGGCAACGGACAGTAAGCTGATCGGTCTATAATTTTTCAAGTCTTTGGCGTCGCCTTTCTTATGGATTAGGATTATGTTAGCGTTCTTCCAAGATTCCGGTACGCTCGAGGTTATGAGGCATTGCGTATACAGGGTGGCCAGTTTCTCTAGAACAATCTGACCACCATCCTTCAACAAATCTGCTGTTACCTGATCCTCCCCGGCTGCCTTCCCCCTTTGCATAGCTCCTAAGGCTTTCTTTACTTCTTCTGGCGTTACCTGTGGGATTTCGAGTTCCTCTAGGCTATTCTCTCTTCCACTATCGTCGTGGGTGCCACTGGTACTGTATAAATCTCTATAGAACTCCTCAGCCACTTGAACTATCTCATCCATATTAGTAACGATATTGCCGGCTTTGTCTCTTAACGCACACATCTGATTCTTGCCTATTCCTAGTTTCTTCTTCACTGTTTTTAGGCTTCCTCCGTTCCTGAGAGCCTGTTCAATTCTATCCATATTATAGTTCCTGATGTCCGCTGCGGACAAAGCTACCTTAGTTCGAATTTATTTCAACTAAAGTGACGTGCATAGTATGCTCATTGAAGTCCGCAGGGGCTACTTTAATATGTGCAGAAAGAAAACGCTGTGGTGGCCGCATGGTGATGCATGCTGAAAGTTAAACGCTAAACTTTAAGTGCACCCCACGCTCATAATCCACTATTCAGTTTTGGGACGTTGAATTGCACAGTATGATTGCAAAAATGGAGCGCAAGAAATGAATGACCAATTCTAGCTCCTTTAGAGCGCAACTGTCATTCGGGAAAACAGATCCCAAACGAAAAGGAGAGATCAAATGATGTTAAGTGCATGGTTCGCTACTCTTTTGGGAAAGAGAATGTGAATAAAGGCTATTATTATTATTATTATTATTATTATTATTATTATTATTATTATTATTATTATTATTATTATTATTATTATTGCAGGCATTGTAAAACACCGAGACCGATGTAATATGGCTGCGCCAATTTCCTTTACTGCCACGTGCATCCAACTGGAACGATGATGATAAGCGAACGATGCTACTTTCTTAACAGTAGATACGCCAACTTCACCCCCAGCACACCACCAAAAGCAGCTGGTGTGCAACAAAAGGCTATGGTTGCTTCGGTATTGGTGATGACTGCAAACTGCAAAAAGAACTTGAGATCTGCGCGCAAAGTGTTCTTACGTTATGTGGTTGATTGCTGTTGCATTCTACGCAAGAACGACATCGGCCTACTTCTGCGGAGCTTCAACGTAGTCGAGCCGGCCATACAGTTTGTTATTGAAATGGGGAAAAGAAACTGCCCTTTCTCGATGTACCCGCGTGCCATTGTAATGGCAGCCTCTGATTTTACGTTTATATATAAAAAAAGACAGCTGTTACCTCCAGTTTGGGCACTGCAACCCGATCGACAGCAAGACGTCATCGCAAAGCGCAAGTGCTCTTACCAAGATGAACCTTAGAAAAAGCTACGGACGACACGCCAGGAACTGCTGGCGAATCGCTACCTGGGTGCTTCGTTTAGAACATCCATAGCTTCGTCGACATGCCAGGGGATATATTGAAAAGAAGCCGGTATTTGATACGTGCCAGAAAGCAGCGAATATTTGTCGCACGACCTCGTACGACCTACGCGTTGCTTCATATGCCTTCAAAGAGACTCTGCAGCAAGTTTGTCAACTGAAGAGCAGCCTATAAGATGAAGGCTCCCAGAGGCTGTTAACAAAATTCACTGTGCCAATTGCGCCTACAGCTGCATCAATGAAACCGTCTAATTCTCGAGGAGACTGAAAGAGCCTAAGCGCAACGTTGATAAGAAGAATCATCTGTCCAACGCAGTGGCGGAGTACGCACACAAGTGCAACCATTTCATCGACTGGGACAACTCGACTGATGGCCAAAGAAACGAGCGCCACTTAGAGGTCATTACCTCAGTTTTTTTATTGATACAGTTGACAATTGATACCATGAACCTGATGGTTGGCACCTTGTCCAAAAATGTTTTAAGATAATTACTTCACATGCTGCACACTGCGCGACAAATTTATATCCACCGTCCTTTGAACAGAGAACCTGTATGGGTACTGAATCAATTTTCACTGATAATTGACTAGAAACCTTTATGTTTTAATGCAATTAGCCAATCTTGGGTTACATCACGCACTTTCCGGTGTTTAGCTAACCCCCGTATTCTCTATAATCTTCGATCCAAAGCTCTTCTTCCACTCCACATATTTGAGCACAGAGCCACCCTACAATTGCTGGAGACGCTACACTTCTCAAGAAGTGCCGTTGTGATCGTGAAGCGCAGTGTCCATTTCTGATGAGGTGTGGCGCTGCTATCTACGTTCTTTTTACAGAAGAGACAGGGCATTTTGAGGCCCGAGTTGGTTGCCCAAGGACAAAAACATTATGGTGCAAATATTCGCAACACGATGAGGCATGTGTGTGCAACAGCCAAATTCCGAAGAAAATTATGCACATCCTCAGGGAATACGAAGTTAATCCCCCAGCGAGACCTGTAGAAAACGTCGATCATACTGAAAGGCTGGGATTTAAAGCGCATGGAAGCATTAGCTGGTCAGCAGTCAAGATGAGAAACTGACCTATAGGGTATTGGTGGAAAGGAAGCAGGAAAGGGATTGACAGGACCGGATCCGTTAAAAGCTTAGGTTGGATTATGTAGACAAGGTAGATATAAAGGTTTTAATTAGGTCAGAAAATATTAGGGAGAAAGGCAAGATGCTAGACTGATAACTATCTATACATTATTTGAGTGGCTCAAGCGAGCTAGGTGTCTATTTGTCACTGCCTCGTTTCGAAGGCGATGTCACGGAACCATCATCAACATCATCATCTTTGAATCAAGTTGGAGTCTCGAGTGAAGGGGTATCTAGAATTTTATAAGGCAAGATACTTGAGACAGTTGTTACGTCAGAGCAGGTGTTTCACCCTAACTTACATTTTTAATATCCGAGAATACGGGGTATGTCAGAGATAAATGTTTTTCCTCCAGCTTGGGTCGCTAAGTAGTTCAGCACAATGCGTTGGCGGGCTAGCTGGTGCGAATGCGTTGCACAGAGCGTTGACGGGCCAGTCGGTGGAGCACCTTGTCCGGTCGTCTCTCTTGTGTCTGTTGTTTTGCGCTAAACAAAGTAACTATGGATTCACTAAGTAGTCTATGGTCTAAAGGGCAGAGCATCGAACTGCTCTGCTGAGTGAACCCCATACGAAACCAACCGTTATACAAACTTGGGTCTCTGATTATGTGACACTGGGTATGTCTTCCCAGTATACCCTTGGTATTTATACCCATAGACCGGGCATGTCTCGCTCTTCAATGAACCTGTTTGATGCCAGCATAGGTCGTTGTGTGCGTTCCAGTGGGTATCTGCTGTATTTCAATGAACTTGACGCGAACTTGTGTCACTGGCTGTGTGCTTCTCTTCAGAGAACCTATTTGATGCCAACTTGCGGCACTCGGTATGTGCCACTGTGTATGTACCGCTCTCCAATAACAAAAAATAAATGCTTGAAAGTATGTTTGGTACTGAGCAAAATCGACGTTCCGTCATCAATTCTGCCTGAATTCTGCTTGCACCCCGCGCAGCATCGTATGTGGTGGCTTGTCGAGATAGCGCTGCGTGTCCAGAGAGGAGTACGCCTCTTAAACGACTTATTTCGGCGGTGGCCACTCGGTGTGTTGCTACATTGCTTCAATATTATTCACATTAACGTCGATATTCATCATGAGATCGGTCCTTGCGGAAATTAGTTTTCTAACTGTTTGGCGAATTGGTGATCTAAAGTCGAAAGCATAAATGCAAAGCTCCTTATGCCTCCTGCTATAGTGACTAAAGAAACCTTACAGAGAGAAGTAACATGTGCTTACTTTATTTCAGGTTCTCTCATGTCAAAGGTTGGTTTCTATGTCGGTCCAACCAAGCGTCCTGGAGACGTGGCCGACGCCAGCGAGGGTTGTTTCATGGTTCAGCACTTTTCACCATACGCCAAAGCCAGTACCCTGTTCGGTTGCTTCTTTATACGCAGTCTTGGTGACAGGTCATTAGACAAAGCGAGAGCAACATGGCGGAGCTTTTACACGCTCTACGCCGTAGCGTGGCTCGCGCTGCTTTTAAGCGTTGAAGCTTCTGTCGTTTCTAGTAAGATAACCCATGCAGACGTTGGAATTTTTTTTACTGACGTTCTCGCTACGACGATACATATATGCTCTTTCCTAACGAGCATCATTAACATCTCGTGCATGGCGCTGGGTTCTAGGAAGCTGCTAGATTTGTTCCGCGAAGCAGCATCGTTCGAGGCATCGAGTGATATTGCTCGTCTAGTTCGGCAATGTGCGGACAGAGGTAGGTGGTTTCGTGCATTCCGACGAGTGGGTGTCGCTGCGTCAGCCATTGCTACATTAAGCATTTGCGTTGCCATTATCATAGACAACCACTTCAACGACAACGAAACGGCTTGGAGCTATGGTATCCCGGCTCTGTTTTTTCGTCTGCTATCACAGGTCGGGTTTGCTTTCTGGGAGTGTACAATGTACATCGTTGTGAGCAGCATCTCTGAAGTTTTGGTTTCCTATTTGAGGTCTCAGGAAATCTGTCTTCGAGAATGTCAGCGCTGCGTTCAGGAGCAGCGGTCGGACGATCTGACAGTTGCGTTAGCAGTTGAGACCATACGTAAGAACATTTCCGCGATAAGAAAGATGAAAACATGCATTAACGTCATTTGGGAGCCAGCCATCCTGGCATCCTCGCTGTGTTTCCTATGGGTTCATTGCATCGCCTGGTACTGTCTGTTCACGAACGAGGCGTACCACTTGAAAATATGGCTCGGATTGGCGTACAGCTGCTACAGCTCTCTTAGGTTTCTGGACCTGGCTGTCATCAGTGGTGACTTGTGCAACGAGGTAAGTGCATTGGTTGTCGCTGTTTCTAGCTGCGTTGACATTAAACCCAAAATTCACCTATCGCAGATGCCAGCAAGAATTAGGCTTCGTGAACGACGCGCAACAGTTCGAAGAACTGTTGTTGGGTTCGTTGCATATATTTGACTTCATGTATGTGTATACGGCATGTTGCAACGAATTGTGATGCGAAGTATTTTGTTACGAATCCAATATAAAGGTTTATGTAATAATGTGCTTCGGGCTACAAGTGAATCCTATTCACGAGCGCTCCAGACGGCCAGACTGCATATTACGTTATTAAGAAGGGCGTGCCACAGGGCGCTGTGCTCACCCCTTTATTGTTCGGTCTTACATTCATCCACCTGAAGAAAAAGTAACCACGTGGTGTTCAAATCACCATGTCTGCAGACATATGCATTTGGAGTGCATTACTTTCATGTCGCGCCACTCAGCAGCATCTACAGGAGCGCTGACCCACATCTCCCTTTATTTGGCACAGAGAGGGCTGCACCTGTCTCCGGTAAATAGTGCCGCCATAACTTCTACACGGAAGCACATAAAAATATCTATTGATAGTACGTGGACGTGCCCTTTCATGCGTGCGATGCCAAATATTTCTTGATGTGTTGATTGACAGAAAGCTGTCTTGACCACCACAGGGGAAAAAGCTTTGCGGGCAGATGTTTGCAATATCGTAAGGGCTACGATATATGGTCGGATCATGTTGGGGCAGCAACTGTCGCTCTGTGGCGCGCCTACATAAAGCCTACGTGGATACTGTTCTAAGTTACAGTCTACCTCTGCCATTGTAGGTGTGAAGGCACGCTACCATGCCAATTTAATTGAAACATATGCGAACAATAGCAGCAAAATGTGGCAACATCTAAACGCTTTGCCATCTTTGTCTATGGGTTCCATTTCTCCAACCTTTATTCTAAGGGATGGCGTTGTAATACCTCATGAAGCATTTTAACGACTATTTCGCTAACGTATCCACTCTACCTACGAACAATGCCCCCTACCAGTACGGCACTGCCGATTGTTCCTAAACAATGTTGTTTCAACCTACATGGACTGCTCAAATGGTACTCATGTATGCCAATTCAAGAAACAGCCCTACGCGTGACAAAAGCAAGCTGTAGTTGCAAAACGTTTTGCCATCTTTGTCTATGGGTTCCATTTCTCCAACCTTTATTCTAAGGGACGGCGTTGTAATACCTCATGAAGCATTTTAACGACTATTTCGTTAACGTATCCGCTATACCTACGAACAATGCCCCATACCAGTACGGCACTGCCGATTGTTCCTAAACAATGTTGTTTCAACCTACATCGACTGCGGAAATAGTACTTATATATTCTAATTTAAAAGACAGCACTACGTGTGAGAATAACAAGCTACAGATGCAATCTGGCGATGCAGATACAAACTGTAAAATTCAAACTGCCGAAGTCATAAGTGTATTTAACAAAACGATATAGAACCGCAATATCTAATTCTGCCAGTTTTTTCCAAAGGATCAGAAAAGTAATGCTTCACCGTATGTCTGGATCTTTTGAACTTATCTAGTAGCGAAATTTCAGTATGCCTTTCGTAAGCATACGTCTATGCAACTTTCTCTGATAAATCAAAATAAATTAATTCTTAGCAATTGTGGGGTCTTCTCACTTACTACTGGTGCTCTATTTGATTTTATCGTGGCCTTCGATTGTTAATGTTAATTTACTAATGAAAAAATGACTTCCTTACGGAATTCGTGGAGTGGCACAAGATTTTGTAGGGCCATGCCTGAAGCACGTAGTGCAATATGTCTCTATTAAAAACGAATAATCCACAATCATTTCCATTACAACTGCTGTCCCTCTAGGGCAGCATTCTGGAACCTCTTCTGCTTAATGTCAGGGTCAATTACTCCTTGGAAGGCAGCACCCCCTTTTATCTCCCTATGAGCTATGCTCCTTTTCGATTTCCTTGTTTGGTCGTAAGTGCTATGAATGTTGCAGGCTCGAAGCATTCAACAAGTGTCTAAAGAAGCGACCCTGGTGCACGTGTCGGACACTTACATGAGACAGGTGAGATCTACGCGCAGTCTGGATGCGAGCAGCTATACGTCTTGACTCGCGGTAGGCTAGCGAGTTTCTGTGAATCGCCCTGTGTCTAGTCGTACTAGATGGCACGGGCACTCTGAGGGCTTCAGCCACGCTCAACACTGGGAACAGTGGCACGGCAGAAGAGGCTGTTGTCGCCCTATAGTCATCATATACGCTTCAACCAAACAGGCACCGGATGGATCCATCACAGTCGTCACTGGTTCACAAGCCAGCTGGAGGACCTTGGTGCAAGGGAGAGATGAACCCCTACACAGACTGCATTGTTATGTCATTAGAAACTACAGCGTTACGCTGGACACGCATCTCTCCATGGCAATGCGCGCGCTAATGTCGTAGCACGAGAGTTCATTAACCGGACGCCATTGGATGAGCGGTCCAACCTAGACTATACGCAACGACGGAGCCACTGAACTGCACTGAAAATCTACAGCATTATAGCGATAGCAGGAGACTTTTCCTCCACTACATTAGATGCTGTCGCGTGGCGACATCTACAAGCTAATTCCTTCCCCTGTTTCTTTTATCTTCACCTCTTCCACCCCACACAATATCTATCGTACTGTCCCTACTATGGAGCAGGTAGGAAAGAAACGCATGGCGCTGCAACTGTGGTTCTATGGCCCGCGCACATAAACCGTATGTGGATGCTGTTCTAAGCTACAGTCTATCTGTGCTACTGTAGGTGCAGAAGCACGCTACCGTGCTTATTTATTTGAAACATGTGCGAATGATAGCAGGAAAATGTGGCAACATCTAAACGTTTTGCCATCTTTGTTTATGGGTTCCATTTCTCTTACTTATATTATAAGGGACGGGGTTCTAATACCTCATGAAGCATTTTAACGACTATTTCGTTAACGTATCCACTCTACCTAAGAAGAATGCCACCTACCAGTACGTCACTGCTATTTTTTCCTAAACAATGTTATTTCCACCTACATCGACTGCTGAAATGGTTGGTACTATGAAAGAAACTATGGAGCAGAGCCCACAGTATACTAAGGCACCTAGGGATGCTCACAACCTCCGAGTTATTCCCCAATTCCTTCATCCTCACCTTACTTCTGGGCGACTGCGCTGACTAACTTAGACCCGCATGAGCAGCGACGGCTGATCCAACGGGCACGAGGAGTGGCGTCAGCAAATGGGGCCCTGAACTAAGGCCTCCACCCTACAAGGAAGTCGCCTCACCTGATGGAGAATAAATGTTTTTTCTCTCTCGAAACTTGTCATCATCGGTGCTTAGCACCGTGCTAACCAATCACTTAATTACCACAGTAATCAATCATAGCGACGAGTGCACTACAATATTGCGATATTATTGCAAACAAACTGGAAGACCCTCAAGATAATTATGTGCATTTTGTGTAATCACTACATCGTAATAGGAACCAACCGGATTTTAAGTTGATTAAGCCGAAATTTCCCCCTTGTAGAGGTATAGTTGTGGCTTACTACGGCTTGTTCAAACTTCCTCGATTTCACTCACATTTGAAGTTAGCATGTATAATGCAATGTAGAACGACGTAATTATTGAACACTTGTACGCGCAAAATTCTTTGAGCAAAATCCTAGTACTTTTGTAGCCGAAGATATAAGGTCAAAGTTGGAGCACGAAGAAGGTTTTGGGTCTAAGTGTTTCTCTGTAGTTATACATTAACCCTAAAGATTGTTAATGATATTTATTGTGTCCTTAGTTCTTTCGCATGTTGCCAAACTAGGCGGCGTGTTTGTATTGAAGAGGACGTAGATTGCTTTTGTCATATGGTTGAATTTATAAGTTCGCCAGGAAAAAGTCTGTGTTGTGGTATTTTGTGTTCTATACTGAAGGCGACATTTATTTTAAAACTATGACAACCGCTAGCACGCAAAATGCGCTCAGTTACTTTGTAACCTTCGTGTTTTCAGGAATTCGGGTTCACTGCGATTTGTTCAAGCTTGCGCTGGCTCACTGCGAAGCGATGCATTGGAGTGTAGTCTATCAGTTACTAAATGCTTCTACTCAGGTGTGAGACCTGATAAATCCTAACGGAAACAACATATGGCGATAACAGAAAAAAAATGAAATTTTAGCCTGACATACTTAAAATATCCGTTCCTGTAAAATATTTTTTCTACAACAAAGAGGCTAGATCGAAGGTAGTGTTTGTACTCATGGTACCAAGCTAAACAGTCGTTTCTCTAAGACGCGTAGAAAGCAAGAGTACGTGTACCCAATCAGAAAGGATTCACCTAACTTACGAAGAAGTTTGGTTACGTCAAATTACTTGGCACCGTGATGGATGTGAAGCTGTAACTGTGAACTCGCAGATCCATTTTCTGCACGACAGTGTCGACCCTGGAGGCATGCGTCTCACCGGAGGGCAGTTCTTCTACATCGACAGGACACTCCTTGTTTCGGTATGGCTCAGTTGCGAAAAAAAGTTTTTGGCTAACCAAATTAACTTGAGTTTGATTAGTGTGCATTCAATGCAATAGGTTTTACAAATTTTAGTGCTAAAACATTTGATTTCAGTGCTGTTGTTTCCTTTGAAGTGAACTTACTTTGTCAGGAGATGCGCAGATTTATTGTTTGGAAACCATTGCCATTGTTTGGGACGACGACGAAGTAATTCTCTAGTTAAACGCTGTCGCTGTTGTGTCTGCATTGTCGCTTTGTTTCCTAGCAAATTTTGGGAGCTGCCGCTCCCTCGTTATGGCAATGGACGAACAAACTTCCGCGGACTTTCCTAGCGCACAGTCGTCCGGTCGGCCTGCGTCCAGGAAACGTGGGAGCGAGTCAAGCGACATAGACAGCGAAGCCACCGAGTTGTACTCGTATAGCTACGACTCCTCGGACGATGACTTCAAGCTTGTCATAAGCCGAAAGGCAAAAAGACTGCTGCGGACATCATCACCGGTAGGGGTTTTCAACCGTGAAGGAAGCATCACAGCACTGGCTACTCACTGTTCTCTTCTTGCCCAAAGACCATATGCTAATTCGCGGCTCTTGAACAGTCAGGTTCTTTCTTCGTTACTCGAGGGCTTCGCACCGAATGAGATGAATGACGTGAGACTGAACTCACGGAAAATTTACTGACTGTAGATGTTTTACATCGTAGAGCACTACAAAGTCTTCGGAATGTAACATAAATCGACAAAGTAAAAGTGCACTGAGTGATCCCTATAGGCAGTAACGGCGCTGTTGGCGTCATTTATGACGTCGAAGTTTCCATTCCGCTCGTTGTCTTGCCAATATTAATAAAGACAACAACAGAAGGCACTGTCGTCAGATATTTCACCAGACTCGTAAACACACGCTGCGTGAGGTTTGTGCTTGAGGGAGACTGCCTTCCCTCTCACGTCAAAGTTGGCCATGTCCGCCATGCATTTCGACCTAGCATACCGAAGCTCCTGCAGTGCCACAAGTGCTTCAAGAGTGGTCATGTATGTAAAAAGCGTCTGTGAGAACAATGCTCTGTGCCCGCGTTGCGCTGAATCCCATTCAGAAGGCTCCTGCCGCGCGACTGCCCTGAAGTGCCCTAACTGAGGTGGTTCCCTCGAAGACTCATCGAAGGACTGCTCGAGGGTCCGGAAAGAATTCGCTGTTCTACAGCGTATGGTTCGGGATCATTCAACACACAGCGAGGCTGCCGCTGCACTTACGCAGCGACGGTATCACAATCAAAGAGTGCAACGAAACGCCGCAACAAGCAACACGCCGTCTTCCGACAAAGCGGCTGCTACATCAACGCGGAGCGCCATCATTAAATATCCATCTTCACAAACCGCTGATGCAACGACATCTGATGAACGCCAGGTTAAAATAATGCTGCGGTCACTGATGAATGCTATGCATGTTCTGCTCAGCAACATGAAAACCCCATCGGCACAGATCCCGTTGCAGGTGTTGGACACCCTGAGTATAGTGCTTGCGGCTCTAGGGTAAAGCAATGGCCTGCCAGATATCATCGTTTAGAAAGGAGGTCCCGAATGCATTTGCTTTCCAATGGAACGCCAGAGGACTTAAGGCGCGTAGGTAAGGCTTTCGACAGTTTGTATTCGTGAATCAGTTTTGCATTATTGTGATTTGTGAACCTGTCATATCCCATCAGACTGTCCGGGCAGGAGTGCATTATGTCCAGGTACAGGCAATGGAGCAAGCTTACTGCTTTTATACGCCGTGACCTGACGTATGTTCATCACCCCGTGTCACCTGACAACGAAAACCTGTACGTGTGTTTGACTGTGAAGAAGAGCGAGGTCACTTTCACAATTCTGGGAGCCTGCTTATCACCATCAAGTCGTCTAAACTGCGAGCGCTTACGAGAAATTTTGACAATGACTCCACCACTGTGGGTGATCACTGAAGCTTTTAATGTCCACCACTATCTCTGGGGAAGCGTCAAGTTAACTAAAGGGGCAGAAGATTGGTATCCATGCCCCTGAACGAGAATTTAGTTTGTTAAATTATGGAAGCCCCACCTATCTGCGAGGAGCATCGTATAGTAGCTGCTTCGACCTTAGCTTTGTTTCGCGCTCCTTTAAAAGAAGAGTTCAATGATTCTCGGAATTGGAAACGCGGGGAAGTGATCACATCCCGACATATCTCACGATTGAAGGGCTAACTAGCTCCAAGTTCTCCAGAGCCGTCCAATGCACCGACTGGCCGAAATTTACATCAATCATAGAAGACTGCTGTCGAGACAACATATCATCCACCCTAGGGAACGCAATAAACGGTGCCTTACATGTTGCCACACATTCGATATTGAAAAGCTCCGCACGCACTGAATTCCACATCGAGTTAGACAAACTTCGGGCAAT
This sequence comes from Dermacentor variabilis, assembly GCF_050947875.1. NCBI lineage: Eukaryota > Metazoa > Arthropoda > Arachnida > Ixodida > Ixodidae > Dermacentor > Dermacentor variabilis. The sequence goes on along the minus strand of NC_134578.1, from coordinate 10,085,119 downwards.
TCGCTGCCATGTGGAACGAAGGTATAGGCGATCAAAGTCCATTCATTGTATGAAGTTGGCCAGACACACAGAGAAGAAAATACAGCGTCGTATGAAGAAGCTGGCTTCCCAACGATGGATGTCTTTCTGCGAGTCTCTGGATCATCGAAAGCCTTCATCTCTTATATGGAGAACTGTTCGTGGCCTCCGTGCAACCCCTGGACAGCGTCACGCATTTAATTCCCTGGCTCTTTACCTACAATGTAAAGAGATCGAAGTCGAAAAATCTTTCTGTAGGAGGATTGCCCGTGAAGCAAACTCTACTGGAACGCAGCCTCCCGACCACTTACCATTACCACGTGATCCCCGTATGGAGTGCCCTTTTTCTCTGGACGAACTAGAGGCTGCGCTTGCTTTATGCTGGCGTTCCTCGGCGCGAGGCCAGATGTCATTACATACAGCGCTCTGTGTAACCTTGGTGAAAGAGCTCGAAAGGCACTCCTGCTCCTGTACAACGAGTCATGGCAGACTGGCACGGTTCCCCAGGAATGGAAAACGAATCGCCTGATTCCGCTTCTCAAAGCTGGCAAGTCGCCTTTGGACATTGCGTCATACCTTCCGATCGCGCTTGCTAGTTGTGTAGGAAAAGTAATGGAACGGATGGGGGGTGGATGGTTCTAACGCATCTGGAGTGATACCCAGAGCGCTCTGAAATTTATGCACACACGCTCACAGGATTCAGGCGTGGCCGGTAATATATAGACAAAGTTGTCGACTCGGTAACGTACGTTGAAGGCTTGTACACGCTTCTCTGCAGCCTTCTTTTTTAAACGTTAAAAGGGCTTACGATAACGTTACCCATGAAGCGACCCTTAAAACGTTAGAAGCAACAAGACTTGATGGCAAGATATATCTCTGAGTTCGTAGCTACCTACAGATGAAATCATTCTACGTGCTCACTGGGGATGGCCCGACACTCTAGTATTACAGTAGCCACGTAGTCCCTCAGGGCGGACTACTAAGCCCAACGCTTTTTAACCTAACCCTTATTAGACTACTTGAGAAACTGTCAAGCACCGTTCGACTCTCTATCTGCGCCGATGACATTTGTATCTGGATGTCGGGAGTGACACCGCTTCAGCTTCGTGCTTGGCTTCAGAAGACGGCCTCATCGACATCATGCTACCTTCGTAAATAAGGTTGTTCTGGAGGTGACGTGAGAAAAGTGCGCAGTGGTGGCGTTTACTCGGAATACAATGTCTATGTACGCCATATCAATCAAAGAAAAAGTGATATCGCCCAGGAGAAGTCCCAGGTTCTTGGGTGTTGTGATTTACAGGGACTTGTCCTGGACTCCTCACGTGAACCACATGAAAAAGCTACTCATTGCTATATGTCATCTGTTCAGGTTTCTTGCAGGAAAGAACAGGAGAGTGTCCACACAATTCATGTTACAGCTGTTGAGGGTGTTGTTTGTTGGGTTCCTCCGGTACAACAAAATCCAAATAAAGAAAGGCGTCAGGCAGGGAGATACGATCTCTCCAATGCTATTCACAACGTGTTTACAGGAGGTATCCAGAGACCTGGATTGGGAAAAATTGGGGATAAAAGTTAATGGAGAATGCCTTAGTAACTTGCGATTCGCTAATGATATTGCCTTGCTTAGTAACTCAGGGGACCAATTGCAGTGCATGCTCACTGACCTGGAGAGGCAAAGCAAAAGAACGGGTCTAAAAATTAATCCGCAGAAAACTAATGTTTAACAGTCTCTGAAGAGAACAGCAGTTTACGATAGGTAGCGAGGCACTGGAAGTGGTAAGGGAATACATGTATTAGGGCAGTTAGTGACGGCGGATCCGGATCATGAGACGGAAATAATCAGAAGAATAAGAATGGGCTGGGGTGCGTTTGGTAGGCATCCTCAGATCATGAACAGCAGGTTGCCATTATCCCTCAAGAGAAAAGTGTATAACAGCTGTGTCTTAACAGTACTCACCTACGGGGCAGAAACCTGGAGGCTTACGAAAAGGGTTCTACTTAAATTGAGGACGACGCAACGAGCTATGGAAAGAAGAATTATGGGTGTAACGTTAAGGGATAAGAAAAGAGCAGATTGGGTGAGGGAACAAACGCGAGTTAATGACATCTTAGTTGAAACCAAGAAAAAGAAATGGGGGGCATGGGCAGGACATGTAATGAGGAGGGAAGATAACCGATGGTCATTAAGGGTTACGGACTGCATTCCAAGGGAAGGGAAGAGTAGCAGGGGGCGGCAGAAAGTTAGGAGGGCGGATGAGATTAAGAAGTTTGCCGGTACGGCATGGCCACAATTAGTTCATGGCCGGGCTTGTTAGAGAAGTATGGGAGAGGCCTTTGCCCTGCAGTGGGCGTAACCAGGATGATGATGATGATGATTATGATGATGATGATGGTACAGCCTACCTGTAATATCTAACAGCTGCAAAACCAATTTGCGTACATTTCAGAGCATTCAAGCCCAAGCTCTGAGGATATGCCTTGTATTACCACGCGGTTTGTCAACGGCTGAAACTATTCCCATTGCTCAAGATTATTCAGTCACGACGCACATCGCCGTCGAAACAATGCGTGCACATGTCAGGCAGATTGCCCGGACCCCTTGCCATCCCCCCCCCCCCGCACTGATTTTGGAATTAAGGACCCTGCAAGTCATTTAGGAAAACTGCCAATGCATATCGTGCCTCAATTACATCGGGGTACACACCTGCAGCCAGGCCAGTGTCTCCTCCGTTGTGCTTGTGCCGTCCTGAAGTACACCTAAGAATTTCAGGACTTCAGAAAAAATCAGACCTACCACCGCTTGCACTAAAGCAATTGAGTTTACTGTTGTTGTACGAGAAATACGGTAGCCACGTAATCATCTATACTGACGTATCAACCACATCGACCAGTTCTGGGAGTGCTGTATTTTTATCGACAAGAAGAGTAACACTGCAATTCAAGACGTCACATGTCACCAAGTCCACGGCTGCAGAACTCACGGCTCTGCGCAGTGCGTTTCAATTTATTGACACAGAGAGTCCTGGAACATCGGCCGTGTTTTCAAACTCGAGACCGGCTTTACACAGCATGCATTCAATTCTCAGAATTGGAGCTCACGAACAGCTAGCATACAAATCGTCAAACTTCATCACGACGGCAAATACAAAGGCCACGAAATTATCTTCCAGTGGCTACCCGGCCATTGCGGGATCAGTGGAAATGATCAAGCAGACAAAGCTGCCCGAGAGTCTTATCCAGAACAACACAGCGTTCCCATTCCTTTTTCCAGCACAGACGCTGCAAGGCAGCTTCGTCGCCTGGCACGCAAGCTCTCATTAACAAAGTGGAACACCCCAAATATACGGCGCACCAGGTTGTACGAACTGAACTCTTCACTAAACCTCCGACCTCCACCCGTGCTTCACCGACGTGAGGCAAAGCTTCTAGACCGGCTGGGGTTCGAAGTGGCTTTCACGAAGGCGTGCACTACTTTGATTGGAATGACCGACAGTGCTGCATGCGACGTCCGCAGGGTGCAAGAGAACATGGAACATTTATTGTGCCATTGTCATCGATTTCAGTCAGAAAGACAAACAGTATCTGTCGCATTGCGACGACTGGACGATCGGCCATTGTCTGTGCAGGTGCTACTTGAAGACCGTCCCCATCGCTCGTCGGCCCACAAAGCTATGAAGGCACTTTTGTCTTTCTTGAGGGTGAATGGCCTATCTGAACGTCTTTGACTCGCAAGGCCCTCCGCGTGCGTGCGCCAGATCACCGCGGCTTTCCTCCCCCTATCCCCCTCTCTTTATTTTATCTTTCTTTCCCTCTTTCCCATCCCCCAGAGTAGGGCAGCCAACGAGACGCATTTCTGGTTAAGATCCCTGCCTTCTCTCTTCATTTCCTCCTCCCATTGCGACTTCATGAAGGCATGTGCCTGGCCGGTGCGCATAGTCTAGTGCCACGCACCAAACCTATGAGACAGTTTACGAAGTAACGCCACTTCTGAGTTCATGTGTGGCCTTCGAGATTGCATCGGTGCACCTTAGCAAAGGTGCGCCGGTTCGAATTCGGAGGCCATGGCCTATGGGTAATGGTACGGAAAGGCAGGCGTGCAACAGCTGGACGAAGGAAGAAAGTGTGGGACAACACTTCTTGTTGTATCTCTTCAAAACATGGTGTCCAGATGCACGCCCCAGCGACGGCTCCCTTTAAGAGCGGCGTATCTCGAAGGCATTGCTTTTTCTAACTGCAGTAACCGGAAATAATTGCAAAGTCGGAAACATGTCATGGCCTCGATGTTTTAGACATTGACCATTCCACACCTGTCTTTTCATATTGTGAATCTCTACCAACTTGCTAAGCCTTCTGTCGTACTATACTCCTTTGTTCTATATATTTCACGAGCTTATTACAAGAAAAGTTAAGTATATGCATGCTATTGCGACATCTGTTATTCTTTCTTTTTTTCTGCAGATGGCTGGATCAGTGATTACGTACACTGTGATATTAGTGCAGACCAATCACGGATTCTCTTCGCCAGCGAGTGTGAGTTTAGTGAACATAACAACGTGACGAGCCACCCATTGCTGGTTCCCTGACATCAAACAGACGCCAACCTGGTTTCTACGTCGACACTGTTACATTCTTAAATTACAAGCCATGTCTTTATGGCACGTGTCTTGTTAGATACGCACAATTTCATGTGTGGTTTTGCGCTTATTACTGTGCCATTGCATACTTTTTAACTGCATCAGTGTACGCGAGCTTTTTTCCACTATCTCTCAAATGTATGCATGCATTACAAGAGTTGTGTGAATGAATAAACAGTTATGTACGCTAGTTTTCTGCTCGATTTGTGTTTACGTGTCCGTGCGCTTGTGCCTTACCAAGGCGTGCGACTTGCATCAATGAGGAAAGCCTCCTGCATTCGTGCATCGGGCTGTTAACAAGTTCAGCCGTAAATTACGCTTACGCATTATCAAAGTGACTATTCTTAACGTGAGTGTAGGCTTAGCAGTCCAGAAACAGCGCCAAAATTCAGTGCGGTTCGCGACATCACATTGAAGTTCCTGCGCCGGCTTTTTCTAGATTGTCCGTGAAAAATGACAAGCATGACCACTGAAATCGCAGGCTATCCCGAAATCTTAGCTACGATGAACAGCAAGATAGAAAGCCCAAAATTTACAACCACGAACTCCCTAACTAAGCGACGACATACAGTTAAATTTTGATGACTTTGACGCCTCTAAAGCGGCGCGCTCGTTTAATGAGGTGACGTTTATGTACCTCGTATCTCTAACGAAATTGTGATTCAGTGCACACTGTGACGTGCTCGCTCAGCCCACCTACAGTTTTCGTTAGCACGCCTACAAGGTAGGTGAGGTCTGCCTATACTGCATACAGAAATGCGTGACCGAAATTGCAATTGAACCTCTGTCTTCCAGGACTGCATTCCGATGCTCTTCGCACGCTTCTTTCATGTCGAAGTCGACCTTCGAAATGTATTACGCGTACCCTGCCGTCAAGGCGCACGGCATAGCACATTGCCTTCCATGCTGACCTACAGCAACGCACTAAGTATCTTGATGTATCAGTAAAAAAAATTCTTGGTTGAATTGGTTCATAGCTGAGAAGAAAAACAGAAGCGCGAAATAGAAATGTCCAGATTGAGCGCCTAAATCTAGTCAAGCACCCTGTTTCTCTCGCTTAGAGTGTCTGCTAGGCCCTCTTGCAGAAGCTGAACCGTTCAGGAAAAAAAAAATTGGCTGGGCCTTAGCTAAGGTTAAGCCTGGATATCTCGAAGCGAAAAGGTTCGGTGATGCTTATGGTTTAGCTTATGGTTTTGCTTTATGATTTAGCCTATGGTTATGCTTACGTTTTAGCTTTTAGGTATGCTTTATGATTTAGCCTATGGTTATGCTTACGGTTTGACTTATGGATATGCTTTGGTTAGCTTATGGTTATGCTATACGTGTGCCTTGTGTAGTTATGCAAATTGCTTATCAATGATATACACCATAAGTTATGCAGGATTATTAAACTTCTTTATTCATCATTGTTAGGAACATTGCCTTGCGATTTCTGTACAGCCATAAACACACCTCTCTCTGTCCGTAGTATCACTCTCTTCTCCTTCCATGTTGAATGCGCACGCCTATTCTCTGGCAAGCGGTTATATAGTCGGCCTCTGCGATAAACACACGCTTGCGGCGAACGTCAAACGATGACGCATAGCGCGCGGCAGTGGCCACCTGCGCCGCGCGTGACGTCACACGCGGCAGCGGTGAAAGGTCAGGCGACGGAGTCGGCTGCGGCCACCCGCGCCGACTCCCAACACGCCTACGGAGCCAATTCCAACATACGCCGGCTCGCGCGAAGTGCGGTGTTGACTAGCGTAGTGAAGCTTTTCGCTTCAAAATTCGCCGACGATTACGGTACTCCCTAATGCGAAATCGACCGCAGCACTTTAGGCGTTTTGAATTCCACCGCTTGCGTCGCTCATGGTTCAGAAAGTAAACGTGAATACGGGAACGTGTGGCTCGCTCGAAGCGCGTTCTCCAGAGGCAGCGACGCAGGCGAGGTAGCGCATGCACACTGGACCCGAAGCCCTCGCAGCCCTTTGTTTCAATTAAGGTATCGGTGGAGACGTGTAAGTCCGTGTAAGTTTTAAAAAATATTCTCCCTCACCTCCAAAAAGAAACATACGTATAGTGTGATAAGAGCCGTGTCACTCGTTTCTCCGAATGCGTTTTGAACGTTGTGCATAGCGTCCCACTCAGTTGTGAAAAAGTCTACATAGGGCAGACTGGAAGATGCTTCAAGGACTGGGCAAGAGAGCGCACGCTATCGATTAACAACAACTCGAGAGGGCGCCTAGTCGGACATTGCAAAAGGTTCGGGTCCTATACCGGAATTTGCGCGCCCCATTTCTAAAGCTGTCATGAGACGGAACAGAAATGAATATTGTTGAAGCATTCATATTCTCGAGTTGGGTGACAAGTGCATTAGCACGTCTTCTTAGCACAGGACGACAAAGCCGCCTTCCTGGAAGGATATATGTAGTGTTCCAATTTATTGATGCAGCAACTTGCTCTTTAAGAAGTGTCATTGTTTTTTGTTCAACTGTCGTGTGTTCGCACATGTGTTTAACTTACCTTCATGTATTTTGAGACGCAAACGTTGTGGTGTGCAATAATCTCGATTCTCTCTATTCCCCTCTGGTTTACTGAGCTACAGCGTTCTGTAATGGTGCATGGCTATGATTTGGTTGTTCTGGAAGGAGTCCGGGTGCCTTTCATATTTGGTTGATTTATGATGAATGTGACACCCCATGGTGGTCTTGTGTTGTACTTATAAATATATTGTTTCTTCAATAAAACTCACTGGATGTAAGCCCCAGTCCTGCTTACTCGTCTCATCCTTGTTTTTTTTCGCGCTTCTGTTTTCCAGCTGGACGCCATGGGGCGAGAATCTTTATTGGCGACGGCCAGCGCTTCATCGGTTATTGTTATCTCGATAGGTGTTGCGATAGGGTTCATAAGCTTTGAAAATTCCTCCCTACAGAACTACTAGTGTAAAAATAATTGGGGAATGTTTTTTGCGCATAAATAGGTGAGTGAGCATAAGAGAAAACAAAGGTGGATTGTAAAGAGAGAAGGTTAGTGACAACGCGGGGACATGCTAAATTTTCCAGCCCATACAAATAACTTGAGGTAAACGGCAAAAAAAAAAAAACACGAGTACAAGACTCGGCAACGAAGACACAGCGCTACAAATGTTGCACATACAAATGTTGCAGCAGTGAGATACTGCGCACTAAGCGTTTGACAAAGAGGGGGTGGTTGTAAGATTGACCGTTATAAGCTGGGGAAGGGGGGCCGAATACAGGAAGGTAAAGGCAAGAAAGCGTGAGGGAATTGCTGGTGCAACTATAACTGCGGTATCATCATCATCATCATCATCATCATCATCATCATGGCTACGCCCACTGCAGGGCAAAGGCCTCTCCCATACTTCTCCAACTACCCCGATCATGTGCCAATTGTGGCCATGTTGTCCCTGCAAACTTCTTAATCTTCAATTCCCCTCTTCAACGCCGTGGACCAAGGATCGAGCATTCGCGAAGGAGAGGTTTTTATCTTTCAGCTGACCTAAAGTAAGTGCCATCTCTCAGCCATTTAGTAAGCCATTTTCTCAGGTGGCGACAAACGTGACAAACGAGGCGTATACATCTATTTACTTTAAAAAAAAAGATAGATTGCTCGAAAACCTTCAGATTATTTCACTGTATGCCCAAAAACATGAGCACAGTATGTACATGGGACACTATAATGTGCAAACTTCCAACAACAGCTTTATTTTCGGTTTCGCAGCCATACGAATAACATATGTTATTCGTATGGCCGCTTGCATATCCAAGCGGCATTGGACGCGAGTACACTGTGGAGAGCGTACAAACCCAACAAGGAGGCAAAGCAGGCACCTTGAGTCCATACTGATTACTTAAGAAAGTCCTGCTCAGATTTCTCTGGAATATTCAGTTCCTTGTCACTCGTGTCCAGTAAAGCGGCGCTATTACCCAGATCAACTTGCTTAAATTTATGGCATGCTTCTAAATTTTCTTGCGGTCCCCATGACCTGCAACGACTGATAATGATCGCTCCCTGTCGAGCAGTGCAACCGAATAGCAGCGCATTTTGCCTTGGCAAGTACACGTCGTCTGCTATGGAGAGAAACGCTGAGTGTTTCTTCCGCAGTCATTAACGCATTTGCGACAGTGTTTTGGCCATTACCTGAGCACGCTGAAGTTAGTGTTACACCAGGTATGGTTACACGTGGTAAGCTGTCACGAGAACCACGATGTCGGGCAAAGGAAAGCCACGAGAACTTCTAACTTCCCGCACGATGTTGGAGCACGCGATATTTCTTGCAGGAAATGAGATATCGACCTACAGGGCCCTTTGCTTAACGGCTGCTGTTTTCTTTCCGTAATTTTCGGTTGCGTTATTTTTCTATGAGACGTCCGCAAAAGTTTTTTTTTTTTGCTTTCCGAAGCCAGGGTCTCATCGCTTCATTATCACGTACAGCAGAAGTACCTGTCAGGTACAGAAGCTTCATTGATTAGACATGAACACGCAAGCAGCCAACATGCCTTCGAGTAATGATCATTCAAGGTCAGCATTTTGCCATTGTTTTGGGCACTTAACCTGCGAGCGTGAATGACATGTGTCTACTTTTTTGGAGAATGATGTGGGTCCCTTTGGCTTCGTGGGTCCTCTGACCATTGATTGCGGAGGTCATTTCCGCCTCTGGACTTGCGCGGCGCGGAGTGATAAACAAAGCGTCAAAACATAAACAAACGTCCTTCTTTGCTGATGTGTGATATGAGTGTTCACAATGTACCTGCCTTTGTTCGACAAGCACATCAGAAGGCAGCTGACTTGAACGTGGACATGGCGTTAGCACGGCGTAAGTAACCGGGGAGGTTATTCCTGTTGATGAACTAGCGCTCACTGTTAAGAGAATTGTAATGGCTTTCTAAAGTCGGCACCCCCCAACTTCGGTGTATTTGGAGACCAATTTTATCGATATTGTGGGTAACTGCGCAAGAATTTCACGCGTGCAGTTGAGGTGAATTCATGAAACTCAGTGCTTCGAGTGTCTAAGCGCTTTCGGCTGAGAATAAGCTTGTATAAATTCTTAACAAATGAGACGGACAACGGGCTTGTAGCCTGCATACTTTATCAGTAGATATATTTTGGTATATTATCTATTGCACTCTGGTTATCCCTTTTGATGAGATGTTCTCCTTCATGGTGGTGAAGTTCAGCATCTTCTCAGTTCGGACATATTTGGCTTTGTTTTTTCGTGCGTTTTGGTGCACAAGATTTCCTTCTGCTCATTGTTTGCGGAGAGGCTGTTTTCACATTTCACATTTGTGGCCATTCTGAAAATGGAAGTGATTTTAGTACATACCACATTTCCTTAATATAGTCTTCAGCAGTGACACATTGGCAACTCGTCCAAATGCGAAAGCAGCCTTGCCATAATTTTTTACGGTTTGCTGAGTCCTCTGCTCGCTTACTTCCTCACCAGCTGCTGATGATGATCCGAGAGATTCGTATTGGGAATTATTTTTTTCAGGTGGAGAGAAGACTGTGTTTAACAACTGGCTTTACGTCAAATCATCGAGAAAGTTGGAACAAACAGAAAACACCACTGCAAGTTGCGCTATGTTGAAGCATTTTTCGCGTTACTCAAAACTGTTGAGAACGGTCGGTTGTTTTTTCATTTGTAATTTTGAAGATAAACTGCTCGACGAGGCTAGAATAGCTTGGCGAGGCATCTACACTCTTTATTCGGCAGCCTGGATTACTCTGATGTTATTTTTTGAAGTCACAACATTGTATGGAAGATTTCGCCAGCTGGATTTCAATGCTACGTTTACGGACACCGTGCTGGTAACCGTCCATTTGTGCGTTATTTTGAAAAGTACGATTAATTTCTCATGCATAGTCTTCGGTTCGTTCAGGCTTCTCGAGTTTTTTCGCCAGGCGGCACTGTTTGAGAGGTCTGCTGGCGTTTCCTACCAAGCTCTAAAATATCTGCCGAGAAAATCATGGCCACGAATATTCATAAAGCTAATGATTGTTATCTCAAGCGTGATTACATTTGGTGGTGCTGTCACCAGAGCCATCGAGATATTTTTGGAAAGCGTCCAGCATAATTGGACCTACGTGCTGATAGTTCCCCGCATATTGTCCCAGTTGGCGTTCATCATTTACGAGACGAGCATGTACATTTTTTTGAGCATTGCTTCCGAAGTACTGGTTTCTTACACAATGTTTCAAGGTTGGGCTTTTCTAAAGTGTCAAAATTACACACATCTCGCCAGTTCCGACGAGCAGGTCATGTCGATCGAGGTGGTACGCAGGAATTTATACAAAATTAGAAAGCTGAAGAAACACGTTAACGCGGTCTGGGCGCCGGCGATTCTGTCGTTTTCACTTACTTCTCTTTGGGTGGTTTGCACGACGTTGTATTGTCTGTTTTCCGGACATGAGAACCCTTTGGATCTGTGGCTTGGACTTGCTTATGGAGCCAGCTGCGCATTGAGGCTTCTCGACTTGGCCATTATCAGTGATGACTTGTGCAGTGAGGTAAGCCGTTAAATACTGCCACTCAACGTTGAGGAAATAACTGAGTAGATTTGCAGAAGTGTATAAATTGCATGTAGCGCAAATCAGAAGCAGATGGAACGAGAAAAAAATTATCTGTTATGCACGAACGAGTTTATTACGCGGCTTTGCTCGCCTACAAGGAATTCTAGGATTCGAACAATATATTAGGATGTCTGACAGCTGAAGCCATCGTTCGTTAATTCGTATAAAAAAGGGGGAGACTTCTTTATGATAGGGGCACAAGGGGAGACCATTTGCATTGCTATTTCTGGTGTGCCATGATGGTCAATATGCGTAGCACACCCACATGATCCCGCGGTTGACTTTTCAGGCTCAAGACATCAGGCGCATGACTAAGACTGCAAGAATAATTCATGTCGCAGATGCCCATGTATCTCAGGTAATAACTTTATGGAATGATTACAAAACTGCAAAGAGATGTAGTCAACTTGCAAGGCTCGGGCTATGTTTGACTGCTACTTTGTGTCTGTGGTGCTTTAGGATAAAACGTACAGATATTCACCATTTCGAACAGTTCTTACTACAGAATATTGTTTTATAGCTCTCTACGGACATGCTAAAATAGGTAAATGATGTTGAGATCGACGCGAGCAACAGGCGGCGTTGCCTGAACAGCCCAATCAAACGCTCTCCTCGTTTATAGGAGGTCGCTTTTGTTTGCTTTCAAAACGAATACCATTGCATACACTGGGCGGTTTTTCTTACCTAGAAGTAGTAAAGGCAAGGCGCAGAAGACCAGGACTCAAGAAGAAGAACACAAACGACAGGACCGGCGCCGGTCCTGTCGTTTGTGTTCTTCTTCTTGAGTCCTGGTCTTCTGCGCCTTGCCTTTACTACTTCAAGCAAGAACCAACTAGCCCAAGCTAAAGTTTTACTTTTCTTATCGAATCGGCTGACAACAGGCGTGGAGCACGCTCAAGGGAAGAGGGTTTCGATGGGGCCGAGCCAGCGCACTGAGTATAGATAACAGCATGAAGTGGTTGGTGCCGGCGTTTGCGATTGGTACGCTTTCTCTTAGTTAGCTTGCGGTGACTGGCCGAAAATCACGGCGGGGTGCAGCGGAAGGTTAAAAATGCCGCTAAAACTGATCATCATCGAGGAAGGGTTGGCAGAGCCATGTCATATACGTGTTGAAAGGGCACGATAAAGTTATACTGTCACGCAAAAAATGTCATTATATGCAAATAAACCCATGCTTTCCGGCAGGTAAGAGTAGCCAGTGCCTGAGCGATTGGCGGCAACCATCTCCTATTCACCTTGGAACAAGGTAGTCTCCGGCTATTCAGATAAAATTCAGTTTTGTTCGGCACATTGATGCGCCTTTACCGTGTACACGTCACTTTGACGCGGGGAGCTTCCGCGGTTTTGTGACGTCGCGTGACAGACAGGTGAAGTGGCTGCAGCCCGAGACTTAACCGGAAATAATTAGTTTTCTTTTGTTGAGTAGAATCACGTATAAACAGTGTGTACGCATAAACACGCATAAACAGTAGATGGGGAGCTGTCGCGGTTTTCGTGACGCTGCGTGGCAGACAGGCGAAGTGAGGGTGATCAAAAAACAATTTCGACCGATCGCGGAGTGCTGATTGCAGAATTGGAATAGAAACGTTTGGAATAGGTTTACGTTATTGCGCCCATGCTTGAAATCCTCTGTTATATGTGACAGTGACATTCTGTAGTAATGTATGTGTGGATAATTGAAAACGTGAAAGAAGTACGTATGAACGGTAGCAAGGCAGGCTTGCTGTGGGATTGCACTGTACATGCACAAGACGAGCACATTAGGAACGACATGCGTCATTAGATCGCAATAGTGCAGTGCACTCGTTCTGAAGCTTTTCCTGCACCAGCACACGAACCCTCTTTAACGAGACAGCTCTTGACAAGCAAGATCAATTTTTGTATTTAGCGCAATGAAGAAAATCGCTTACTGGAGCTCGAATATTCATTTAGCAATATTATTATTGTATTTTACTCCTTTGGTTACTAAAATGGCTATCGTATTGCCCTACATCAGATCGTCATTATGCACTCGAACAACGGCCTTCTAACTTCGAAATTTCTTGGTAATCTAGCGGCTTTGGCTGTTCAGTGATGCTCTGTGGTAGCCCAGCTGTTAAAACAGATTAAAATACAGTTGATGTAATTCCAGCGATTGATGGGAACCAGAAATAATCAAATACAACAGGACAGGGAGCTAGGACGCAGAGACTGTCCTGTCCTGTTGTCTTTTCTCATCTAATGATCTCCCGTTTCCTCTCAATTAAGCGCTGGAAAGGAATCAAATATTATAATTCCAACTAGCCCAGCTCTTTGCCATAATTTCGGATCACAAGAACTAACATAATAAACGCTGTCGACTTACGCGTCAAAGATAGGAATATTGGAAATGTTAACATTAGTAATCTTGCGCAGATCCAGTATCTGCATGACAGCATCGACCCGCCATCAATGAGACTCACGGGGGCCAGCTTCTTCTGCGTTGGCAGGAGACTTCTCGTTGCGGTATGTCTACGTTTGCAGGAGGGTTGGTAAATAAAGACTTACACTGACGCTGTGAAATCTTCATTCCGGAAAGTTATTCATCCGAACATTTATACTTTCCTTTATGGTCGCCAGTAAGTGAAATTACATCGTTTCTGCCAAGTCTAGATAGCATGAGTGAAACCAGCTGCTGACAGCTACTTAAAAAGAGCCTCCCATGTCCTCACTACACCTTGCTATGTATGAAAACAGCGTCCTTTTTTTACCGTGAGGTGCATAAAGAAGTAAGAAATCGCGACATCTGGACGGCAGAACAAGTAAGCGCATAATTGTGATGCTTTGGATAACGGTAAAAAAATAACCTTGCTTTGACGTGCAAAAAGCCATACAACAAAGCGCAGTTAACACATTGAAGGCTATGTTTAGGATGGTGGAACAAGATGCATTGCCCCATGTTATCTAGGCTTGTTAGAAACGGTTGGATGCGTGTGTTTCACTTACTGGGTAGCGTGCAAAAATAAATGAATGTGCCGATGAAAAACTTTTTGAAATAAATATTTCAGAGCATCAGTCTCAATCTTTATATGAACAGCCCACATAATAAAGCACAGGTTTCGAACACATGCATTGCGAATGACGGGTAGAAAAGCAAAATATTTTGTCTCTAAGAGTGCCAGAGTGGCTCACAACGAGTATATACCGCAGTCATAACAAGCTAAGGATTGAAGTAATTGAAATTTTAAAAAATGGCTATATATGGTCGACTCGGATGATGCCTTATAAGAGGTGTAATTTGAGATCTCTGGTCGAATTTTGTAGCTGATTTAAATCAGCTGATGATGAAATCAGTTGTTGGGAGCTTCGCTGCCTTTCGCTAACTACTCTCCTGCCTTTGCTGATAGGTTGAAACCTTGCGCGCCTTTTCTCCACTCTTCACGAACACACCACAGTGTGTCACACGCGGAGCTACGCGCGAAGTGGTGGTCGGGCCTAAGGTCTAGTACCGTGGAAGTACGTGACATGAGCTTTAGAGCCATGACATTGAAAGCACAGCTGGAGTGGCATAATCCGCCGCCGCATAGTCGATGCTGTCCGAAAACGACAACTACGCTTTATGGTTCAACTAGCGTGCTCAAAACTGTTTTATAGTAAATCTGCGCTCATTCGAGGCTGGCATCTTCTATCTAAACAATCAGGACTACCTGATTTTCTCAACTATAGTCCACATCGCATGTGGTCTGTAAAGGCAAATTTTGGTTAAAATTCAAACTTCTTGCTTAAAGAGCCGGCCCTTGCTATGTAGTCATTATGAACGAATTTCTATTGAAAATAAGCTTTCTAATACGTTGTCCGCAAACATTACGCAGTCTGTTCCGATTCGTCATTTCGCGAGTATGCAGTTGGTTTCGTTGTTACGTAGCCTGGTAGAAGGTTCCAGACTCACTCGGCGTTTCATTTCTTTTTCAAGCTTGCGCATGATCTAAAATAAATTATGCACATTCGGCCATCATAGATAGTTTGCGCCACGAGTAATTACCCGTAAGGCTACCCGCATGAGCAGTGCACAAATAGAAACGCACTAACTTCACACACAGCGGAACAACCCTTTGCCGACAGCCTCCATGTTTGAGCGGGGAATGATCGCGAGAAAGCGGCACGGTGTTGTATTTTTTCACTCTATATCGGAGGTCAAAACTTCACTTGCACGTAAATGGAGAGCGGTGTTTATAGTGCTAATAAATGAGCTAAGTTTGTATTATTTTCATCTACCTCAAGTAACAAACTGTTCCTCCCTTTCGCAGATGGCTGGTTCTGTGATCACGTACACGGTGATCTTAGTGCAGACCTCTGATGGCTTAAGCTCTGGGATGAACAGGAGCGGAAAGAATGCAACCTCGTGAGCAGACGCTCGCACTTATCATGCATAGCTTAGCGTCTTAACGCCTCTAACAATTCAAGCGTGCATTGGAATTCGAAGCACGAACAAGTTGCTTCAACTGACCCGTCGAAAGCCCCGATCATACTATTCTATCACACGTACAGAGTTGTCCATGGTTTGTTTTCCTTGCAAGTGCCTAAAACGGCAATAAAATACTTCACCCTCTTTCTCTGCTTGCGCATTTTTCGCGATCGTATTAATTCCTTCATGGGATTCAAAGTATACAATACGAATATAAGCGATGCATTAATAAATCGCAAGGGAACGATAACTCATTGCTGAAAGCTACTAGTGAAGATCCAATCCCTGGTTATTTGGATGTACAGGCTTGATTAGCAGCCAAAGCTTCATAGTGGTGTATCTCTGCGGGTAATGTTCTCCGTAGATGGAAAGCCGAAAGCAAGCGACAATGGCTGCTGCTGGCCATGATGATGATAATGATGATGAAGGCTCAGATGACGCATGTTCTGTTCATTGCAATAGTCGGTCCAACTGATGGGGATAAAATGCGAAAACGCCAGTAGTGCTAGGTCTGGCGCACGCACACGTGCCCGACGCACCAGCAAGCTACAGATACCTACGATATTGAAAAAGGCACAGAAGCGAGGAGTGTTTATTTAATAGTGAGCCAAATCGCAAAATTTAAACCAACCCAAAATTCCATGTATTCGAAAAGGCCTCTTCATACGCTTCGTTTGCACACTTAGAATTATCAAAATGAGCCAATTTAAACTGCAAAAACGTATTAAAAACACTTTTCAATAAAATGTAGCCCGAAAGATGAAGCATCGGTTACGATAGCAAATTAGTAGACAGCTATACGAAGTAGTGATAGTAGTTTTATTAAGCGCACAAACTTGTAAACATTAGCTTACTAACTGAATTAACAAGCATGCACGCACGCACAAGAAAACGTGAACACACCTCACTCGATGACCGCGGAAACTCGCTGTAAAAAGGCTGAAGGGAGGAAGTGCGGCCGCAGCAGCGAGCGAATTGGCCTTCGTGCTGCCTTCTCGCTTCAACGCGTACTAAGCGGCCAGAACACAGCGTCCAAGGAGCCGTGAGCCCGGGGCGCACCTTGACTCTACAGCCACAGCTGATCGTTTTCAAGATAGGGCCCGTGCGACCGCGCCACACGCAGGAGCAGCTGCTAGAGAAGAACGGCATCGTCGGCTCACCCTGGCACGCACAGCATACGGCGCGCGGCGACGATGTTATCACCCTTGAACTTTATACGGAACGCCACGGCGACGCAGATGGCAGAAATGTGCCCGGAGTCGCCATATAATTTTTGTATGGCCAAGGTTCTTCACCTGCGCCAATCAATATGAACCCAACTCACGTATCCGATTGCCGCACTCCTACGGCACTATTTGACAACACCGGCATGGCGTCTGCTATGAGAACTCCCTCGTGAGCACGTTGTCTAGTTTTGTTTGATTTTGTTGGCGAAATAGGTCCCGGATAATAATTACGACGGTTGTGAAGAAGTTGTCAATAGTTCGACGTATGCGCGGGTTCCTGCGAAGGTACATTCGTCCAAAGAATGCTGTGGGTCGTTGTACGCGGTTTGCCAATGCGCCCAACGCGTACTATGATGCATAGTAAACCTGCGCAGGCCCCACTAGCAGCTTGAAGCGTGACTTCATGTCTTCTGCTACACTGTTTGGGCGCACCGAAGAAGTTGGCGGCGCAGTGTAGTGGACTAATTGTGGTGAAACCACATTCGTTCTGTATGCAGCACATGAACACAAATTACTGCGAAAGCAACATGGCGCTCAATGCAAACCCCGATTAATCTCTTCAACACGCAGGCTCCGCGGGCTCGTGCAATTTAGTAGTCCACATGAGGGCACTCATTCCACTGCGTGTGCACAGGCTTGCGTCGATGCGCACGGCACGCCACTGTTTGTGGGCGTATGTACAGTACGTCTGCCAGGACGAAGTCTAGAAGCAGAGCCTATGAGTCATCACACGGAAAACAACGAAATAAAAGCTGATGTAACAAGAATCAGTGGAAAGCTTCGGAGCAAAGCTAAATAAACTGAATAGTTTGGAAGAGCGCGAGCCTTCACTTAAATGGCTCGTGAAATACGTGGAACGAAGCTTCGGCGAAATATAAAAGAACCAAACGTCTTTTTCAAGCTAAGCGGGGCGCTACAACGTACGCCTCAAGAGCTAGAGAGGACTGCTGCGGAGACATTTTTCCGCATTGCTTGCAGTTAGCCATAGTATTGTTACACGACTTCTCAAGCACAGAAGCGACAAAGGCGAAACGAAAGCGAAAGATCAAGCGCCTCAATCGGAGATATTCGTTCACAACGGGACAATTCGTTGGGTTATAAAGAAAGAGCAACATACAAAATTAATTATTTCATAATGGCCACCGAAAATATTTATTTATCATTGATGATTAGTGGCTCTACTGGTAGATGTTTGAGTTTTTCTCCGCCTCACTTCAGAGAGCTTTGGCTCAATATAGAAAAAAGAAATACTTGAATTTGATTTATTTATTTTATCTGTTACAACCTAGTGTTTATCTTAAGAAGAAAGCAGATAGGATTAGCACCTGCTTGCATATTAACGACAACCAGAGGTGAAACCACCCGTAAGAAATCAGTTCCTGTGGCAGAGACAGAGTGGAAGTGAAGGTGTCAGGGGTTCAGTGAATTATAGGTGCCATTGTGCAAAAATGAGTTCGTGGAGCAGCTTACACCACGGAAAATATAGTTTCGTAAATGTGCTACCAGTGGCAAGTAATTTATTTCCGTTCATCCTCACGTTGCAATAATATTTCTGCAGTTAGAAACAGAATAAAATAGGTACTATTGATGGTACAGATGATAGAAGCTGTGATATCCACTGCATCTTTCCGCAATCGACGAAAGGAACCTCTGTTGAATAATTTTCGTAACTTTCGTTTTGCCGTGTTTGGGGAATATTTTGTATGTGTAAAATACAGGCAGTTCAATTTCAAGCTTACGTGACCAGCAGTGGGTACGACCTTATAATAATGGCTGTTAATGGTGCACCGCTTCCTGTTGCTTTTCTTGGCATTCATCGAAATTCATGGCACCATGGGCAAACGCTAAAGAGCTCGTAAGAGCTGTCGCTGTCGCGACGATGGGCCCCCTGCCCACGGTATTTTATTTGGCTATGGCAACTGTACCGCAAAGGAGTCACTCACCTTTTTGAAAGGTTGAGGTTTTTTTTTCCTCCCGTAAAAAGAAAAGACACTTGTGCGCTTGGTATCTTCAGGCTGGTTCCTTGACGTATTCAAGTGCGTCGGCCCTGACATTCGCGACAAGAAAAAAAACTGTGGCCTGCGCTTCTTGGTCTTTTAAGTCATCAATATGCGTCAGGGAAAACATGGGGTAGGCGGGAGATGGAAATTCAAGACAATGAGCAAAACGAGAACAGTGTAAAAGCAGGAGCCAACGCTTCGACAAATGGACTTTCGCTTTTCAATGCGACATGTCGCCTTGAAAAATACAAGTCCACTTACCGATACATTGGCAATGTGCGTCAGCCACGCAATCAGGGAAAAACTCATTAAATAAAAGTGAATACTCGAAGTACACCGTTACTCCAGCGCTATAAATGTAGATCTAGAAAAATTAAAGAGGATACCAGCCACGGAAGTCCAAAATTACGGGTTAGAATGGCAGCGTTTTCTGAATTGTTCAATTTAACTGCGAAAACATTTATTAATGTTCTCACATATCTGATAAGGGCTGAATAAATAATTCCACTATATATTTGCTTGTACTTACGCTGTATCCCGCAATTGAGCGCAGCCAGTGTGAACGCATGGGAACGCATGTTGAAGAACGATAACTTATGCTACTAAACGTATCATGGGCTGTTTGGTTATGCATATGTTCGAACTCTCACATTTTTTTCCTAAAGTGCACGAAATGGGGCTCTATTTACGAGTTTACGAATTTTGTTCGAGAAGCAGTTTTTCTTGTCTGCTTCTAAACCATCCGATGGAATTCTTCTTATGGTGAAAGACGCAAGAGTTCTGAACTTGAACCGACGCCATTATAAATTTAGGAAATATCACATGCAATTAATCCAGATGCATTATATTTAATTTTCGATTGCAATGTACCTGTAGATTGAATCCAGTTATCAGTGGCCAACTACTATCGGCTAATATTTTCATGAGTGTGCACGTTGTCAAGGGGATCTGGTTCTACATGGCGAAAGTGACCATGACGCTTCTCTCTCAACATTCCGTCATTTTCTGGATTTTGTAAGCTGTGTTGTGCACAATTGCAGCGCCGTTATCAGAACGACAATGTATTTTAGCTCTGTGTAATTCCGGTCTCCAGAGTCCGTTTTAAATTCCCGTTCCGAACAGATGTCACATGATATGGTGCTGCAAGCGTTTTAGAAGCGGATGACATTGTGTCCTGCGTCTAAATATTTTTCCGTGCAACTTAAAATCTCAGAGTGCTGACAGTGTGTATGCTGTTACGTATTTCACGGCTAGACGCCGAAGGCGGCAGGACGACCGGCGCAAGCAACAGACGACTCACGAAGCGCCAGGAAGACGATGACGTTTATTCTTTCTTATCTGTCGATTCCAATGTAGAATGCGACCAGCACCGCGAATGTTACAATGCGTATGAAGTGTACTTTTTCTTAACCTCGCGGTCAAGTTCAACATTGCACAATGCAACATTTGTTTCTATTTACTTTTTCCATGTAAGTCGGGGAACGCCGCTAGGGGGCCGTGGCGAGCGTACGTGTGTCACGTCGGCTCTATCTTCTAGCAATGATATCTAGCGGCAAGAGTTGTCGGATCGACCAGAGCTGGTTAAAATCGTCAATCGGAAGTTGAGAGGACTTTGCGAGCACCAGCGTTTTGTCCGTAAGTGAATTTTTCGCCATTTCAGAGCCAAAAGTCTGCCAGTCGTGGTGCCAACCCGCTAACCCTGACGCCGGCCACTAGGCCTAACGAGGGCTAAGGCTTACCGAGGCGCCCGGGGCCGCCGCGTCAGCCGTGCGGCAGCCAACAGGCGGTATGAATATCACCGTGCAAGGTCACAGTGCCGAAAAGGGCGAGTTCGACGCCACAGATTGGATCACAGTGCTCAACAAATGCAACCTCGAGGAGAAATGAGCACGGAAAGCCAAGCTCGCCTCAGAAGAGGTGAAAGTGATAAACACGCTACCACCGTCATCGAAGCGGAGAAATCGATCGCCTTGAACTAAGTCAAGCTTCCCGAGAATGGCAGGAGGATCATTTTCCGCCCCAAGGGAGGCATGGTAGTCAAACAGTACGATGGACCAAACCTGACCGAAGCCATCCATGTAACTGCGAAGATTGAATGGAACAAAGCATGCGAGCTCGTCAAGAACGAGAAGCAAGTAATTTTTGTCTTCTTCACCCCCAGCACGGAGGCAAGAGACAAGCTCCTACACCTCACACACCTGGACATTGAAGGGAAAGTGCACGGGATGACCCTTCAACTGGCAGTACCCGACGCCTTCTCGAGAGGAGTCATCCACGGAATAGGGCTCAACACCTCACTGCAAAAGATCAAGCAGCGGAGAACGAGAATCCCAAGGTACTGGAGATCAGACGACTAGGACAGAGCAAGACCATCATGCTCACATTCACCACAAGGAGGTACCGAGGAAAAGCAAATGCCTAGGTGCCCTCCTGAACTGTTACTTGTACAAGAAAAAGTATGACGTATGCTATAAGTGAGAGCAAGGAAGACAAGTGCAGGGGCTGGGGCATCCCCAACCCAACCGAGGAACATGACTGCAACCCCACCTGCAAGCTGGGCGGCGCCGCACCCCACCGGCGACAGAACCTGCAAGGAGATCTTCAGAAACCCATGCATTGTTAAGAAATGGCAATGGGAGAAGCTCAGGAGGAGGAGGAGAAGAAACTACCAGAACATCGCAGCAGGCGGGACGAGTGCAAGACGCGGGCCACGTGCAAGACGCGGGCCACGAGCAAGGAGCGGTTCCTGTCCACATATATCCTTCCCGAGGCTACCGCACCAGGCCACCACCACCCCGCCTAAGAAGCAAGGGGCACCACCCACCGAAAAGGTAGGCTGAGAAGCGGGGATTTCCCATGACTCAGGCGTAGTGAGGGAGCTCAACGAGGAAATGAAACAACAACACGAAATGATGAAACAGCAACAGGAACAATGCAAGCTTTTCCAGGAGAAAACACAAGCTCAGATGCTGGAGCTCCGTAATCATGTTATGGAGCTACAAAGAGAGAACAATGAGCTCAAAGCTCAACTCAGACAACCGGAAGCGCATCAGAAGGCCATGGACGATAAGTTGTCCGAAACCGAGCCAGAGGCGGCTGAACCGCCAAAGAAAAAACGAGTGAAAAGACCGATTCGGGCCTTGAGAAGGCCGAGGGGAGGGTAGATAAACTTCAGGTAGACATGCAGCAACTCAAAGAGGTAGTACAACAGGTGGCCCTAGCTACCCAGTGTAACGCGGAGAGGGTACACCAACTCTCAGTCCAGCTCACCCAACTAGTCAACCCAATGAGAACTAGAATGAACCAACTGGCAGAACAGCAAAAGCAAATCCTTCTGGGGTTGAATCATGGCCAGACTCAACACCAGGCCAAACACAATATGGCATTGTAACTGTAGGGGCTTCACAAAAAAAAAGAATCGTTCTCCAAGCGTACCCTGCGAGATGCGATGGTCCCGACATCATCGCGCTGCAAGAGTGTGCAAAAAACGCTAAACTGAGCTGATACAAAACGTACCCAGGTCGATCGCCAAACACTCAGACTGCTACCCTGGTGAAGAGAAATATCACCGCCATGCAGCATGAGGTAGGATGCACGCAGGTTGACTACGTGTTAACGGAGATTGGTAAGATCTTGATGAGCGCTAGTTGGTTTGTATTTAGAACTGAGGCTAAACAGCTCGAGTTAAACTAGTACACAAGGAAACAAATACCACAGACAAGCACTTGTCTGTGGTATTTTTTCAGCGTCTCGTAATAGTAGGGGATTTTAATGCGCCACACCAAGCATGGCGATACAACCACTCCCAGATAAAGGAAAGAGAATTATGGAACGCCATGATACAGTGATACTCCTCAACTATCCACTCGCACCGACCAGACAGGGGAACAGCGTGTCATACGACACAACCCTCGACCTGACCACGATCGGAGTGGACATTGAGGCTGCATGGCATAACAAGCGAGAGAACCTAGGCAGTGATCACAGTATCATATAGATCGTTGTCCAAAACGTACTCAGAATAAAATGTGAGAGGAAAACACTCATATCCATCAATTGGCAATCCTTCCTCGACAACGAAGGGGGTTGCGGGGAGATCACCGACATAGCTGAACGGACCAATGGCATCAAGCAAGTGTGAAAAGAGGCTGAGGAGCAAATAGAATTAGATGAGGAACAAGACTTGGTTGATAGCCACATGAGACAAACGAGCTCGCCCAAAGAAGGGGCAACCGTAACCTGGGAAGGAGAAAAGCAGCTCTCAACAAGTAAATTGAGAGTCGTGTCCAAATACTAAACAGACAGCACTGGAACGACATCTGCGATAGATTAGACGAGCAATTAAGCTCCGTCACCACCTGGAAACTATTGAGACGCCTCCTGGACCCAGACCAAACCCAGACCAGACCAAAGCTGAGACTAGGAGAAAAATGCAAAAACTAACACAATTTCCAGGAGTCAGAGGTGGATATGATCAACCAGATAAAAGAGAGGTACATAGGGGAAACAAACACCGAAACATTCCCCGACTATAGCGGCGAAAACAACGAGGAGCTAGACCAACCATTTACCATAAGAGAGGTCCAAGCTGCCTTATACAAGATCAGAGGAAAAACCGCGGCTGGCCCAGAAGGGGTCAGCAACAAGATGCTTAGAAACCTCGATGACAACTTCCTCCAGCAATTAACGGCATTCATGCAAAATTGTTTGGAGTGGGGGGGGGGAGATACCCGGGGAGTGGAAGAAAGCAAATCTAGTTCTCATCCCCAAGCCAGGGAAAGAACTCAAACTAGAAAACCTTAGGCCAATATTGTTAATCCTCTGTAGGCAAGCTCATGGAGTGCGTCATGCAGAACAGGCTCAACGGATACTTGGAAAGTAAGGAAGCCTACCCAGAAAGCATAGTTGGATGCAGACAACTATCCACAAATGACGTCATGCTACAACTCTAAGAACGTGTATTGGAAAGGAAGACTAGCGGCTTGAGAGTCATAGTGAGACTGGACCTCAGCAAAGCGTTTGACAACGTCAAACAACAAGCGATCCTGCAACAACTCAATCACCCAAATGTAGGAAGCAAGCTATACAAATATATCGAAAGCTTCCTCACGGACCGAACGGTGAACATAGAAATCGGGGGCACAATAAGGCAACAAGGGAACACCGTAGGGATCGGGGCTATCCCCTACCCTTCTTAGCATTGCAGTGATCGGGCTGCCAGAAAGACTCAGAAAGCTAGAGGGCCTCTGTCATTCTCTCTACGTTGACAATCTCACCCTTTGGGTCGACAGAGGCGGGAGCGATGGCCAAATAGAAGATACCCTAGAAAGGGCAATCTGGGAAACAGAAAGCTACCTGAGACCCATAGGGCTAAAATGCTCGCCTGAAAAATCGGAGATGCTAATCATGAGCAAGCAGCCGGTCAATATCCAACTCCTGGTCAACAACACCCCAGTCCCAAGGGGTGGACAAGATCAGGATACTGGGTATGTGGATACAAGAAAATGGGAGAAACACCGAAACGATAACCAGAGTAGAAGCCACGGCCAACCAAACTTGCAGGCTTCTCAAGAGGATAGGTAACAAAAACGCGGGAAGGAAGGAGGCGAACCTACTTAGGCTTGTCCACTCTTTCATCATTAGCCGAATCACCTGCGCCATCCCATACTTAAAGACAACTAAGGCAGAGAGATACAAGGTAGACATCCTCATAAGTAAAGGTGTCAGAACCGTCATAGGTTTACCACAGTGCACATCAACAGCGACGATTCTCAACCTAGGAGTGTCAAACACCCTAGAGGATATGTGCAAGGCGAAACTCGCGGCACAATATGTCAGACTAACTTGCAGCAAAACGGGCAGATCCATCTTTAGAAAACTGGGCTACCAGAGCCCAGAATCGCGAGAGGGGATAACCGCCATTCCCAAAGAAATTGCTAACAGGATAAGAAAACCCCCCATCCCAAGAAACATGCACCCCATGCACAACGAGGAATGCAGGAGGAGCAGAGTCCAAAGACTCCAAATTTCCCTACTCCAAAAACAAGGGATAGTGTACACCAATGCGGCAGAGTACCCAGAAGGGCACTATGCTGCAGTAGTACTGAGCGACAAAGGCAAGCTAATCTTGAGCTGTAGGGTGAGACACTCTTCACTAGTGGAGGCAGAGATGGCGGCGATCGCCCTGGCAATGACAAGCTCATCAAGCAGAATAATTATCACTGTTTCTAAAACTGCAATAAAGCCTATGACACGGGTAAGGTGTCCAAAGAGGCCCGCAAAATTCTGCAAGCAGGCAAGGAGAATGCACCCAACGACCCAATTAGAGTAATATGGGCGCCCGCCCGTAGTGGACTTAAAGGGAACAAGATCGCCAACGAGGTCACCCGAGGACTCACACACCGGGCCCCAGCGCAGGCAGAGTACTCCTTGTCCAAAAAGCGATACTTTATCCACATACAGAGGAATTTTAGAACACTATAGAATGGGCATGCCTCCTTGTCCCACAGGTAACGCCGGAAGAAGTAAAGAACGCCTTGGGAGCTATGCAAAGGGGGAAGGCAGCTGGGGAGGATCAGGTAACCGCAGATTTGTTGAAGGATGGTGGGCAGATTGTTCTAGAAAAACTGGCCACCCTGTATACGCAATGCCTCATGACCTCGAGCGTACCGGAATCTTGGAGGAACGCTAACATAATCTTAATCCATGAGAAAGGGGACGCCAAAGGCTTGAAAAATTATAGGCCGCTCAGCTTACTGCCCGTTGCTTACAAATTATTTACTAAGGTAATCCCAAATAGAATCAGGAACACCTTAGACTTCTGTCAACCAAAGGACCATGCAGGATTTCGTAAAGGCTACTCAACAACAGACCCTATTCACACTATTGATCAGGTGATAGAGAAATATACGGAATATACACAACCGTTATATATAGCTTTCATTGATTACGAGAAAGCGTTTGAGTCAGTCGAAACCTCAGCAGTCATGGAGGCATTACGGAATCTGGGTGTAGATGAGCCGTATGTAAAAATACTGAAAGATATCTATAGCGGCTCCACAGCAACCGTAGTCCTCCATAAAGAAAGCAACAAAATCCCAATAAAGAAAGGAGTCAGGCAGGGAGATACGATCTCTCCAATGCTATTCACAGCATGTTTACAGGAGGTATTCATAGACCTGGATTGGTATGAATTGGGGATAAGAGTTAATGGAGAATACCTCAGTAACTTGCGATTCGCTGATGATATCGCCTTGCTTAGTAACTCAGGGGACCAACTGCAATGCATGCTCACTGATCTGGACAGGCAAAGCAGAAGGGTGTGTCTAAAAGTTAATTTGCAGAAAAACTAAAGTAATCTTTAACAGTCTCGGAAGAGAACAGCAGTTTACGATAGGTAGCGAGGCACTGGAAGTGGTAAGGGAATACATCTACTTAGGACAGGTAGTGAGTGTGGATCCGAATCATGAGACTGAAATAATCAGATGAATTAGAATGGGCTGGGGCGCGTTTGGTAGGCATTCTCAGATCATGAACAGCAGGTTGCCATTATCCCTGAAGAGAAAAGTATATAACAGCCGTGTCTTACCGGTACTCACGTACGGGGCAGAAACCTGGAGGCTTACGAAAAGGGTTCTACTTAAATTGAGGACGACGCAACGAGCTATGGAAAGAAGAATGATGGGTGTAACCTTAAGGGATAAGAAAAGAGCAGATTGGGTGAGGGAACAAACGCGAGTTAATGACATCTTATTTGAAATCAAGAAAAAGAAATGGGGGCATGGGCAGGACATGTAATGAGGAGGGGAGATAACGGATGGTATTAAGGGTTACGGACTGGATTCCGAGAGAAGGGAAGCGTAGCGGGGGGCGGCAGAAAGTTAGGTGGGCGGATGAGATTAAGAAGTTTGCAGGGATGACATGGCCACAATTAGTACATGACCGGGGTAGTTGGAGAAGCATGGGAGAGGCCTTTGCCCTGCAGTGGGCGTAACCAGGCTGATGACGATGTTGATGATGATGATGATGATGAGCATGCAACAAACAGGAAAAGGAGGTTAAAGGTTCCTAGAGTTGTGGCTTGGGATAATTGGCTCCTGGTGTGAAATTATGGGGACAGCGCAAAATTGACGGAACTTAAACGTGTTCGTCCTATCTTCGTCTTGTGTTCCGTAGATTTTGCGCGGTGCCCTTACTTTCGCGGTAAAAGGCTGACTTTAAGCGTCCTGCTGTACACTTTTCGTTGGAAATTGCGCTTACATAACCTTTTACACAGCGCGCAGCACTCTGATATTTTCAGAGGCCAGACCACTGCTTTGAGAGCTTCATCGACCAGACGATATACGCTGACTTTCTTTGATACCAGAAATGTCTTCTGATTTCTCGAACGCACTTCAGCGAATATTCAAGCCTCAAAAGTGCACCGTTAATATAGAAAAGTCGTCACGCAGGCGATACTGGTTCTGCGCTCGGTGAAATTGCGTGTTGTTATAGCACAAATTGGCAGTGCCCGTATGTTGGATCAGTAAGGAAAAAAACAGCTTTTGATGCGACATGCCGCGTTTTACTCTGGTGTATATTTCAGTGCTTCACTTCCCAATCATCGTCTGTTCGAGGGAATCTAATAGTAAGTACACAATGAGGTGTCATACTTTTGCATTATGCGGTGTACGTTGTTGGACATGCATGTCAACAAAAATTGTCTGAAATAGTAGTGAGATTTCTTTCTAGCGCGAGAGCGAGGGGAGCTTATGCCAAAAGGCAGCTGAATTGTCCAGATCAGCCTCATTTTACTCTTTCTTACCGGGAGCGTTGAACTAGCGCGGCTGTAATCCCTAACGAGACGGTAATAAGTGTAACTTTTATGTCCTTAACACTTCATGAACGAGTACTGCTCCATTCAGAAAATGTTTTTCTGATTGGCGAGCTTTAGTTTTCAGCATAAAGTGTTGAGCTAAATGTCTCTGGCCAACAATGAATTACAAGCAGCAAGGCTAATTTGTTGCGCTAGAGCAGAAACAGAAGACGAAGAAAAAGAATTGTAGTGCACGACTCGCAATATTTTGAAGTCACGGTCAGAGCAGAACGCCCAACCTAAAATTTCCGGCTGCAGTGGTATCATCTAGGGAATGTGTACGGCATGCAATGTTCACATTGTTTCACATCCGGCATGAAATGTCTGGACAAGTTCAACAGGAAGTCGAAGGTGGTTTGGGGTGAGGCTCGCTTTCAGCGTTCAGCCTGGTGTTGGCCACAGGCACAGACCTATTACTAAAGAATAGATTTCGTTACGTTGAATATCTTTATTGTCGTTGATTTTGCGCATCTCAGTGAAGAATTAACATTTACTCCGGATGTGTTTATGTATTGTGCTTACAGGGTTGAGTGCGACCAGAAAATTACGAGAATGCATAAGAGCAACAAAACATTTACAGCGCTAAAGTTGGACCTATGTTGGTTCAAATATATTTCTGTTGAACAAAACTGCGCTGTTGATGGAACCTTCGCGACTTTCAGGAGTCTGTCTTGAAGCGCAGTTCTTGAAACGTTCCTAGCATATTCTGAGGTTCGCCTAGGATCTCACCGATGGTTCTAACACATCAGTCCTTCGACGTTGCCTGCAGCATTATGGACAGGAAAAACTGACAGGACCTGAACAGAGTGAATGTGGTGGGTAACTGTGGAGGTAGTGTAGGGTCCTACGGAAATAGCGTAGCAGGTCTGGACAATAAGCATTTATTAAGAATATCTCAAGAACAAGTTGGGCTGAGGGCATAACATAAAGGTCAAGGTATTTCCAAACGTAAGCTTTAGTTGATGATTAACTGCTCAAAGAAATCAGTAAGGTAAGCGCACGTTTACATGAACATCGCAAAACGATTCCGCGGAAATCCTCGGGGTAGAAGTTTAATTAGATGTGCTGGTAAAAGTGTTTATTTAAATGTTGGTCTCGGCCCGCTTTACGCTAGACTCCATGATTTAAGAGACCGACCAGACGCAATCGTGTAAGAGAGGAGTAAGTTATGGCCAGGACTGCGCACCCGTTATAGAAGGCCGCCCGGATTACTGGGCGAGATGTGCGACTGAAGCGGAAAAGCCCGGCAGAAGCTACAAAAACGAGTTTCTCAGAAAAAAAAGCTTCACAGTTCGAGAGCAATTTTTCTCGTCTGTGTGTTGAACCCGGAACCATCTCGACGAAAGCTTTCAGTTGCAAACCAGCCAGTTTCTTTTTTTTAATATCTGCAACCACGCAGCGAGCGGCGTAGTTGCGTGAAGGTAGTCGAAATACGTGAGACAACCCCGATTACCTCAAAGGCGACTATTACAATTACAAGGAAGCATTTAAATCTAACCTGCAGAATTAGATTTACTGGTATATTGTTGTCATCTTGCACTGTCTGTTTAATAAGACTGGCTTTTCAGCACTGATAGAAGATGCTATACGGCAGTTTTCTTCTTTTAACTTTGCATCCAATTTTGCAGGTGATCCCGGAACACTAGTCTATCCTCTGCTATTTGAAACGAGGAGTGAAAATGGAGAGAGGGCTGTTCACTTAAGTGATGGAAACTTTGTGCAACTGCACAAAGCTACCGTACTGCACGATACATTGACTGTGCACTCATTCCAGAAGAACAAACGCATCGTTCGAACGGTGGGTTAATTTGGATAGTCCTTCTGTGCATTAAACGTAATGACACCATACACCTTATAGCACAGTATAAAGTCGCAAATAAATGTTTAGGAGTGCTAAAATTATTTTTCAGAAAATAAACTGTTCTCGCATTCAGCTTATGACTGAAGAGCGAGCGACACTTATGAAAGTGAAAGACCCGAATGCACCGTACTACAGTTTTTAGCTGCATATGAGATATGTGTGTTACGTGCAATCTATATTGTTTCCTCGTCCCTAGTATAAAAAACAACTTTAGGAGCATAAAAATATCAGAGTGCTCGCTTTTGAAGGACTAAGAAATAAAGTTAGCACTTCGGAGTGTAAACGCATCACAGTGTTCATAATCTTATTTACTTTTCAAGACCAGCGAAAGGTTTCAAAGTGCTAAGAACTAATAATAAAGCTTAGATAACTTAGCTAGGTTAAAAGAGTAAAGTTACTATTTACCGAAATAACTGCATAGAAGGCGGAAAAGCCTTGAATTGTTAGTAGGATTTGTTTTAGTAGGGATTGTAGTTCTGTTTACACCCAAATAGTTGTCGACAGTTAGTATAGTGACTGTCGTGGCATTTTTAAACTGACCAAGTGCCATTCGCTGATGAGACTCGGCTGAACAACTTAGTGACCCATTCGGTCTAACCGGCCTATTTAAATATACTGTTGCAAACTCGCTGGTAGGTTTCTGCTAGGTCTTCAGAAAGCGGGTTTGTTGCTCCGAGAGTTTGTTTCGGTCGCTAAAGTAAAGGCGTTCCAAGCTCGTGCTCTGAAAACACGAGCACTCCAAGCTCTAAAAATCAGCGATGCTTTGTCGCAATTAGGCATCGTTCTATATAGCAAAAAAGGTACCGAAGGCTAGTGGTGGCGCCGGAGATGCGCCGGAAGTCCAGCCGCCGAGATGACTGTGATCTCGACAAAGGCGACTTGCTCAAAGAAACCGGATGCGAAGGAGCAACCGGGCAGGCCGCTGATCAAGCGCCAAAGCAAGGAGCACGATGTCTGCAGACCTGTATTACATAACTAAAATTAAAAGCGATGCAAACAGATGCCAAATGGGAGCTTTTTTGTTGTGCAGAGGATGCATTTATCAAACTTCCTATGCACTCCGTGCCACAGATGGAGAGAGAATAAGCACTAGCTGCTAGCTTCTGTAGCGACTAACGTGAAAATTTGTTATTTCAAGTGAGGCTAGTAACTGATAAAATAGCGTGTTTCACGTAATAATCTTAGCCCTTTTTCGCTTGTTGCGAATGATCAAGTAGAATAGACGGAAATCTCCTGGGGCACTTTTGTTGCCCTCTGGGTATTGAAGAAATAAACATGAAATTCGGCTTGTTCAGAATTTCGCGAAATGTAAAAAAATATAGATTTTATTCCTGTGGACGACTGAAGGACTTCGTTTACCCTAGGCGGCTGTTTTGTTGTTTTGTCACCAGATCGAATCCAAGGATATTGAAGGAAATCTTTACGAAAACAAAAAAACATTGGCTTCTCTACTTCTGGAAGAAACTGCACATGGAATCGTGATGGTATTCCAGTTTCACCTTCAAATAGACTTTAGAAGAAATAGAAACCAGACAGTTATTTGGCCCACGTTCGCTACCTTTTTGTTTGTTTGTTTGTTTGTTTGAATGCAGGAGGGCCTAGTAAACCACACGTACCGAATTCAACCTTTATTTGAAGCTGAAAGGTCTGAGAGCGGACAAATTGCTCACAAACTATATGCGGTGAAGTCACACAAAGCAAATGTTATTAAATCAAGTAAGAATTTTCAGAGGTATTTTTAGTACACGGGAACATCAGCACACTAATAGTGAATGTATCTTGTTTTTACCACTTAATCAGTTCCAGAATTCGAACCTTTGCCTGAGGATTTTAAAGCGGGTGAGTTAGCACTGTATTTGTCGTGGCATCACACATTGGCATACAATGTCTGTTTCAGAGGCCAGAAGCGAACTTCCAAGTGTTTTTCGTCCTGACGTGTTTCTAATATCCGATTATGAACACAACAGGCACTTCTCGACCCTTAAGAAACTGGTGAAATACCTCGTCGTACTTTTCAATGGCGTAAGTGGCTCGTGACTAAGTGACCAGGTCGTTTTATGATCGAATTCACAACGTTTGTATTTAAGAGGCTGAACGAGAAAAGCAGTACGCCGGCATGAGTAGAACATATTTCCGATAAATAACATATTCTAGACTGTCACAGTACAGCACACGGAATGTGAGATTCAGCATAGTAAATATGTAGAGATTTTATTTTTCTTCGTGACATTGTGAGATGAGGTGATGTGTTTTGTTTCCATTGGGGGCCTAAAAGTTCAAACCGCAAACTGAAGTTCACTTATGGGCCCTTAAGCACATTTATCAACGTTTTTTTAGAAAGGTGTATGTAAACCATCTGTATATAGCTTTCGCATAAAATGAAAAGGCATTTCATTTAGTAGAGATACCAGTGGTCATAGAGGAATTGCGTAATCACGGAGTACAGGAGGCATACGTGACTATCTCGGGAAATATCTACAGAGATACCACAGCTACCTTCCTTCTCCACAGGAGAACTAAAAAAATACGTATCAATAAAGGGTCAGGCAAGGAGACAATCTCTAAGATGCTAATAACTGCATGCTTAGACCTATTCAATCTATTGAATTGGGAAGGGTTAGGAGTGGGGATCGACGGCAAATATCTCAGCAACCTTTGGTTCGCAGATGACATTGTCCTGTTCAGCAGCAGTAGGGATGAATTGCAACAAGCAGTAGAGGACCTTAACCAAGAAAGTATGAGAGAAGGGTTGAAGATAAATATGCAGAAGACAAGGGTAATGTCACAACGTGTGTGGAAATATGTTTATAGCACTATTAAATGGGGAGAGACTAGGGTAGCAGGCACTAGACTTGAAGTTAACTCTGATTACAGACCCTTCGTATCCCACCAGATGTGGCACGTCGACATGTAGAGATTCGATACCTGATCTCACTTTTGTTCTGGGGGGGGGGGGGGGGTGGATTCGTCCTGGTCCAATTCTGATATAGATTTTGGTAGCGATCATTACATACTTATAAAGGGAAAATCAGACATCCACCCTCCATCCACCCTACATCCACCCTCTCCCTTTATTCATTACTTCTCTCTACCTTGCGGGTTTCCGCAGAACTTCTACGTCATTACATACTTATGATTACTTGGGCAGTGGTTAATAAAAAGGAGCGCACATTCAGGATAGTCGACTGGGATGCATTTAGGAAACGAAAAGCGCAGAGAATCGAAGAGGAGGGAAATGAGTTAACCTTGGAACAGTGGACTAGTCAGCTTAAAAGAGACGTTGAGGCGTCCACTAAAGAGGTTCGGAGCGATATTGAAACGGAACACATGGATAGTCGCCTGGTGCATTTGTTGCAAGCGAAGCAGTTGATGTTAGCGAGATGGAAGAGTCAGAGATTGAATAGAAGGCTTAGAAAGCGTACAGCTGCGGTTAATCAGGAAATTGAAGACCATTGTCGGGTACTGTGCAAGCAGCAATGGGATGAAGTATGTAATTCTATTGATGGTCGCATTAAGAGGGGAGGCGCCTGGAGTTTGCTCAGACATTTACTAGATAAGACAAACACTAATTCTAATCAGAGGACTGTGATAAGTAACCTGGTCCATCAGGCGTGTTGGGACTCCACGGGGCAGGAGTTGCTGAAGGATTTGGCTGAGAGATACCTTCCGTTGGTAACCTGGCACGATAGACCTGACGTGATTTTGGACTATAGTGGGGACGAAAATGCAGCTATGGATAAGGAATTTACTGAAAGTGATATAAGGATGGCGCTGCAGAATCTTAATGGTCGATCGACATCAGGGCCGGATGGCATTACGAATAAAATGTTACGGAATTTAGACGATGGGTCAATTGAGTTCCTTACGTGGGAGATCAATTGCCGATGGTAGGAAGGCTCTTTCCCGGAAGAGTAGAAACTTGCAACTACTGTTCTGGATATCCACACCGGGGAAGGGCATAGGGCTTGAAAATCTCAGACCCATTTCCCTGACATCGTGATTGGGGAAAGTCGCTGAGCATGTCATTTTAAATAGGCTAACGCGTTATGTTGAGGGCAATGGGGTCTTTCCGCACTCCAATATAGGATTACGGCCCGGCCTTTCGACTCAGGATGCTATGAGCAGGATTAAGCACCAGCTCCTTGACCGGCGGACAAGGGATACTAAGGCACTAATTGGACTTGATGTGGTAAAAGCTTTCGATAAAATCCGACATTCTTTCATTGTACGGGTGCTATCAGACTTGAATATGGAGCAGCGGCTTTTCCATTTGGTCACGGCTTTACTTAGGGATAGAAGGACATGTCTCAGGTTTGGGGAGATAAAGTCGGAAGTCTTTAAGTTGGGTAGCTGTGGTACTCTGCAGGGATCCGTACTCTCGCCTATGTTATACAATCTGGCGATGTCGAAGTTGGCTAATACACTGGACACTGTCCAGGATATTGGCTATTCTGTCTTCGCGGATGACATTACTATATGGAGTGTCGGTGGTAGTGATGGAGAGCTTGAGGCTAGGCTGCAGAAGGTGGTAGCGCTTACGGAGGAGTATCTGGGTCTCGTGGGGCTCAAGTGCTCCACTAAAATGTTGGAGTTGTTGATCTTCAAATCTAAGAAGCTAGGTGGTAGGCTGAAGGGTTGGGTACCGGCAGTTGAGCCTTGCATTAGAATTCATACTAGAGAAGGGTCGCTGATACCCAAAGTTGAAGCAATCAGGGTCTTGGGTTTTGTACTTGAAGCCAACGGATCGACCATCAAAACCATTCAGCGTATTACCAAGAATACTGAGGAGGCCATAAGACTTATAAGGAGGATCTCTAATAGGCATAGGGGTTTAGGAGAAGAAAGTGCGATGCGCTTAGTTCACGCATTTATTATGTGTACTTTCTCGTATTTGGCAGCTATGCTAAATTGGAATAGGGGCGAGAAAAGTAAATTGGAAGCATTAATAAGAAAAGCCGTCAAGACTACGTCAAACGATATGTTGTTACTACTGCGTTTGCATAATGCTTTAGCTGAAATTCCGAGGCTCATCGTACTGCACAGAGGGAGCGGTTGCTAGGTACACCAGCGGGTAGGTATATTTTAGAGTCAATTGAAGAATCGGTGGCTGTGTCGCACGATGGCGCGCCCCTACACGAGTTGAACGTCAACCTTAGGGAAAATATCATGGTTCGTCCGTTTCCACGGAATGTGCACCCCGTGCACAATGTAGGGAGGCGGGTCGCGAGAGCTAGGGCTTTGTTGCGAGAGGCAAAGGGTCAGGAGGAGGAGTAATCTGCGTTTGTTGACGCCGCATGGATTAATGGTAAAAATGCTTATCCGGTAGTGGTGGTGGAAGATGGCAGAGAGAGCATTAGAAATGCCACTTCCATTTATATCAAAGATCCGGGGGTCGCCGAACAAGTGGCTATAGCTCTAGCACTAATTGATTCGAGAAGAGTTTTGGTGTTTAGGGACTCGCGATCTGCGAGTAAAGCCATCTCGAGAGGACTTGTTGCGGAACCGGCTAGCAGACTGCTGCAGGGTAGGAATATCACTTCGCATACAGTTACTTGGTTTCCGTCGCACATGGGGATGTGGAGGGAGCCCCGCGTAACCTCAACGAGGTGGCGCACAGGTAGGTACGAGGATTAGTGTGCCGTGTACTCCCTGAAGGGGCTTGATCTCCAGCTCTTGAGTACAGGGACCAACTGGTAACCTACAAAGAAATCCCCAAGCCCTATTAAAGCACAGGGTATTCCCCCTACCACATTCTAAATTAAATAGGCCACAGGCGGTTACATTGAGGCTTCTGCAGACACGAACGTACCCTAATGCAGTCATCATGAATAAAATTAATCCGGACTGTGGGATTTCAGTCTATTGTAGTAAGTGGGGGGTT
Source organism: Dermacentor variabilis (assembly GCF_050947875.1). Classification (NCBI taxonomy): domain Eukaryota; kingdom Metazoa; phylum Arthropoda; class Arachnida; order Ixodida; family Ixodidae; genus Dermacentor; species Dermacentor variabilis. Next base: position 10,049,649 of record NC_134578.1, on the reverse strand, counting down.
TGCTCGATTTAGAACATATGCTTTGGCCCTGCTTGGCGTTGGCCGGTGATGGTTCTCGAGGTGGCAGCGGATGTTGCACAGTGAGGTGCTGGCGGGCCAACTCAAGGCTGTCCAGAGGGCCCGTGTGACGGCAGAGGGGCTCAGCCTCTCTGTACCGATGTGGGAGCGGCCCGCATCAGTCCCAGACTGATCCCTCAGGACCTAAATAAAGTTCTTCATACCATACCATATAACCGGTTGACCAATAGAGTTACAGAATGGGTGCCAAGAGATGGAACACGGCGTCCAGGGCGGCAGAAATCTAGTGGGGTGATGAAATTAGAAAATTTGCAGACGCAAGTTAGAATCAGCTAGCGCAATGACGGGGGTGTAGTAGCGCAAGAAAGGCCTTCGTCCTGCAGTGGATATAAGGACTGGCTGATGTTGATGATAAAAATTATTCCTGTTACTTATGTTACTGCCATGAAAGTGCACAGGCGAGGCAGGTATATGCTTCCTAACAATACTTTCTCGAACTTTGCGTATTGCGTGGATTTTCCGCTTTTTTCACCTACGACGAGAAAGCAAAGTGATTAGGCTGATGTGGTCATTACCAAGTGCGACAGCAACCTCTAGGGACGCTTATAGAAATATATCGTACTTATACTTGGGGTATTCGGTGCGACGTACTGTGAGTATAAATGGTGCGAAACAAAGAAAGATACACGCACACATAGACAGCGTGAATCTCGTACGTAACCTGAATCCTTGTCCTGGTCTCTCGCCACGTTGAAACTTGCAACGCGGCTAAAAAGTTTGCTTAGGCTTACGTGTCAACCTAGTGAACAGGGAAGAGCTCACAGCAGCCGAACGAATTTCGGTCCTGTTGGTGGCAAAATGTGCATTATTGCGATATCAATTGCACGAACGCTCGAAGTAGGAAAAACGCCGTCGGCGCCGCCGCCCATGAGTTACGTGCCCGAGGTCGAACCTGGGTCGCCCTGATCACCAGCCCGATGCACTGACCATTAGGCCAATAGGCACACGTATTCTTGCATTGCGCCAAGGCCAGCTAGCTTTTTTAGATGATTGCCGTATGTGTGTTACTGCGCAGCACGGACGTGCAAAGGCACATCCACGCACACCAATTTTCTTTACACTGAAGGCACAGAAATGGACAAATGCATAGAATTTTATTAACCGTTGCACGCAAGCTTCACTTCACATAGACTCCCAGATGCGTGTCGCATCTGCATTTCTTTTTTCTAAATGCTAGCTGCATAGTCAAAGACACTTAGGAGATAGGTAAGTTTCCATGTAAATTCCAATGAGAGCAACATAAGTATAAAGCGTAAGACAGCAAGATTCCCTGGGAAGAATAACATATTGCACCATTTCTTGTGGATAGAATTCAATGAGCTTTTTAACGATGCAAAAATACACGAAATGAGATATATATCACTCGTTCCCTATGAAGCCGCCGTTAAAAAAATTCTGTACTTAACTGGGGAATTGTGAATTACTCGGAAATGTTGTGAGGGTCATTCTCAATATATTGAAGTCAAAGAAGACTGGGGCGAGTTCGTCAAAATAAAATAGGAACATCTTATGTCTCGTAACGTTCATCCAGACACTTCAACTAGGCCGCCAGAATGCTGTCGTGAAGTTTCTGCCTTCTTGTGAAACCAGTGCTACATCGTTTCTGGCCCTTCCTATTCATATCAAACTTGGTGCGCTGACCTGCGGTATTTGATTGGAACGCTTAATCTGTGTTAGACCAACTGTGTAACTCAATTAAATGCGCAAGCCAGTCATAGAATGTAGTCTTGATCGCGTATGGCCGGGAGTTGTTTTTGAAAGCGCTGTGGGCTTCAACAAGACGCCAAGGGTCGTATGTCTAGTATGCCGCCACAAAAATGCTCGTGCATTCGTGTCTTGGTCATCATACAAATGGATCACTGTTTAATAATTCTGTAAAGGAATATGTAGTGTTATAGATGTAAAGCACCGGTTGTCACCTTACATTTAGCCATTAGCACTGCCTTTTCAAGCATCGGTTCCATGGTAGCGCGGCGTGTTTTGTTTCTATAGTGATTACCTTTCGGATTGCTCTCTTCAATGCAGTTTGGAGCATCTCGTGCACGTATGTGTGTAGCGGCTTGTGTGTGCATTTTTCTTGAAGCAGATGATGAGAAAAAAAATGCTGTTTCAAACTTTTCGCAGTGTCATTTTACCGCGCGTCAAACTTTGGAATAACCTAATTTTAATTATTTCAATCGTTTTTTTCCTTTTGTTTTCACCCTGAAGGTCAAACTGCGGTACGAAAGTGTGAGTTACTTAAGAATCATACCTAGGCTTGTAGGAATTGAACGTGCACAAGTAAGTATTTCATTGCCAATCAGCACTTCCAGCATGGCATGCTTTTAAACGTTGGGAAATTTCTGAAGGGGGTTCGAATTCATTGCAGCAGGCGAATTTCGGAAGCATCAGTGAGAAATATTTTGCATCGGGGACTAGTGATAACATGATGCCCTGCACTCTTGTAATCACTCACTCACTCACTCACTCACTCACTCACTCACTCACCCACTCACTCACTCACTCACTCACTCACTCACTCACTCACTTACTCACTCATTCACTCACTCACTCACTCACTCACTCACTCACTCACTCACTCAATCACTCAATCACTCAGTCAGTCAGTCAGTCAGTCAGTCAGTCAGTCAGTTAGTCAGTCAGTCAGTCAGTCAGTCAGTCAGTCAATCAATTAATCAATCAATCAATCAATCAGTCAGTCAATCAATGTTTAGTATAGTTCCAAAGTACAGCTGAGAGCTTTTGTACTCGTTCATGTAAATTGTTATACACTACAAATTATGTACAAAATACAAGTGAAGAGAAAATTGGAAGGCAAGAAACAAATAGGGAGAAAAGCAAAACGATTGAGGTGTACGTGAAAAGGAGTTAATCATACAACATGAATATCTAATGACGTAACTTGTGCTCTATTCTGATTTACCTCCTGCAGCAGGGTCATGACTCCTACGAAGTGATGTATGGACAAAGTATGATTTCAGAAGATACTCTGAGAAACCTACAGTCGCACGTCGAAGGGCGGCTAAGTGACTTCAAGGGCGCTGACGCCGTTATGCTGATCACTGGGTATGTTCCCCTTCATGGCTCCTTCTATATCAACACTCCCTGACGTGAAGTTGATATTCAAATTATCTGCCTAACGTTGTGGGAATTTCGTTTCGTTTTAAGACCACCAGTGAAACAGCAGGCTGGTGCACTGTGCTGCTCTCAAAAGTTTTCTATGCGTGTGTTTGTTAAACCGTTTAGGCGACTACAGCTATCCACTGTGTAGCGTAGGAGAATGCCGGTAACTCTAGACACCACTTCTAGGTCCTTCACTAGTTAATAACTATATGTCGCAACGAGAAGGCAACGGTCTTCTTTCTTCTATTCCTTTCATTCATCTCCATTCCAACTGGCACTATGTTTGTTGAAAGCGACGCAAGAAGCCACCTATGTTGGTAGCTTCTTTTAAATGACGCGTTTTACACCTTTGAGTCAGTTTCCTAACAGAAGATTTCGGACATTTTTAGTAAGCGTTATTTATTTATTTATTTATTTATTTATTTATTTATTTATTTATTTATTTATGTATTTATTTATTTATTTATTTATTGAAAGTACCTTACAGGGCCTAAAAGCGAACTCATTCCAAGTCTTCGAACGCTTTCAATACAGACTTGCTTGTCTGCCATTTCTGAACATTCTGTATTATTTTACAGCTGCAGGAATAAGAATCATCTGTGCAGGCTCATAATGTTTCTATGTTTTCTTTAATAAATGATTATGCTCTAGAAGACTACAGCCGCACTACTCTGTGTTGTCGCCAGATGGCTTCCGTGGTTCCGCTAATCAATGAACAACCTAGAATATTGCAGATTATAAGCTGAAATAAGCATGATTTGTTTCGCAAGCTGTTTAGCACACGACACTTGACAAGAGCTGTGAAAAGGGCGCCATCTTGGGTAACGGCTCTCACCTAGACTTCCTTTGTGCCCAGCACAAACTAGCACTTTCATTTTTCAACTTTCAAGTTTATTTTCGCATTTTCCTTCCATATTTTCATATATTATAGAAATTTTTATTTAAATGCAAGGACAAGGAGTAAAAAGCTGAACAACAGAAGCTTCACGGGATGCCGCCTTTTTCTTTGGCATTCAGTTACAGCGAATACACCATGGGAAAACGGATTACAGAAGTACAATACATCCACATCTATACATACAGGGTGTTTCAGCGAACACTTTCAAAAATATTCAAAAGTTGCTTGTTGCAGAACTCACAATTCTAGTTCATGAGCTGGCCTATTCGAAGCGGCGGACAATACTTGCACAAAAAATTGAGATACAAAATTCACTAATTAATAAAAATTCACTAAATAAGTTTATAACTACTTACATTATGGCCCATATTGCAATTTACAAATTCCAACCGTGGAGTTCGCAAGGCGGATCCACTTGGAACGAATTTTCAAGATGACACCAGTTTCGAGATACAAATTCCCGAACTTTGCGGAGAAATGCATTGGCGTTCCAGTTAATTTGTTAACAAAACGTCGTTTCATGCACTGAAGCACACAGGTAACTGAAACGCCAATGCATTTCTCCGCAAAGTTCGCGAAATTATTTTTCAAATGATGTCCTGAGAATTCGTTCCAAGTGGATCCGCCTTTGTGAAGTCCACTGCCAGAATTTATAAATTGCAATATGGGCCATAAGATAATCAGCTTAAAACCCCTACCATTATTACATTATCAGCTAATTATATTCTTTCTGCTCCGAGATAAATATCAGTATTGCAGTTTGCGTGCTTTTGCTGTTGCGTAAACAGTACAGCGTTAGTTCTATCCGTATTAACCGCTACTGAATTTGAATTACACCACTCCTGTAATAGGCTTAAAGTCGTGATTGTCGCCGCGTGTTGATGATGATGATCATTTCCATACTATGGCACATATTCCCACAACGTGTGATAGGCGAAGAAGCATGTCCGCATGTTAATTATGAAGATGATTTGCGTACCGTCGTACACACTCAAAACAGGCTAAGAACTGAGTCGGTACATATCGTGCCAATGACACCTGGCGCTTTGAGATGATCGCCATGTGTTGATGCTGATTATGACTTCCCTACTATGGTACATACCCAAAGCGGGTTCGGCCAAAAAGTATGTCAGCGTGTTAATTGTAATGATGCTTTCCATATTATGGCACACACACAAAGAGGGATTGCCAAAAAATTTGCGGTACACATCGTGTCAACTCCAACTAGCTCTCTGAATTGCTCACCGCGGGTTCATGATGATTCCATACGATGGCACTTAACAACAACGGGAGATAGGCCAGGAAGCGTGTTGTCATGTTTATTACGGTGATCGCTATTTCCATACTTCGGCACATATCCACGAAGGGAGGTTGTCAAGTAGCGAGTGCTACAATGGCGCATGGCCAGTTAGTAGGAGGTACATAAACTGATAAGTACTATGTTCCTTAAGGTAGAGATCAGTGGCTACATATCGTGCCAACGTAAACTAGCTTTTTGAGAGGATAACTGCGTGCTCGTGATTATGGTTTCCATACTATGGCACATATGCACAACGGACTGGCCAGGAAGCGGCCGCAACATTTAGGATAACCAAGACGGAATGAGGAAATACAAGTGTGTGTAAGATTTGTCGCAATGCGTAGCGCGAGTACGTGAGAGGACACGTGGGCGCCAATTTCTTGGCGCCAAAGACGAAGGAACGAAATAGGGAAACTTATGGCAGCTCATTAACCGCTTCGCGAAAGCTTCGCTTCACATGGATTCTCACCGGAACTTTGGAACTGCATAATTTTTTTTCCTCGAAATGAAGCAGACCTAGATAATAATAAAACGACAAAAGCCACAAAAGCCAAATAACATTTATATTACCATTTTTTTTGTGCCAACCCCCCCCCCCTTGCACCGGCTTGCTGTAGGTACCTTTGTATAATGACACGTCCTGTTCGTTGCTGCATTCACGCCGAAAGCCAACATTTAAAAAAGACGCACAATGACTGTTCCCGCGGTGTACGAATTCTGTGCGTTCACAGTGGTCTGGCGTTGCAGTGATCTTCAGTAATGTAGGGCAGCGGCAGCGTAGAGTAATCGGTACAGAGTACTGTCCTGTGGCTTTATCGGCATACCATTTTCCTAGCACCAAGATCCTAGAATCTAAGCAACCCTAGGTGTTTCCTAACTCACGTTTCTTTTAAGAATATCGGCCTAGACTCGAATAAATACGGTGTAAGTGAGTGAACAAACGAATTTATTTGTCTAAGTAGACAGCGAATATCTCGGCATTGCTTGTGTGCTCCGTGTCTATAAGTGTGCACTGACATAGCCCAGTTTCCGGTGCTCCGTGCACAGCATTCACGTAGTTAATTGTGTACAGTCGACTACGTAACGTTGGTAGCCGTACGAAGGACGTGCTCGTTAAACAAGTAAATATGATTGCACCATCACCTCATTGCATCCCTTTCAATCCCGTTGTTTACATATGCAGACGCCACTTATGTTTCAATGTTCTGGCTAACCACGGCCAGAAGAAAGAGCCTTGAACATGGCGCTGAATGCAGATGTAATACGCTAATAACCAAAAATAAACGTCAGGCGTGGCTTTGATGGACAGAGCAATGCGATAGAAATTATAATTCAAGAGGTACAATATCACGTTTAACGAGAAGTTCTCCGATTTGCTATGTCTCATAGTGGCTACCTCGTGTTCTTTCTAGCATAAAAATCCCTCTACCTAACAATAACAGGGAAATCTACTTTTAACAAGAGTGTTTTTGTTCATCTCATGTCATAGCGCATCACGTACGTATAAGACATCAATACCCAGGAAAATATCTTAGTACGAAGAAAGGCATAAATCTTTATATATTCATGGTATAGGTCCCAACTTATTTGAGCAAGGTTTGCACCGTATTTTGTAAAGAATACATAAATATAAATGCCTTAAGAGAGCTCAGTGATACTTTCTGATTGAAGGGGTCATTGTCGATGCAACACTTGTTCTTTTAGAAATCGCGCATTATCTTGTTTTCATGGCTTTTGTTGTGTCCGCGCTAGCCAGGATTCTGCAGAATATGTAGCACTAATCATGAACTTCTTTTTTGCAGGAGCACTTGTATATTGTGAACTTTCAGGAACAATTGTTTCTTACGTGAACTTTAGAAGTGATGTCACTGTAATTGTTATAGCTGTTGCATCCATTATTAATGTCGTTGTGGGCATTGTTATCATGTCACAAAGTACCCGGTGGCACTAACAGGCACCATCTCCTTAAATGCAGCTAAAAGGAAAGATGCTCGCAATACTGAGCCGAAATGTAAATGAACAAGCATAGAAAGAGCCCGTCATAGCACTTGCCATAAAAGTTATCACAAATGCCGATACAGCAGACACCTTTATCAAACAGCTGTTCTAAGCCACAATGGTACCGTGTTGTTTAGTTTTCTTCTGTGAGACATCTCATGGAATTTCAAATTAGGACACGTTATAATAGCGACCATGCTTTGACTCTTTCAGACACTCCATGATCAGCGTTAGCACTGGACAGATCAGGAGAGGTGTAGCAGGTGAGGCTCGAATGCGGTGCCATGGCATGTAAGATTGCGTAGGCTCGATGTTAAATGTTTGCTACTGAGTCTGGTCTATGTGTACCCTCTTGGGCAACCCCATTTCACGTTTAGGGTTAGCCATGACTGGAGGTATGTGCACGAGGCGAAGGGTGGCGGAAAGCTTGGACATCGGGAGAGGATATGCCGGCATTGTTCATTTAGCTCACGAGCTGGCGCACTTGTACGTATGACTTTTGAAACCGCATATGTCGTGTTGTCTATTTCTTTTGCTAGGTGGTACTTTTAGTTTGTATAATTCGATGTAGGCTTTATTTGTATCATTCATGCTTATCTTGTGTTCGATTTTGTGCCTGAGTCCACGCGCTTTCCATGCTTTGTCCTTACTCTATGCGCATGTACTCTGCGTTCTTTTTAACTGCCCCATACTTTTAAAGTTAGAGCAATATAGATCACAGTGGCGATATTGAGATTTCAATGGGCAGCCTCTATGTAAGGAGTAACTTGCGCAGTTATGTGCGCAATTACTGAAGTATAACTACCTGTATTCTTAAGGTAGGCTAGGTTACGTTTTAATAATTGTTATTAGGTGACTAAAGCAAACGAGCCTCTTGGAGCTCGTAGTCGATATTGTACAGCTGAGCGAAGAGAATGTTAATAAATAAGCTCCTGCGAAAAGCTACGCGAACAAATGTTTGACATTCGTTTGCTCTCTAAAAGTGAAACTTGTGCGGTAAAAGAGCGTCTATGACGTCAATGACTCCTCCTTGCACTGTCCCCACTGGCATCGCCCCGTAAAAAGGTGCCTTGCGGTTTGTCTTCGCTATGTTGAAATTTGAAGTTCATGGCAGATTTACTTGAACAGTAGTATGAACTTTAGACGATTTGCGGGGCCCAACAAAATTGTCTCTTGCCTTCAGTGGCAGCGCAATATCGCGACGTCTGTGAAGGCGCGTTAAATCCGCGCCATCATTCCGTTGCGCATCTCTTTAGAGACGCAGCAATTTTTATGCGGCAGGTGTTCGATGCTATACCAGCATTAAAGCTACACAACCTACACGCAAATAATTGTGCTTAGAAAACCGATAGAGGGACAGCTAAAAGGCACAGGTTCACCGGCTCATGCCGTTTATGATGATGGCACGATGACAGGAACGTGGGGAAACTGTGAGCTCGACCTCATGGGCGCTCTAATCCCGCATTAATTTCGCTTTCAGAGAGCCCTCAAATGCGATATATTCGTTCGCGTAAAGCCTAGAGGAACTTCTTTAATGAAAATTTCGTTGCTTACTCAGACAACATTGAAGATTGGCTCCAAGCTGCTTGTTTGCTTTAACCGCATAAGAATATTATTTAACACCTTAGTTATAGTAACTTAGTTATTTGCGCAAATAACTGGGCAAATTACTCCCTGTCTAGAAGCTGCTGACCTTGGAATTCGAATGGCGACAATAACGTCCCGCTATTTATATCGCTCTAATTTAAAAGATTTGGTCAGCTCGGAAAATAAAGGAAAGAAAAGATGTGGATCCCACGCACTGTGGGAATTGATGTAAGCGAAGCTATGGGCCAAGTTATTTCTGAGGTCACGAACACGAAGAGTGCTAATTGTTGCTGCGAAATCAAAGCGGAACGGCGCTAGCCCTAATTTTCATTGACCTGATTGCCACTAAACAGGTGTCCGCATTCTAAAAAGCCGGCAACGACTTGAAACACTCATCGAATGGAGTTAGAAATTTCCGATGCCTTGTCCACCGCGGGTTTTTGTGGAGAGTTGTAAAATGTTTAAAAACGCGTCCTTCATAGCATGCCTACAAGAAAGAGAAGAAAAAACATTTTGGTCCAATAACCAAAAATGACGTCTATTTTTTTTTTCTAATCGAATATGGCGTCACTTCCACTTTATTTTTTTCCCTCCGGCAATGTCTTCTTACGTAGAAGGCGCTTAGCCCCGTAAACGGCTGATTAACATCCATTCCCTTAACGCATGGGCTTTTATGAAAGCTTCGGTACGTTTACCTTGTTAGCATCTGCCACACCGATGTTTCTGCGGCGTCGCATGTTGCGCTGAACCCCCATGTTAACACCGCGTATTGTCAGAGCAGATTGAGAACGTGGATGTCCGACTAGACCGAATGTGCAACGAGACGGATTTCGGACAGGTCACATGACTGACTAGACGAAGTGCCCAACGAGACTGAAGGACCAACGAGCCAAAATGTCCATTATTGAATATTCCGTCTTATTGAACATTCAGACCGCAAGTGTTATATAACGCCAACCAACGAACACCAGCGCAGCTCTAAACCCTGCATTGTGTTCAGCACTTTCTGCCATAGAGAGAAACTGCCCATTTTTTATGTTTTCGTATTTCTGCGAAATCCTTTGTTGACCTCCGGCATTTCTGTGTTACAGGGTGTTATGAATGCACCAAACTGTGCCCGTTTTCTGGCGAAACTAATCTTCGGACCATCACCTGTGCCGTGCAGTTGTGGCGCCCAACCGCACCGATGAAAATGATCTTGAAACACTGCACCCAAATATTAGGATTGCTATTTTAGAGACGACTGCTGGAACATGCAGCTGGTTTGAGTTTCGAAGCAGTGAGATGCGCTATGCACTTTCGCCGATGCAAGTGAGAGCGCGATACAAACTTTTCGAAAGAGCAAAACGCACTGACATACGCGCCGCTGACGGTTAGCGCTGCGTGTCTAGTTAGAGCAGTTTGAGAATAACAAAGACTTATACGTCCGCTAAATGTGAAGCCCTGATGATGACGTCGGATGCTACCGCGGAATATCGCGCTTTGTAAAAAGAAAAATCACAGCGCTAGACATCGCCAGCATCCCCCACTGAAATGTTCGCGGGCTCGGGCTCTAGCATTGACGTCGCTGCTTAGAAGCGCACTTCATGGCCTTATCCGATCTAAGAGGTACCAGGCCAAGATAATTCGATGATTATATTCCAATTCTTTTCCTTTCTGCACTTCATTGGTAATCGCCAGGATTGTTCACTTGTGGGCTTTGTATGACAAGAAAGGATTGCGATAAAGTGGTAGCAAAGCTAATGTGACTTCGAGCGGTTGGGCGAAGCTGGTCTAAGCGTATATTATTATTGTTATTGCCTTGACTTTAGGGATATTGATAATCAAGCAATATTTTACGTGCATGAGCGCCGTTGGCTGACCTACTTTTATGCAATTTAAGTGCCTTATCATGTTGCGGCCTTAACGTAGAGCCCTATTACAGCGACACAACTAGAGTTGCGTATTTGACTTAGAGGGCAACAAACACGGGGAGTGACGAAAGGAAGACCAGACAGGAAGAGCGCTAGCCTGTAACATAGCGCTCGTCCTGTTTGGTCTTCCTGTCCTCTGTCCGCATGTTCGTTTGTTTCTTGCGCTTCATATCAAGTATGCAGTCTCACAAACTCGCCCAAATTTCAGCTGATATACAACAAGAGCTGGTGGAAAAAAATCATAAGCCATTCCACTCTCTCAAGGTGGATGACCAGCGAAGCTGCTTAGCACGCGGCACAGAGGTGTCGTGTGAGGTGTCCCCCATTGGCCTTAACTCATGCACCGTCGAGGTTCCACGCCTCGAATGCCACTAAAAATGCTCCTCCTCACGTCAACATTGTGAGACGCCTGGTAGCTACTAGGGCGCAGTTCTTTTTACACAGCCGCGGTTGCCTTGTGTGCTGCCTAGCTCCAACAGGTCGCACTCGCGTAGTGTTGGAACTGTGTCTGAGGAGTCCAAGTGTTACGCTAAACCTTGCTAAAGCTGTCAGTGCTTCACCCTTCGGATGAAACTGCAATTTAGTTTGTTTTCATTAAAATTCCTGCCCTTTGCTGATTTCAGCTGGGCCGATATGTCAAAAGCAAAACACGCTCAAGGAAATTCTTTCTCACGAAGAAGATAAGCACAGATTAACTTATACTCTATCTCAGCAGTTTCTTGAAGCACTGTGGACGATGCAGAACTCGTTAGCCAAAAGGAAGGCCGAAAGCTTCTCAAGATGGGTTAATCAGCGCCGCGTTGTCTGCTCAGCGTCAGCTTGCCGTCCTGTCGGCACAAGCTCCATGGTTGGTGCATTGACGCAACGAATGTTTGGGCATTGTAATTATAAGCTGGGGCTTTACATGAATATGATAGGACTTTGCTTCGTCTGTACGCTTTTTCAGCAGTGCCATGCGCAGCCTCCTTAGTATGTGCTAATGCCCTTGTAAATATTCAGCCGCGCCGCATCGTCTTTACGCGTCTATTTGGAATTTGCTCGCTGCTGTCATCGCGTTTCAGACTAGAGCGGGGTAGTAAATTAATGATACCGTGAGCAATTACGCCTTCGTAGCGTTTCTCATCGTCAGCGGAACATCAATGATAACGTTGTAGTGCCACCTGTTAAGCGAAAATCAAACCACTTTTGCGGCTAGGTGCCGCCTGTGGGGTCCTAGCAGAGTCAAAACTAACAGCTGACTTCGATACCAACGACAAAACTTTCTTAACGCTTTGCCCTCAGAGCGAGATGAGACAAAGCGATGGAGGACTTTTTTCATTTAGTTCTTTCTGTCGGATCGTTGAGCGAGTAACAAGTGCGAATTCGGATCGAAGCGGACAGTCAGTGCTGTATGTGCGCCGTCATGTTGCAAAGTAATCACGGTTGGGGTGGCTATTACGATTAGCATCGGTAACCGCCAGAGAAACTTGCTGTATACAACCTGAATGAGATAGGTCCTAACTTTTCACGTATCGCAGCTACGTATGATGTTCTAAACAAAAATAGAACTGTCTAATCCCGCCAGTAATCCGACAGTTAAGACCCAAACTAAATTTCTCAGCACAAGGATATTACCTGCTTCGGCAGTGCTGCAAGTTTCTTGTGAGATTGAACATAATTATAGTATGCTGTGTGCAATTCATGCGAAAAAAAGAAAAAGAAGGAACTCGATCATTAGACGACCATAATTAGTCATTGCAAGATCCGTGAAGGCTATAACTTGAAGAGGACCTGATGTCGGCGCGATAAACTTGTGCAACAATTGCCATGTCGCTCAACCCAAACAGAATGGGATCAAGTCATGATCAAGCGGCGCCCGTACCAGGCATTCCAGGAAACCAAGGTGCATACCATTGCCGCTGGACTGATGGACACATCATGAGCTACGACTTGAAGGACGAGAACCAGTTTACTTTTTCACAGTGCTCTCAAGAGCAGTTTGTGGTTTTCATAAGGTAAGCGAGAGTTCACCTGCCTACTCATCTTTGTTTTTTCTTTCTTTTCTTTCTCTTTGGATGTTTTTCCCCCATTCACAGCAGCAAACCATGCCACTTTTGTCTTTGGTTAGCCTCCCTGCTTTTTCTTCATTTCTCGCTCATCCTCAAGTCGCGTAAGATTTAATTTCGTATGGCGCGTTCAAGTCTAAAAGCTTAAGTTGAAATAACTTTGAATTGGTGAGCGTCCTAATGTCTCGCTACGCGTCCATTGTGCTCTCTGGCAACGCTTATAAACCGAGACCTCTCATTTATCAAGGGTAGCTGTTCGTAGTGTGTAATCGGCGATTCATTATTCATTTTTCTTTGCTGTTGTTATTAGTATCATTGCAAAACCTAGTGGGGATAGATTTTGTGATTTTCACTGGAATTTCGATTTCTTCTGGTTTCGCTGTGTATTTGCCTCGTTTTTCGGCACCTACTATCGGACGCGTACGTAGTTGTCATTGTCCCTCTAGTCCCTGCGATAGAAAAGCCACGCAAGAAAATTAGTTCAAGCAGCGAACCCATCAAACTTTCCAACGCTCTTTAGCTCTGCGTTCAACCTCTCAAACTTGACTATGCGTTAACGCGGTATTGCTGTCTTTTCGCTGCCAATGTCTGTCGCTCTAGCTCGAGATCACAAGCCTGGCAAAGGCACTTCATTATCGTGATCATATTAAGCATCCTATTTTTGTGTCCACTGCAGGACGAAGACCTCTTTTTGCGATCTCCAATTATCCCTGCGTTGCACTGCTTATTCTTACTTTCGCCAGCAAATTTCCTGATTTCCTTACCCCACCTAGTCTTCTGCCATCCTCGACTGCGTTTCCATTCTCTTGGCACCTACTCTGTATATGTAATGGTCCACCGGTTATCCATCCTACGCATGGCATGACCTGCCAAGCTCCAATTTTTTACCTCCAAAGTTAACGAGAATATCGGCTATCCCCGTTTGCTCTCTGATCTACACTGCTCCCTTCCTGTGTCTTAATGTTACCCATACCATTGTTCCTTACATCGCCCTTTACGCGGTCCTTAACCTGTTCGCGAGCTTCTTTGTTAACCTCCTGGTTTCATTCCAAGCAAATCATAGTAACTCATGTAACCGGTCCTCAAGACTGTATATTGCACATTAGAAAGTGCAACAACAAGTTATACTCGTACGTGCATATATATATATATATATATATATATATATATATATATATATATATATATATATATATATATATATATATATATATATATATATATATATATATTGCTTTTCCTGAATAAGAAAAAGGACGATATAAGTGGTCTTATTTGTCAGTGAAAAAGAGATAGTGGAGAGCACGAGCCACTTGTATAAGAAGGGCATACTATGCATATCTTTTCTCTTTCTTTCTTTAGTCCTTGTCATGTACAGTCGGGAGCGAAATATTGAAGACCCCCCAGCATCAGCAAAAAAAATTACTTTCTCTTAGCTCAGCCGTGAAACGTGAAATTGTCCAACTGCAAAACATTGGTGAAACGGCCACACGTGTAGGCTCTACCAGTTTGCTTCAGTATCATGCTTAAGCGCCTATAAGGAAAGAAAGCATATTCGTGCCATTGATGGTCTCCAGACTTTTGCTCGCGACTGTACTGGTTCCAAGCGTTTCAAATTCTTCTCTATTAAAGCTACGAATATTTCCTTATTTTCTTTCTCGGCTGTCCTACACATGCAGGCTTGTCCCTCCACGTTGCATAGAAAATACTTGGACAGGCAAGTTGCCTAAGAACTCGCGTAGGTATCCCGGTGACACTTTGTCCCGCAAAAAATTCTGCCGCAGGGAGTCTGGATCACTACAATCAAAGGAATGCACCGTGAGTATGTCAATGCAAATGTCATAAAATGAGACTCGTAGGCTACCATAACAACCATGCAAATCATTCGGCGTATATAGTAAAGCAAAGATGTAAAGGTTAGAAGTAGAGATAAGGTGTCTCAGAAAGGCTGGCCATCGTTTCGATGGAGGACCTATCTTCGCCTCCTATCGAGACGTTGGCCAGCTTTCCTGAGGCACCTTATTCCTGTTTGTAACTGTTCATGTCACACTTGGCTACTCCATCAGTGGGCCCCCTTCTTGATTTTAAGCGAAAGAGTTACTTTTAAAGCGAATAGCTTTCCTCGGCTCATCGGACTAGCCTTTTATCTTTGTACCTAAACGTTTTCCTGGGTTTATCCCGAAGGCGTTTCATCCTCGCACAGCACCTCAAAGCACTAGCTGTGACGCAAGAGAAGAATGCGAGAAACCGGTACGGGACGCGTGCAACAGTCGTTTGAAGGCGCCACTTTAGCACTATGGAAGCATACACGTTGTAATATGTCAAGCGAGGCAATGACGTAATCGTGACCTAATGCTTAGTGCATCGGGCCATACTGTGCTGAAAGACAGAGGTTCCATCTCTCCACGGTTCACAGATTTCATCATAGCATTATAGGCGGACTTCACCCACTGGAGGAGGAGGATGAAAAGGAAGAAAGGAAAGGCAAGGAGGTCAACCAGACGCACCTCTGGTTTGCTACCCTGCACAGGGGAAGGGGTTTAAGGGAAGAAAAGAAAAGAGAGGGAGGTATACTCACTGGAGGTATACAGTGCGTACGGGAACCGGACACGCTGTCAACGAAATGGCGAGCTGCAAAGAGATACGAGGTAAAGTTACTCGTATCTTTAAGAAGAGTAAATATGCTTTAATAAAAAGTTACTTTATTAACACAAATAGCTTTCTGGAAGCG
This sequence comes from Dermacentor variabilis, assembly GCF_050947875.1. Classification (NCBI taxonomy): domain Eukaryota; kingdom Metazoa; phylum Arthropoda; class Arachnida; order Ixodida; family Ixodidae; genus Dermacentor; species Dermacentor variabilis. The sequence continues at coordinate 10,033,976 of NC_134578.1, read as the reverse complement.
TTCGAGAATTCCCTTATATTGACAATCATCGTCGATGGTTTCTGTGACAAGACCTTCAGACACATCATTATTAATACCAGCTGTAGTTAGCAAATGTGAGAAGGTTGCGGCAAGGCATATAATTGCCCTTGTTCCTGGTTATACCATTTCTATACATACCAACGAACTTGCACGTCTCCACGCATTCTCTCTCCCTTCTCTCTCTTCCCCTTCTCCCTTGCCCCAGTGTAGGGTAGCCGACCAGACCCTTGACTGGCTAACGTCCCTGCCTTCCTATATTCATCTCTCTCTCTCTCTCTCTCTCTCTCTCTCTCTCTCTACGTATTGAGTGTTCAAAGTTTGCTTGTAGCGCTGATAGCGGCGCCTTTTCACGCGGCTGTACAAAAGTAGGGTAATCGTACAGATTTTCGCGCCACTGCATGGTTTTATTGTGAAGTGGGCTGCAAAAATGTGAGTCGAAACCTAATTAAATTTCTTACTGTTTTGGTTGGCGCTTCACATCGCGTTTTTGAATAAGAAACATATTTATGTGTGCAGTAGGTATAGGAGCGCCAGTTGGACGCGACTGGCTCACTTCTAGTCAAATTTGACACGGGGGTCCCTTTTCTCGATGATTTCAGTTTATTAGCACCTTAGCGAGCATTACTTGCCTATTTTGTTTACAATAAGGCTGAAAATTCGCGTCATCTGCACCGATTCCGCTCAGAAATTATTGCATCGATAAGACGGCGGCATCATCTGTAACTACTATGATGGAACACGTCCTTTACCCTAGTATAGACAGATGGCGTCACCGTTCCGTTGCACCGAAATTGACGTTTTGTTTAGAGGCTCCGCGACAGACTGCGCGAACTTCGCATTTATTATGGAGGGAACACCCAATTAGTGTTTGTACACGTGGTCTTCAAGAGCACTCACTGGAAAATGCTACCTCCGTGTGAAATCTAAGGAGAAATAAATCCAACGGTTCAGACGGCAGACTCATGTATAGCTGGCGCTATACTTATAAAACCATGAAATAATTGAAAGCCATGAAAAAGGTGCCACGGGTTGACTAAAAGCAAGCAAAAAGAGAACTTCGAAGGGTAGACAAACCCCGGGAGGTTAATGCAAGTTTCGGTTACAAGGAACATGCGCGCTCCAAGCGGCTGCTGGAAGTCCTATTTTTATTTATCTTTTTATGAATTTTAAATCGGACGAAGCACGGAAAGTGTCTTCGTGCGTCTGTCCAGCTTACCTCCGGTCCCCGTTGCCACTCGCTCAGCGATATCAAAATTCGGATCGCGCTTGGTCATCTATTTCGGTTGCCGTCCCAAGTATGAAGCTGGGAAAGATAAGACAGCGAAGCTCGATCAGGCGTGCAACGAAGGAAGACGCAGGGAACCAGGTCAAACAAGCATTAAACGAAGATGGTGAAATCGGGACATCGCATGTGTTGCGCGGTTCTGTGGTGTTCTAACACCGAGAATTCCAGTTCCGCGGAGTTTTTCAGGTTTTCTAATGGCAGCTGGTAAGCACAAGTGCTTCCATTTATATTCTGGGCGGGTATTCATTTTGTATGGGTAAACCAGTTCAGTGCAAGCCTCAGTGGACTGACATAGAAGCAGTGTCGCTCGACCCATTCGTCATCACGGCAGCCCACCTGCGTGCTGTCGGTGAAATACTTGTACTGAAGGGCTTGAGTGCGTGTTTGTTGGGCTATACATCTTGTGCACTCTTTACTTTGTCGACAAATACAACCAAAGCTAGAGTAAAGAAATAAACAGCCGTGATATCTTATCAAACTTCAAGAGCAATGATGGCAAAAGGATGCACGCACGTAATTTCTTGTTGCGTTTTGATGCACAGTTATTAAGATATCGTATTAAAGAAGGTTGAAGCTTTCTACTTCATCTGAATTTTGCAGCGTTGATGGTACTTTATGCTCCGCTACCTTGCTTTAGGCACAGCTTCGGTGTGTGCAAGTTTTTGAGCATATGTATTATAGACCAGGCGCAATGTTTTTTTTGCCGGTAAAAATGTATTTAATAATACCGGTAATACAAGTATAGAATATTTAATTATAATTAAGTGTGAACTGATAATCCCCTTTTCGATGAAGATTGCTATTAAGTGAGTGAGTGAGTGAGTGAAGTAACTTTATTTTGGTCCAGAGAAGACGCAGGGAAGACCCCGCGCCACCCGGCTAGTCCCACGTAGGGACCGCCAAGCTCAGCTTGACGGCCCGATCGCGGGCACTCTGGACGGCCAGGGTTTGGTCGTTCAGTTCGGGGCTGCCCAAGAGCGCAGTCCACCTATCCTCGCTGAAGGAGGAGCAGATGGCTTCACACTCCCACAACACATGGTCCAATGTTGCCCTTAGTCCACAGGCAGGGCAGTCCGCACTGGGATATCTTTCAGGGTATATGGCATGAAGAACCGCGATGCACGGGCTTGTAGAAGTCGAAGGGTAACCGCCCGCGCCCTACATGAATATGAATAGTCGGTTCCTTGCGTTGATGTTGTGCCAAAACACTGTCCTAATACTCGCCGTGCATTCCTGTGTATATGAACATGAGGCAATGTATGACGAAAGCCAGATTACATGCTTTTGTAAGCGCTATAGAAATATGCTCGCTCATTCGGCATATAGTTCAAATAATGACAGCAATTGTAGGCTACTTGCTGTTCATGCAGATACATGTAGCCAGTTTAAATTTCTGTGGGTCCTTGCATATACTGTTCGGAAAATACATGTATCGTACTCTAGCTTCTTTCTGTAAGCCCCAAAATGTGTCGCAGTTATAACATACGTGATAGTCAAGTTCCCTGTTACCAGCCCGTGATGGCTAATTTTCGCATTGGTTTCAATCTTCTTGAATCTATGCTCGCTCATTATGTAGAAATTCAGTACAGTACACAGAGGGCATGCCTTCGCCACGAACTTGACGAACTGGACGACCAAGCGCTATCCGAAAAAAGAATTCTGCAACATCGAAAGGACCTACCGTCACAGACGAAGGCCGTGCAAGCGCTATTGCGCTTTTTGCGATCTACCGGCCTGTGTGAACGACTTTAACTGGAACGTCTTTTGTGTGTGTGCTTCCATGTGTGCGTGTTTTTTTTACCTTTATTTTTTTAACGTTTTCCTCTCTGTCATCTTTCTAACCCCTATCCCCCATCCCCAGTGTAGGGTAGCAAACCGGAGACTCATATCTGGTTAACCTCCCTGCCTTTCCTCTTCATTCTCTCTCTCTCTCTCAGTTGTGAATGAAAATTGCTTCTGCAGATCGACGCTTTCGCACTGCTTGGAGGTCAGTCTTTTTCCAGTACGGAATGTGTGAAAAAAACAAAAACATTCAACTTTTACTTGTGTTGAGCTTTGACTGACTAATGAATCGGCCAGCTTCAGTTGATCCACTTCACAACATGCGAACAAAATTCACGATTGATGGTGCCAGGAAATTATTTTCTTTATACTACCCCCCACTATACATCTGTGGACCACTTGAATTGCAGCCCTAAGCTTAACCACAAGTTAGAAATTTCAAAGCGACTAGGTTCACGAAATGACGAAATGTAAAATATTACCTGCGAATATTGGAAGATAACGACTGTTTGCTATACAAATATTTTTCATTATAATTGCATTGAACTGGTGAGTACGAGCCAGCGCTCGTACACACCAGTGCTTTAAAAAATCAATAGAAGCTTCCAAGGTCAGCGCGGCAGAAAAAAAAAAAAGGCACACTTCAGCGGGTTCTGCTCCGCGATTTGATCAATGTCGCCGCATGGCCAGCGGACCTACAAGAGAGCACGAACACGGATTGCTTGCGTGCGAAGTGGGAAATGAGGGCTTTGAGGCAACACTCTTCCTCCCGGCGGTGCGCTCTCTCTCTCTAACCTCTGACCTCATCAGTGTCAGCATGGATGCAGATGCATTGTTTTGTTTTTCAATAATTTCTAGTTGGATATCCGGCAACCGCCAGTGGTGGAAGCGGCGCTGCCGCCGCGTATAGGAGACCGGCATAGGGCCGAGTGTCCCAAGGGAGGTACAGGGAGTTTCCGCCCCCTGGGGTAGAGCAGGTACCGACGTCGTACGAAATACAGAGATACGCCATTTGAGACAAAACGTAACAAACAATGCTGAAAAGAAAACAAGACGTCCTGTAGGATCCAAGTTTGATATTTTCACAGATGAGAGCTATCACGCGCGTCTACGCGTGCAAAAGAATGAGAAACGCTGCTCCATGAAAGCTGCAGACAGGAACTTCCCCAAATTTACATATACCGTGCAAGATGTTCCCAAGCCAATACAGGGACACATGCCCGTGGTGTGGCTCAATACCCACACTTTATCACATCACATGGGAGTGCAATACGAATAAGGCATTCCACAAAATAGAAAATCCGAGTGCGGAGCAGTGGGAGAGCATGCTCTCCAGCGGCGATCATAGCCTCTAACGGAGGCTGGTGGATCATGCCCGACGAGCAGCCACGCTCAGTGGGGCCCTGGAATAGAGGCGCGAACCATGCAGGCCGGAGATCGCCATCAACCAATAGAAGATGAAGACATCCGGCCTGACCGCTGAATTACTTTTTCTAGAGCCATAAAGTTTACTTCCTCCTCCTCCTCCATGCACAAAACGGGATGCCCTTTGTCGCACATAGCGTTCCATTACTGTAACAAATGAACCAAGTAAGATTGTTGCTAAGCGTGCTCTGAATGGACGAATTAGTTTAGCGGCACATACATACAGTTGAGGGTTCGAGGTGGGCCCCTTTAAAGTTTGTCTAAAAGTGGGCACCAACTGCAAATGGTCTCACCCTTCAAATTACCGTAACATGCATCGGTGTTCCGCGTGTTACGCCTAGGCTTTAAAAGGACAAATTTACGCAACAATAAGTGACCTGTCGTGGTTACTTAGTGGCGTGGGCGTTGGTTGCGCTGCTAAGCACGAGTTCGCAGCATCAAATCCGGGCCATAGCTGACGCATTTTGATGGCGGCTAAATGCAAAAAACGCTTTGTATCGTGCGATGGGGTGCACGTTAAGGCACGACAGATGGTCAACGTTACTCTGGTGTTCCCCACTACAATGTTCTTCTTAATCAGAACGTAGTTTTCGCATGTAAAACCCCAGAATTTTTTAAAAAACGGTTAGTAGGAAGTGTGGCTCGGGCTGTAAAGGTATTTTCACGCATGCAAGCAGTCAGAATCGCCGTCTGCGTAATATTACGCGCGTTGGAGCTTTGTGATTTATTTATTGTAAACTTGAAATAAATTGTAGAATTTGAGACGCATAAACCGCGAAATGATAATAACGCAGAAGTAGTGGGTGGAATTCGCATTAGCTTGGGCCACTTGGTGTTCTTAGTGTGGACCGAATGCCCGGTATATACACGGGAGTTTTTTTGCATTTCTCCCCCATCTAAACGCGGCCACCGTGAACGGGAATGAAGCTGTGACTCCTAAAAAGTAAAATCTCCCAACCTTGATAAGCTGTCCACCGCAACAAGAACACACCAGGTTTCTGTATTCCTTTTTTTTTGCGCGATAAAGTATATCTCGTTTGCATTGTTCTGCTCCAGAAAAGAAGTGGAGATGCTCTTTGCAAGATAACGTGCTGCCCTGGAAAAGACCGGTACAAACGAAACGTTAGCATGGCTGAATACTGGTGCCTACCCTTACAAAAATGACTTTAGACTGTCTATAGAAAGTCTATAGACTTTTCATAGACGACCTTTCCTTTCTATAGATTTGGACTTTTGTTGATATAAAGTCTATAGACTGTCTATAGACGAAAGTCGATAAAGTTTCTATTTCTTTTTGTCTATTCGCAGTCTATAGACGGTCTATAGAAAAAAGTCGATAAGGTGTTTGTTTCCTTTTTGTCTGCTTCCCCTCTATAGAATGCGTACAGACGAAAGTCGACACAGTCTCTATCTATTTTTGTCCATACTTTGTCTTTAGACTTTCTATAGACGAAAGTCGATAGGGTTTCTATTTCTTTTTGTGTATTCGCAGTCTATAGACGGTCTATAGAAAAAAGTCGATAAGGTGTTTGTTTCCTTTTTGTCTGCTTCCCCTCTATAGAATGCCTACAGACGAAAGTCGACACAGTCTCTATCTATTTTTGTCCATACTTTCTCTTTAGACTTTCTATAGACGAAAGTCGATAGGGTTTCTATTTCTTTTTTTCTATTCGCAGTCTATAGACGGTCTATAGAAAAAAGTCGATAAGGTGTTTGTTTCCTTTTTATCTGCTTCCCCTCTATAGAATACCTACAGACGAAAGTGGATACAGTCTCTATCTATGTTTGTCCATACTTTGTCTATAGACTTTCTATAGACGAAAGTCGATAGGGTTTCTATTTCTTTTTGTCTACTCGCAGTCTATAGACGGTCTATAGAAAAAAGTCGATAAGCTGTTTGTTTCTTTTTTGTCTGCTTCCCCTCTATAGAATACCTACAGACGAAAGTAGACACAGTCTCTATCTATCTTTGTCCATACTTTGTCTATAGACTTTCTATAGACGAAAGTCGATAGGGTTTCTATTTATTTTTGTCTATTCGCAGTTTATAGACGGTCTATAGAAAAAAGTCGATAAGGTGTTTGTTTCCTTTTTATCTGCTTCCCTCTATAGAATACCTACAGACGAAAGTGGATACAGTCTCTATCTATTTTTGTCCATACTTTGTCTATAGACTTTCTATAGACGAAAGTCGATAGGGTTTCTATTTCTTTTTGTCTACTCTCAGTCTATAGACGGTCTATAGAAAAAAGTCGATAAGGTGTTTGTGTCTTTTTTGCCTACTTCCCCTTTATGGACTACCTATAGACGAAAGTGGATACAGTCTCTATCTATTTTTGTCCATACTTTGTCTATAGACTTTCTATAGACGAAAGTCGATAAGGTTTCTATTTCTTTTTGTCTACTCGCTGTCTATAGACGGTCTATAGAAAAAGTCGATAAGGTGTTTGTTTCTTTTTGTCTATTTCCCCTCTATGGACTACTTTTAGACGAACGTCGATACAGTGTCTATTTATTTTTGTCCATATACTTTGTATATAGACTTTCTGTAGACGAAAGTCGATAAGATTTCTATTTCTTTTTGTCTACTCGCAGTCTATAGACGGTCTATGGAAAAAATTCGATAGGGAGTTTGTTTCTTCTTTGTCTACTTCCCCTCTATATGGGCTACCTGTAGACGAAAGCCGATACAGTTTCTATTTATTTTTGTCCATACTTTGTCTGTTGACTCTCTATATTATGGACAATAGTCGACAAGGTTTCTATTTTTTTCTCTACTCCTGGTGTATTGAATGTCTATAGAAGAAAGTCGATAATATGTAATTCCGAGTTCCCATACCCCCCGCCCTCTGCGAACGCGATGATATGGCACTGGTTCATGCACGACGGCACCGCAACCCCGGCGCGGTGGGCAAACCGTGCAGACTGCTAGTCTGCGTTCGGTGCAGCTGCACCGAACGAGGATCGCGGCGGAGCAGGCACCGTCCGAGACACCAAGGTCTTCCAGGCACCCGAAGGCCCTAAACCTGGCTGCTTCCCGGACGTACACTTCGCGAAGACCAGGTGGTGAAGGTCAGATGGTGAAGGTGTGGCAAAGGGGGTGAATAAGTGGCGAAAGCCCGCAGACCAGGTGGTGAATTCACCACCTCTGAGTTGTCGTGGTCTTGCATGTCTATAGATTAACAATAGACAAACATCGTTAATCTGGGCCCAACCCGTGTACGCTGTAACCAAGCGCAGGTACCGGTGGATAATACATAGCTGCATTTGATATAAGCCACTAAAGTTGTATACTGCTGAGATTGCTATAGAGCCTATTTGTAGACTTTAGTATACACATAGTGTATACCTCCGCATTTGTTGACCACATATGATCTACGTAGTCACTCTGGGCAATCCCAAGACAGTCTTCACAGTTGTCGCATCACTTTTGCGGCAGTAGAATAACGGAAGCAAAACGCCGATCCAATTGTTAAAATATATGTTATGAACGCCAGCTTCAGATACAAGTGGATTCGAAACAGGCATCAAGCTAACAGCAAAGACACTCGTAATGTTTGTAGCTGACAACGCGGACTTTGTGAATGTGCCATGAACCGATGTCGCGCATGTGGTGTTCGCGTTGTGTGTCGTCCGATTCTCGGATACTTTTCACATTGTCTTCATATCTCGGCTGCGTCACTAACATCGGGCGACTTTTGTTGCCTAATATCCTGCACTATAAACTCATCAACGTTTCTCATTCACTTAAAATAGGTGCCAAATTCTCTGAGCCCACCCAGTATTTCGCCGGCGGTATGCCTGCGCAGCCACGCATATGAGTACCTCAATGCTGTACTGATTGCTTTGACCTATCATCGGAACAGAAAATTAGCACTAACATACGTGCGGGCATCACATTTAGCGGTACGCTGGAAGATATGCTACAAATACGCTGTATTACTCATCGACGCTGACAATAATGCGTCTAAAACGTCTGAAGGGCACCGTAACGGCTTTTACAAACAGCGCATTCATGTTAGCGTTCCAGTCTGATGCGATAGCCCACAGCGTTTGTCTTACAACCTGCCAGCGCATATCCTTCGTCCACGAAAAAAATGCATAACGGAAAAGAAAAGCCACCCGTTCCGGCGCGCATGGCGCATCAGAGAGAGAGAAAGAGACAAAGAAAAAATGAAGGAGGAAAAGGCGCTCACACTCCTCCGAGCGCGCACGCCCTCCGCGCGGAGCTCCTGCGCATGCTCGGAGTTCTTGCGCATGCGCGGCGGTGCGCCGTCTCAACGAGCGCGCCAGGCACGTAAACGGTTGTGCCGGTGTGCGGTGTCTCCCTGAACGTTGGTGTCTGTGTATGCGTGTCTTCTTTGTGGCATCACAAGTCAACTACATTGAATGGTAAGCTTTATCAAAGACGTTTTGCGTCAATACCTCATGATTATGTGAGCGCATTGCGTAGCGCGAACCGGCTGCACATAGCGCAGGCGACTCGGGTATAGTGTCGGTTTGTCGTTGACATGGTTTGATAACGCGCTCCTGTTCTCGCTTCTACTATACGGAATGTTTTACGGCGAGCGATCGCTCGTGCTTGTTGATTTTATCATTATAGCTTAGGTGCGTAAAAAAGGAAGTACACCATGTTTTAACTTGATACTGAGCTACCACTAAGCGGATTGTGTGTGTTGGGCAGCCAGTGTGGTAGATCTCATTTAGTGGCGCTTGATCCGGCCGCGATGAATGCTGCACCGTATGTGTAGCGAAATTCTCGTGACACGCTTTACGCATATATCTCGAAATTGTGTTAGCATCAAGAATTTTCAAACAGACAGGCATAGTTGAATAACTGCTAGCGTACTAGGATGAAAGGCCGTGTTTGCGGGGCATGCATCAGCAGTGTGTGCGCTGCCGTTTTCGCATAGTTTAAAAGTAGCAGTATTTTTAAGGTTCCTGGCAACCAATCTAAATAATTTTGGGAAGTTACAGCAAGCAAAACACGAGACTTGAAGAAATATCTAGTAGAAATCTCTAGATTCACCCAATCTATTTATATGCAACCACAAACGCTTTTGGAGCATGAAACCTGCGATAAGCTTAGTCACTTGCAGCTCCGCAACTTAGCCGAAAAAATTAGAGAACAATAATTTAGTCGCTCCGGGAACACCTTTACACGTTTCAAACTGAAGGCATTGCGTTTGACGGTAGTTGGAAGATTTGTTTTTTGTCTCTTTTTTAAACAATTTAGCAGCAGAAGTTATCTTTCGAGCTACATGAAAAGCGTTAAGCGGCTTCCGATGCTTCGGCGTTCTGTAGTTTACGTGCTCTTAATCACAAGGCAGCTGCTGGCGCAGATTCGCATTGTGCTAATCGTGCATGGTATGAAGCCATTGTCGTGCGTAATAAGTGTTCCGGTTTTCATTACTGTTGCATGTAGCGCCGTCGTCTTGGACAGACTGCATACAATATGCGCTGTACAAAAGAAAAAAAGAGCCAGATTATCAATTTGGTGGTCTTTTCTAAGTAGATAACGCACAGATTATTCAAATAATTCAGTGGGCATTGCATTTGTTCTACCCTTATCAACACACCTAAGAGATCGTAACATGTTTTAGTCGATAAGTAACCTGATCAGTACGCCCCCATTCATGTGCATTCTACTGAAAGTGTGGCAAATGTATTCATCTTGAAGTATGAGAAAAGAGACATTGCAGACTGTTCTAAGCGGAAGTAAATTGCAAATCTTAACGTGATTGTTCAAAACTGCAGTCAGTATGCTGAGCATGTTCGTTCGGCACGGGCATATTGTATTAACACCTGAAAAATGTGCACAGTCCAGCCAAGTATCTTTGTTTCAACAAGTATTATTATAGGAATCGTTTGGGATTCTCGCATTTCTTTTATTTTTATAAGTACACTGTGTGTCACATGAACCTGTCCTAAAACGAAACGTACCGTTGCTGGCACCGGCGACCATTACGGTTGTCTAACTGCTTATCATACTGTAGTATAACGAAACATCATAATGGTACTGATTAATATTCCCATGTAGTCTTTAGTCAGAGGTAAACAAAGTTAACTAGAGGCATAAGTGATGAGAGCAAATTATATTGAAAACTACTACTGAAGCGTAAAAATAACTAATTGTATAACTCATTGTATAGTTTTTCCTCACATTGTTGCATTTGCTTTACGTGTGTCTCTGTGTCTTCCGTGCTGTACTCGTGTGGCCATCAATTACGAACTTGCCGAAGCCCTTGTCAGCTTTATTAATCAAGGGATTCAAGTCAGTTGAATCTAACACTGCATGTCAAGTGACTGACGTGTTATTCGTTTTATCTAAATATTATGGACTGGCAGTACTTGGCAAGCATTAAACCACAATATTTCTTTTATTGCACTTAAGCTGCAGGCGTCATAGATTGCCAGAAAATTTTCATGAGAACAACCAGGGAAGGCTTGGAAAAAGATCGGGAAATTTTAAAATGGCCACATAGGTATGCTGTCTTGTCATATGTCATACAAAGTTTCCAGAGAATCTCTGAGTTAAATATATTTTTAAAACGTTTCACCTGATAAAAATTGAAGGAAATTGGTTCCATTTATTGAAAAATAAAAGAAAGTCAAGCTTACTGACAAGGCATTTCTTACTCAATATGTGTTTTTTTTTTTGCGTTAACTAAACGTCCTGAACCTCGATAGCCTAGAAAAAATTTTCATCTTTCAAAGCACCTTAAATAATTTACTGTAATAGAATTCATTCGAACTATACTATCAGTTCTGTTTCCTAGGAGGTGCATATCTGTCGTGCCATGACACAAAGTGCTCGTGTGGTATTTCGGGTGCTCATGTGGTATACCTAACTTGGAAACCTGTTAGCACGCCCAAGAGGCCTCATTACCTGTAACAAATTAAGTGACCATATCGATACAATCAGCGCATCTGCCTTCCGTTGAAGTTATGGCCAATCACCCATTCATTTAAAAGTATGAGAAAGACATTTAAATGTGTATTAAGCAAAATAAATTACAATCTTAGGCATGATACTGTGAATATTCCAGTCACGTCTTCTGAACATATCCCTCTGCACGGGCATACTTAACTACCAGCCAAAAAAAATGTACAGACAGCCCAACTGGGTAACGTTTCAGCAATAAATATAGAGACCATTTGGGATAAGTACAATAATGCATCATATATGAACGTGTCATAAAAGGGAACATACTGTTGCTGGAACGAGCAGCAGTTGTGACTGTTTAATTGTTCACCATACCATGCAATAAAACATTCTATAAAGGTGCTGATTTGTATTGACAAGTAGCCATTAGTCATAGTTAAACCGCATTAAGTATTGACTTCGATGGTTTGAGCAAATATATTAAGCTGCTTAATGAACACACAAAGAATATACACTTGTTATTTTTGCCTCATATTGCTGCATCTACTTATTTGCAGCATACACCTGCAGCGCCTTTGGGACTAATGACACAAAGGTCAAGGCCAGCCTGGCGACCATGCTTGCCAAGGAGTAGTGTAAATATTTAATCTGTTTCCATAATAGCATACGACATGAATTTAAGGAATTCATCTATTATATCGAGCAATAAAAACGGTGAATGCATTGCTGGCGCATTTGTTTTATTTTTCGCACTGCATGATTCAGCACTATATAAATTCTTTCTGTTTGTGCAACATATATGAAAGTACACCTGGTTCAGAAGCATTATTAATCTACTAACGGTAATGCATAAGTGCAGATGAAAAGGAACAGGTGCACATGCATAAATACATTCAAAACTTTTTGCTACCGCATGTAAACAAAAATGTAAACTAACTTGTAGATAGCCGCTATGGAGTTATGGCCTTATACACTCTTTGTAGACTTGTCTATAAGATGTCTGTGTATATAGAGTGCCTATAGATTAAAAAAATTCATATTTGTTAACAAATGTCTGCAGAATGTCATAGAAAAAAAGTGCATCGGACTATAAAGTTCTGTTTTCGTAGACTGAAGTCTATAGAATGTCTATAGACTATCTATATACATTTGTATATAGACATTCCATAGACTTCAGTCTACAAAAGTAGAACTGTATATATAGTTCTACTTTTGTAGACTGAAGTGTATAAAATGTCTACGGACAAATCTCATCTGTAGACATTCTATAGACTTCAGTCTACAAAAGTAGAACTGTAAGCCTATACACTTGTCCATAGACAGTCTATAGACAGTCTATAGACTCAGACTTCTTATAGACTAGTCTATAAAAAGTGTATGGCCATAAGTCTCTAGACTGTCTATAGGCAGTGTATAGACAGTCTATAGACTCAGACTTTTTATAGACTAGTCTATAAAAAGTGTATGGCCATAAGTCTATAGACCGTCTATAGACAGTCTATAGACTCAGACTTCTTATAGACCAGTCTATAAAAAGTGTATGGCCATAAGTCTATAGACAGTCTATAGACAATCTATAGACTCAGACTTTTTATAGACTAGTCTATAAAAAGTATGGCCATAAGTCTATAGACTGTCTATAGACTGTCTATAGACAGTCTATAGACTCAGACTTTTTATAGACTAGTCTATAAAAAGTGTATGGCCATAAGTCTATAGACTGTCTATAGACTAGTCTAAAGAAATGTCTATAGACAGTCTATAGACTCAGACTTTTTATAGACTAGTCTATAAAAAGTGTATGGCCATAAATCTATAGACTGTCTATAGACTAGTCTAAAGAAATGTCTATAGACAGTCTATAGACTTCATAGACAAATGTCTATAGACTGTCTATGGACTTTCTATAAAAAATTTTGTAAGGGTAGATGGAACAAACTGTGGCAAAAACAAGGTAAAACGCGTTTTGCATAAGAAGATACCTCTTTACTGAATACGTTCACGGCACTAAGGAAGCACTCGACACCGGTAGGTGTTGGAAGTGCGAAACGAACAGTAGGTAAAAAAAAGGCGCTGGCACTGGTTAGAACAGTAACACAACATAGTGTGATTACAGTAATCACTGAAGAAAAATTTGCCAATTCTTTGTTGCTATGCCTAGTCTCATGCGGGCGTTCCAAAACATAAATTTACTGGAGGTACATTGCATATATAATCACAAATGCCTGATATGATATCTAGGTTTTGTTGCGCAGAGGTTAGTAAAAAACAAAAAGCACCAAGAAAAGGTATGACATAGTCGATGGTATGGGATATGTAATGTTGTGGTATATATCGATGGAGATAGGGGTATAGGCGACATGTCTGTATGGTTGTGTGAAAACATTCGCTGTAAAGTGCGTAAAATGTCAATGTACTAAAATACGACAGTTATACATAAGGTGAAAAATAATGCGTAGGAGGAAAATAGAGAGTATAGTACGCAGGGGTGATAGACTAAAAATGTGTTTCTGGCAGGAGCGTTGCTGCCTCACCAGAGCCCTTGGAGCGTATGCGCTGTACAAAACGCTACCATCCGATGAGCGGCCTCTCAATAATGCCCATGCTACGAATTTCTTGGGCCGATAATATGCAGCGTTGAGACTTCGTATGAAAAACTTGAAAACTGATCTTGCGTTAAATTATGTTTTCTTACCCAGAATGCCTGATATAGACGTGGTAAAATGCATGTTTCCGTTTTGTTTATATGCATACCTGACTGTCCGATTGGTTCGGAAAGCTGAATAACCGTCGTTTATTAAAGACACATCGCGCTTTTTAAATGAACCTGCGAATTTTCAATCCAGGGTGTCTGAGCTAACGTTGTCCAAGCTGTTAAAAAACAATAAAACGGGTGCATTGTACGATTAGGAGACCTACTGCGTTCGGTCGTTAGTCCCCTTTCGCGGCAGAGTATTTTTGTGCACTGATTACCTGGCTCATACAAGAATAAGTATTCAACCTAAACTATTTTAGCGTGACTTTCGATGAAAAATGGCTTACCGGCTCCCGAAACATCCCATTCAATCGTTTTCGACGTGCCTTGGCCGCCTTTTATTCATAGCGTGTGAAATACACGAGCCACGTGCTAGCAAGCCCGCGTGGAGCGACCTCAGCGGTGCGAGAATTGAATTCGACAACTGAGCTCCATGGTTACACTGTGCGATGGCTGTGATCGTGGCTGCGAGCGAAAGCAAACACCGAAACGTTGGCGCTTCGAGGCGGTCGCCGAGTCGGACAAGTCGCGGCGCTCGGGCACGTAAACACGCGGACATATTTACGCGGTGTAATTAAAGGCGGAGGCATATTTCACGCGCTAAAGGAAAACGCCGAAAACAATTAAGTGCGTGGCACATGGCGCACTGAAAATGGCCGAATGGGATGTTTTAGGACGCAGAGCTTCCCATCGGTAGTGACGCGCTTATTTAGAAGATTTAGAAGTTGAGTCATTAAGCTTCGGCAATTAGCCAGGTAATTAGTGCACAAAATTTATTCTCTCTCTCTGGTAAAAGAGTATTGAAGAAAAAACACTGTAGGTCTCATAATTGTATATTTTACCTTTTGCTCTTGCCTTTTTTATAACAGTGTTCTGTTAACTGGAACGTCCTGCGTAAGCGCAGCAGTAAGACATGCCCTCTCAGTTTCCTCTGCTTCGGGGTGAACACGGCTCCATATATCATTCTGAGAAAGTTTTTTTTTTCTTGTCCTTGCTGCTTATAAAATGAAGAGAAAAAAACTCTAATTCATAATACATAAACCTGCAAGTTTCAGTAAATTCAGGACTAAGTTTGTTCACTCGCGCAGTGCAAAATTCTTTTACTTTTAGACACATTTTCCGCGTATAATTTAAAACATAACATCACTGGCACTAGAATCGATAGCATCCAGTTTAGCAGCAATCAGTTACGCGTGCCAGTGACCAGGCCAGATTATTCACGTCACGACCTAAGATTTAGGCTGCAATCGCGTCGAAAAATCAAAATTATTTTGTATACAGCTTTTCCGTACCTACAGTGAGGTTGGTTAAACAAAAGTAAAAATATATTCTTTAGTGGATTTTTTCATATTTCTTAAGCATTCCCGTATGCCTCCACCGCCATATCCAAAACAATTTCAGTTTCCTATTCACGGAACTACTACGATTAATATGCAAAATTTGCGGTATTGCGTAACTTCAGATCAAGAATATGAGTACTTGTGATTTGCAGCGGACAGAAACGTGCATATACAGACACCTCCTTCTTTCTTTTTTTTTAAATTTATACAGGAATGCTACAGCGGTTACTGCAAGCCCAAACGCAAGAAGTAAAGCAGCGTCGAACGAAAAAAGACGAACAGGAAATTAAGCCATTAGCATTCAGTGTGCTTTCTAAACAACAGCAAAGTTTTTCTAAATAAATAAATAAATAAATAAATAAACGCACTGCTATGTTCACTACGTTATTTTGCTATGAAAGGCTTTCTCAAGATGACCGCATTCTATCTTTTATGCAAGCTGCTGATCTATTCATCGCGAAACTTGGAGAAGTAGTGAACACAGCAGGCAGTGCTGTGAGCGCAGCTTTCTGGAATTATGCCTAGGATGGCACGTCGCTCGCACTGATTGATTGATTTTTTATTGGTTTATCACATATAGATATGACTGGAGGCGAAGGGAAAAGCCATTCAAGGATGGCTTGAGGGAGTCCTTCGCCCCCATACTGGCAAAGGCAACAGCAGCGGCACACACATTTTTCTCACATGGTCGTACATTTTAACAAAACCATCATTTTAACCACAACGTTGTCATACACTTTAACAAAACCACAAAATTAAACACATCATTAGTTACTGTCCTACGTAGGGAATCATGCGTTAACATACGTAACGTCACCTCAGCGTCGAATGCCAGCACAACATTTCGTAACAATGTACGCGTAGTAATAGTGGCAGTAGTGGTAGCCCAGCTTGGGGGGGGGGGGGCAGCTTCACCGCTTTCGTCACGTTGGGCTTGGTAATGGAAATTTCGGGCCTGGAAGCGCGACGCCATATAGTGAAATGCACAGGCCTTGTGCCATCTAGGGGGTGTTCGCCCTGCTGGAAGTGAGGGTAGGTGCTTGCTCACAGGAAAAAAAAAATGTCCGTTGGCCGGCTGTCAAAGGCTGTTTCGGAATGGTCAAGGCAACCTATCAGCAGAATTCAGCGCTTCCTTCCGCTCTGAACTACATTCTTAGCCTGCTGTAGTTGCTTCGTGGCCATGGTGAAGCGCTGCTTAGCCCGAGGTCGCGGATTTGAACCTATCTCGTTATGACCCCAATCATGACCCCATCAAGTGTATTGCGACGGCGAAAAATGCAGAAAGCTAGTGTATTTAGTTGTGGGCTCACGTTCGAAAAGCTCAAGTGGTCAAAACTTATCCGGAGCCCCCCACTATAGAGCATGCCTCATAACCATATTCATTACAAAAACATTCCACCTCTTACTCCATGAAACAGCGTCAAATTAAATTCGTAATTAGTAAGCTTCATTCGGGGACCCGTCGTTGTTTATTACGACATCTAGGGTCTTAACTTTGTCTCAGGTGGCTGGTCCTTACAGACGATCTACATGTACAGCTGTCAGAAAAAGGAAATACACGATTGACCCTTCCTTTAACCAGAGTCATATGATAACTCTGACGCCGCGGAAACATCCACCATGTGAACAATACAATATCTAAAGATTGTCTGAATTCGGGGCACTTTCTTTACTCTCTGTAGGTTATATGTGAAACCGTGCATTTGAGCATGCTGTCACGCTATACGTCGCTTTATTGATGCTTAGTGACTATATTAATGTTATCACTCTCGTGCAGCACAAACTCTAACGATCATATCTTTTTGTTCACTAATGTGGATACATATTGTCATGAGCCGTTCCCCCATGTTGAAGAAGGCGCTAGCAAGCTAGGAGATAAAGAAAACGATCAACGAAGTGTTCGTTGTTCTTCTGCCATCTTGACTGTAGCTGCTCTCTGTATATATTTTGCAAATAAGTTTTCCTTTGGTTACTCTTATTCCCGTCACATTATGTGTAACTGTACGAGGGCGAATAACATTTTTAGCCAAATTACGACTGTAAATGCGAAGTCAACATATCCATTCCCAGCGGTGGACCTTTCTTGGACCCGGGCCTTTCTTTCTGCCGGTAGCTCCGCGGCACGGCGCTGTTGTCAGTTGTTGAAGATGGCGATTGTGCTTGACACGTCCACGGCGATGAGCAACGAAGTGTGATTCGTTTTCTGTGGAGCAAGGGACGAACGGCCCTTGAAATCCTCAGGGAAACGGAGCCCACGTTTGGGGAAAGGTGTATCGCCTTTGAGAAGTGCGAGGTGATTGTGTAGCGAGTTTGCAAAAGGCCGTGAAGACTGACATGACAATGAGCGTTCGGGAGGCCGCGTGCGTCGCTGACTGACGACTATGTGGACGAGTTCTACCACAGGAGCATCTCAAGTTTACTTCTGCGATGGGACAAATGTCTAAACCGGTGTGGAGGCTATGTGAAAAAACAGTGTAAGGTACGTAGTATAGTGTGTACATTTGAAATTACCTGTATGTACCTTATATTGGCTAATAAAATATAGGGGCACAGACTTTCCGATTCCCCTAGTACATATATTACCACGAAGAAAAATTGGGCAGAATCATCATCTCTATCCTTCAATGTCAGATAAACATTTAATCTTCGTAGCCTGTGGTTTAAGTTTCACTTCAGAATGTAACCCCACAGTTCATGAGTGCCTTTCTACTAGCAAACAACAATACTTCGCATCACGTAGCGCACAACGGAAATTTCGGCAGACATTTTATTATTAAAGAAAGAAGACAGGGCTTACTTCGAATCACGGAATGCATACAAAAGCACGGTGAGATGGCGACCAATATCAAAAATGAAATTAAATGCTTCAAGTTACTTTTTACTTCGCAATCAAGAACGGGGCTGATAGATGGAGTAGCACACTGTGGTATAAAGGTTATAAACAGAAATAAGGTGCCTCAGAAAGACTGAGGCACCTTAGTTCTGTTTATTTCACAGTACTTTTAATTGAGTTGCCTCCTGTTTTTTTTTAATGCATGCATGAGCAGCGTTATGAACGCCCAAGGTATGATCTCGCTGTGTGCGACCATGTATATTTTCTTGTTGTTTTTATTGTTGGTGTATGTTCGGTCGTCTCTGTTTCACGGCCGTCATTGACTTCGGTAACTGTAGCCGGCTGATTAGTTGTGGGCTCGTACTCTGTCACCACTATATGGGAACACTTATTCAAACTCATTTCTTAGATGCAAGCCTGAAAAGATTAAGAAAAATACATTTAGGCTTTCATCTATAACCTGTCCATACTTTGCTATAGTAGAGCCTCCAGTACATTCTGAAAAAAAAAATCTTGCTGAATATCTGCAAAGGCATCATAGGATTTTACACATTGTACGACAGGCCATTTTGGAGCTGCAAAACACTCAAACACTAATTTAATCATATAAAATTCTATTAAATAACGCCTAAATTTTTAGCCATGTAATTTTCCCGAAATACCTAAATACTCAGATGCCTAGGTAAGTAAAATAAAGCAAGTTTGACATGTCAGTGTCGAAACAAATTGTTTTAATATGTATGCGCACCTAATGTAGATATTATGGCAGTTATTTATTTATTCGGGAAAGGCGCGACTATATAAAATTGAGGACGCGCCTATGGAAAAGCCGCGAAATGTTTGAGAAACCTCAGCGTAGCGAGAATTCATATTAAACATCTAAATGAAAAAGAAATTTGTCTCACCATCTCAGACCCTTGCTACTTGAGTTTGAACATTGCCGTGTACGTAGTTCATAACAACCCATTATGATGTTGAGGCAAGTAACTTTTAAGTTCATCTGCAATGTCGTACTGAACCATATCAATGAGACCTTTGTGTACAGTCACTGGTCTCATGACAACCTTTATCGATAAATTCTAGGGGGTTCTCTCATATTTTCTGTTCATTCCGTGACTTTTGAGACCATAAACCTCTCTGATTTTGTGGTTTGAACACGTTGCTTTCCCCTGATTATATGAATTGTTCAAATAACCAGTCATAACTGTTGACATTTGCGTTTCAAATATTTTATTCGTTGCGGCTACTCGGCAGAATTCACTGAACTCTATAGAGGTTCTTAGCGTGTTCACACGCGTTATTTTAGAGGAGGAGGAAATAACTTTAATGTGTCCTGAGGAACCCCTCCCCACCCACTCTTGCTTTAGTGGGCGGCAGGGGTCGCGGGCCGCACCCACGTTGGGACGGGAAGCCCGTGAGCCTCCGCCCTTTCGTGAGCCCTCTGGACGGCCCGGAGCTGGGTCTGGTGGTCGTCGCTTTGTAGGGCGTCCACCCAGTCTTCTTCTTTAGTGAACACGGTGCCGCTTAACGCGGAGCATTGCCAGAGCATGTGCGCTAGCGAGCAGTAAGATTCGCCACAATCCGGACATTGCGGCTCTACTTCTGGTGAATAACGGCTCAGTCTGCCTCTCGAGGGGAACGACCCTGTCTGAAGCATTCTGAATATCGATGATTGTGGTCTAGTGAGTTTAGCGTGGGGGAGCGGGAAGGTCCTCCTCGACAGCCGATAGTGCATTGTTATTTCGTTAAAGGTGAGCAGCGGGTCTCGGTGCTCCCCTCCCTACCCGCCACCTCGCTCGCCACGATCGCCGCGGTGCGTGAGTCCTCGCGCGCGTCCGTGTTGGCCAGCTCGTTGGCGTTGGGAAATTCGGGGTGCACGTCGGCCCCCATGTGGGCCGGAAACCATTTGACGATGTGCTGACCCGCGGCTCCCTCGCTGCCGAGGACGGCCGCCGCTTCCCGGGATATCGAGCCCGAGGCGAATGCTCTTGCCGCCGATCGCGAATCTGTGTAGACGTAAGGACGTTCGGGGTCTCTCATTGCCATGGCTATTGCTACCTGTTCGGCCACTGCGGACGTTACCCCCTTGACCGATGCTGCGTTAATTATCGTGCCATCCCAGCGTACCGAGACGGCCGCGTACCGGTCGCTGCGCCCATACTGGGCCGCGTCTACAAATGCCGCCAGGCCCGGGCAGTTGGCGGTCGATTTCAGCAGTGCTCGGGCCCTCGCCTTTCGGCGCCCCTCGTTGAATTGCGAGTGGACGTTTCTCGGAAGCGGTTCTACCTTGAAAGTGCCCCTCACCGCCGCGCTGAACGCAATCTTGTGTGCGTTGCACTCTGCCTCGGCATTTATCCCTGCTTCTTCTAGGATGCGCCTGCCGGCCCTGGTGGTCGACAGCCGCACGACCTGTGCCTTGGTCTGCGCTTCGATGATTTCTGATAGTGAATTGTGGACCCCTAACCGATCGAGCTGCTCCGTGTTTGTAGTGATCGGAAGGCCTAGCACCCTTTTGACGCTCTTGCGCATCAGTGTCTCTATTTTGGCCGCGTCTCTCTTGGTCCATTTTAGCGCCGAGGCTACGTAATTTACGTGACTCATGAGGAAGGCGTGGTAAAGTCTGATGAGATTGCTCTCGCTGAGCCCTCCTCTGCGGTTCGTCACCCTGAGGATCAGCCGGAGCATGTTCTCCGTTTTGGACGTGAGTTTCATGACAGTTTGTGTGTTACCACCTTTCGCCTCAATTAGCAGCCCCAGGATTCTTATAGTGTCCACTCTGGGAATCGGCTGGCCGGCATTCGTATGTAATTTGATCGGTATTTGATCGATCGGCGTCAAATTCCTCATGCCTTGTTTTGAGGGCCTCTACAGCAACAGTTCCGATTTGCTGGGTGACAGACGGAGTCCCGTTTCCTTCAGGTACTCTTCCGTTGTGTCCAGCACCTCTTGAAGAGCCTGCTCGACTTCTGCGTCTGACCCTCCCGGGCACCACACCGTAATGTCGTCTGCGTACAGGGCGTGATTGACGTTGGTCACTCTCGTCAGCCGGTCAGAGAGCCCTTTCATTGCCAGATTGAATAATAGTGGGGAGAGCACCGCCCCTTGTGGGGTGCCCCTCGCGCCCAGCGTGTACCAATCGGAAGTGGTCTGTCCTATTTTGATCGTGGCTTTCCTGTCTCTGAGGAAGGAGCCTATGTAAGAGTGGAATTTCCTGCCGAGCCCCATCATCGAGATCGTTTCCATTAGAAATCTGTGTTTGACCGTGTCGAACACAGAGAGTTTAGGTTTTCCATATTATCTATTACCATTCAAGTAACATCGGGTTACCGGAGACGTACGGAAGTAACAACGCTAGTAGCGACATATTCTCATAATTTTTCCAATCACAACATATTCGACACGATTTTGTGTTACGTGGACCTTATTGTTTAATGAACATTTTAATGAATGGCTCAACTATCAGAGGTCAAGTTGCTGCAGGCACCCTACCGCAGCGCATAAACCGCGATCTAAATAATGTTAAGTATGGCTAAGTAGTTTATCGAAGTTAGCGAAAAAGTAATTGAACAGCGTAAATCAATGCCATAATAGCCAGCTATGTGACCTCTCCGCTTAAACTCAGGATGGCAAGATGGCGCTACCAACTTTGCTACCACCGCCCATGCATACACAAAACCTGTATAATGTAGAAGTTAATCAGCAAATTGTGCAGATGGTGGTGGTGCCATGCGCCATGCGCGCGATTGCTGCGTTTCAGGGAACAGGAAGGAGTGCTAGCGGAGTGCCTGTGATTGCGATAAATTAAGCAGGGAGTGTTAAGTGAAAACAGATACAGCATATTTGTTAGAACTTCAAACATTATAAAAAAAGCACTTGTCAATCATAGGGTGAGGCAAAATGAAGCCGCAGGCTGCTAAAATGCGCAGTGCACCACGCATGCGCAGTGGGTCACGCAGTGCGCCAGGTCGATTTGTCAATGGTCCACGTTCAACATTCTCCTCGCCTTATTCCGGCGTCTTAAGCGGCCAGAAAGTACCGTTCCTAAAATCTCCCAGCACAAGATTTCCTGCAGTCGCTGCATTCCCGTCTTTTATCTACTCCCTACCCTGCCTCATTCATTGTTCTTTTGTATTCCTCAAAGCTCTAATCAAAAAGAAAAGGAAGACTAACAGCTAACTCTTTCTTTATACCTACCACTTTTTATTCTGTCCGCTATAGTTCACTTATTCATACCCTGACAGCAATCGACCAAGACTAAACTAAACGTTATCAGTGCTATAGTGTGCAGCACAAGTGAAAACACATTCTACCGTACTTTCAAGTATGTTTAGATGTTTCGTATTTACCCGGGCTGAATGACTGATTATTTCGCGCACTGTGATAAGCTCCGATCCAGGTGTCCGTGCTAATCTAAGCCACAGACGGATCCGTTTGCAGCACTTGCACGTTTGCCCAAGTGTTAAATACGATGGCACTCATACTTTAGGATGTTTCCGTTATGACAAAATCTTATTGCTTTACCAGCCATGAAATAAAATATGTCTGAGATACTCTGCGACGCAGACAATTTCGTTCTTCTCCAGGCGTGCATGTTCTAATAACGTTGCGGTCATCCCAACGTCCGTTAAAAACAAGTTAAAAAATGTATGCCTGCGCAAAACTTTATTTTCATTGAAAGACAATGCATACATATTGAGCGAACCGTCTTCTGTTTCGTTTTTCACGTGTTTTATTTGCGGTACCGTCATCTTTTGCGTGATGTGCTTTGAAATAGTCGCTGCCTAAAGGCATACCCTTTTTGAAATAAAATTGATTGATTGATTGATTGATTGATTGATTGATTGATTGATTGATTGATTGATTGATTGATTGATTGATTGATTGATTGATTGATTGATTGATTGATTGATTGATTGATTGATTCTGATCGCCTTCCCATAGCTAGACGATTCTCACATTTTTCTTACTGACAGGCTGAACATGCAGTAAGAACAAAATTCGTCACAGCTTACCTGATGATTTTCCGCATGGCATGAAGTCCAGTGCGTCTTGTTTATATTATACGTGGAGGGTATCTTGTAGGTAACCAACTTTGTCATTACATCGTACGAGTAGATTTCTCAGAAATGACACGTAACTTTGCAGCTGCTTTCTTCGACGTGTATCGGACGTATAAACAAAAGAACTGTATTGGGGTATTATTCTGTGACTTCTTACAGCTGAAGACATGTTAGCCCTAGTGCCAAAGAAGGCGAGGAATGCTATCGATAAAGATAAAGGTTTCTCCCAATTACGTAGTCAAACCCCCCCTTTTTTTTGTCGAAAGGCAAAACCTTGCAGAATGCTTCAAATCTTACTGTCATCGCTGGGGCGGAGCATGCCTCCTGGATGATACATTCCCGCATGCTTTTCTGGCAACGCTTAAATTCGGAGAACACTTGAGAAAATGCAGTGATGAAAGTGAATAAAGATCATAGATGTGGGGCTTATTAGTGTGTGTGAATTTTGTTATATTTATGCTATTATGCACTATGTTTATTCTCTACCTACTCCCATCTGTAATGCTTCGGCCCTGAGGGTAATAAATAAATAAATAAATAAGTAAATAAATAAATAACTAAATAAACAGGGTGGAATTATTTGCTTAATGCAACAGATACATATCGAGAGCCGCATAATTGCATAAAATCGTCTAAGGGCCGCACATTTTTGTTCAATTTTGATCAGATGGGCATGGGCGCGGCCCTTAATCGATTATATGTGGTATATCTGCTGCACTTGAAATAGCCGCCCAGTCATAGCGAATGACCGATTTGCAAGGAAACCTGCCGTGCAGTAGCAGTGGATGAGGTGTTTTTCTGCGTGGCGCGAGGTCACTGGTTTGAATCGCGGTCATGGCTCCCGCGTTTCAACGAGGGAAAATGTAAAAAAAGAAGGACGCTCGCATAAATGATATAGTTGCACGGTACAGAACACCAGGTAGTCACAATTCATCTGAAGACCTCCAGAGTGGTATCTCATATCTCTTAATTTGCTTTGGGGACGGTACATTTCACGGCCCAGAAAATAAGTGATTCATTCACGAAACGTAAACTTGAAACAATAAATTTCAGTGCCAATGGCGTTGTGCTTCTGAGCACGAGGTCGCCGGTTCAATCGCGGCTGCAAGCGCGTCATTTAAACGGCGGCGAAATGCAAGAATGCTCGTGTGCCTAGATTTAGGCGCTTAATAAAGACGCAAGCGGTCAAAATGAATCCGGAGCTACCGACTACGACCCGCTTCATAATCATACCTTTGTTTTGGAACTCAAACCCCCAGAATTGACAGTAAAATTATTTAGCGCTCTCTCATGTTAACTCCTCTTTTCGTGTTTGTTTTTCGTGTTTGTTTTTCGCACTGTTATACCGAAGAAATAAATTGCGAGATAAATTACTAGGCAGTCTGGATTCGGCGACTTCTATGGTCACTCCCGCCCCCTTTTGTCCTCTTCGCCACCTCAATCCTATACAAGAAAAACAAATTCAAACACACCTATGCATCTCTCATCATATCTCAATGCGAAAGCATTAATTTCCAGTTGAATGGCGCTGAGCAGCCCTTCGACTTTTGCGCTGTGGGTAAAACATCATAGCGGTACTGGCTGCCCGAGTCAGCATGCCTGTGAAGCCAATGCCGCATGCCACCGACACGGCGATGTCCATCGGCCGACGCTTCGCGGCGGTGCCTTCTCTCCTCACGCAGCGCCTGGCGTGTTATCATGGCAGCAGATGTTCCCATTCGCCCGCTCTGCCAACGTTTCCTAGATAGCACTAGGCCTGTGCACTTCGATTCATGACGTCATGCTGCACTGCCCGAGTGCCATAGAATCTAGTTGGGATGCTCTCGCGTACAGGTACGTCCTCACTTGCGGGAATAAGCGCGCGCAAGATGGTGCGCTTAAAAACACGCGCCGCGAAAGCCGCTTTCGTGGCAGGGATTCTCTGAAATATCAGCTTGAGCTTGTTGGTTTTCCATCCTGGTGTTACCAGCGCAAAACGTAGATGGGACACGAGACGCCTTGCGCGCGCTTACTTCCACAAGTGAGAACGTACCTTAAGCCGCGGTGATTTGGACACCATCGCTTTCATTGCCCCGGGCTTGAAAGTGGAAATTTCGGTCCAAGTAGCACGACTTCACAAAGCAGAGTGCACAGGCCTGCTATTTAGGAGGCGTTGGCGCGACTCCGTTGAGGAGCGCTGGTGCTGACAGCGACAGCGAAAATGACGTGGCGTCGCGGCGATCCCCTCTTCTCTCACACAACACCTGGCGCTCTATAGCAGCACAAGGTGTTGCCTTTCGCCCGCTCTGTTCTGTCGAAGCGCACTCATGACGTGGCGTCGCAGCCAATGGGAACTCCACCGAGGTGGACTCATGACATGGCGTCGCAACCAATGGGAATTTAGGTGTCATTTCCTTAACTGCAAGAACGACCGTGTACCGTGCGTCAGGCGCACGTTAAAGAACCCCAGGTGGTCGAAATTAATCAGCAATCCCACACTAAGGCGTGCCTCATTATAACGTCGTGGTTTTACCGCTGAAATAAATTATATTGGTTGACCCTTACCCTTTTGACTAAATAACCAGATGGGCCAATCATGGAGATGGTATGATGCATCATTTACTTGCGATTATATTGGCACTAATTAGGTCCGCATGGTTAATTTTGCTTACTCTGCAAATACTTATCGCTTCTTGTGGGCGTCGCCGAAGCCGCCTTCCAGACTTCGTTTCCTCGCGCGAGCCCTTAGTCCAAGCCAACTCGCTCGGTTTCCTGAAAGTGTGCCGTAGGTTAGCTTAGCCTCAGTATGACTATATTTAGGGTGGTGCACCCTTTACAGGGGCAAAGCTTAATCTGGTTAATTTTTATTATATTGGCGCTAATCATGTCGGCAACGTTAATTTTACTTACTGGTCGACTGGTTCTTGCTTCTCGTGTCATTAGAATCTATATTTTGATACCTTTGGTGCCTCACTATGACGCTTTGGAGACGCGACAGTGCCATTTCCTTCTGGAAGTAGTAACAAGATCACGGGCTCTCACATATACCTACTCCGTGTGAAGTCAGCTATGGAGACCTTGTCTTCACGAAGTGTCATGGTGTAACACATCACTGCAGATTATTGTTTACATATTGAAGATATTAGCGCATTATTGATGAATTTAGTCTCGTCCATAACATGAAGATCGACAGCGCGTTTCTGGTACAGTACGATGCTTCGATGTTTGCCGGAGACAACGAAATAAGGGTATGGTCTTACATGACCGCATGTCTTAGTTAGCTTAAGGTGCATATTAAAAAAGTGTGATGAGCAGGGCCTATGCTTATGTAGATCATGATGCGTCCATCTTTCCTAGGGTACATTGCCCCACCAGCTGGGGTATAAAGTCTAAGCCATACACATCATGCTTTTTACCCAAGCTTTACAATATACACAAGGACGAAGAGCGTGACATTAAGCGCATTAACTTTGGAAGGAAGTGACATGATTTTAATCAAGAGCAATGCATTCAATTGTTTGGTTAAGTGGGAATTACTAAGTGTATTTCTGTCGCTTTCACAATTCCGTACAGTTAACAGCTTGCGCGTGCGGAAATACGCTGCACGAGACTGAAACTACAACCTGCAGACGCTTCTTTTACGCGACATAAAAACGTTGACAACGTACGAGAGAGAAAGAGAGAGAGAGAGAGATAGTAAACTTTATTCAACATGGCATCCTATTCGGTGCCCAGTGATGGAGCCTTTTCAAGGTGTCTATTTATTATTATTTTTTTAGAGCGAACCGCAGAACTTCGTGAACACAGTAGTGGAATAATGACTTTGCTTGCTCATTGAACCATATTATGATAGAAATACATTCTTGACTGGAGGCCACCAGCTGATATACTTCGGTGCTAGTGCCACGTATGATACAAATGGTGAAATTGTGCTTTGGAGATATGAAAATTGTGTTTAGAAAATCACAGGCCGTCAGCGACGCTATAATTTTCCTTCGCGCACTTCAGGACTATTTAACCTTTTTGACAGGAATGGACACTACAGTGAAGTACATTTCTTCTGCTCCGAAAAAAAAATGAGCAAGCTTTCCAGGATGAGAACCCCAATGATAACAGCCACGGCTACTTCAAGGAGCAAATCGTTTTACAATGCCATACCCCTTCAAATACCACTAATCTGATATACTAGAAGCATATACAAATCTCTTGCCAGATCAAGTTGTCATTTTCAATTCCACTTTCATAAATTTAATAACTTTATAACAACTTAAACTAAAGACATAACAGTTCAGCTTACGGCGCTGCGTCATCCTGCAGTTCCAAATCTTTGCAAACGGCGTGAATGAACTAGCTTTTTTGGCTCCAATACATATTTGAATAACAGTTAGCGTGATAAAATATTGTCATCACGTACAGTTGAAACTGCATTCAACGAAGAGATGACCACGCTCGAATTATTTCATTAAATGGGGAATTCGTAAAATAAAAAAAATACGGCCCTTCGAAATCTAAAACTGCATCATCATCATCATCATCATCATCATCATCATCATCATCTTTATGTTCACTGCAGGACGAAGGCCTCTCCCTGCGATCTCCCATTACCCCTCTCCTGCGCCAACCGATTCCAACTAGCACCAGCAAATTTCATAATTTCGTCACACCAACTAGTCTTCTGCCGTCCCTTCAAATACCAACTGTAACGTAGCGGCACGCAAAGGCAATCGCGGCATTGTATTGCGCGCTAATCCAGCCATCTGTCGCATAAACCATGAAAATAACGAACGCAACGACCACCTCACCTACCAAGGCGGTGTTGAGTCAGCTGTTGCGTGCATGGGCGCGGCGTGCAGCCTCGTCAAAGTAAAGCTAGGGATGTGACCATATCACCTAGATGTTTTAGCGCGATAGCTTTAGAACGCATGCTCGAAGAAAAACTATTTTTTGTCAAAATAATAAAGAAATCACCGATCTTTTGTAATTTATTCCAGGAAAAACTTCGTTAAATAGAGATCGGCCAAGTTTGTTTCGTTACATTTAGTTGATAACATTGAACGCTATGGGTACCTACCGGGGAATATAAATTTCTTCGTTAGATCGGCAACTTCGTAAAATCGGATTTCATTAGATCGAGTTTTATCTGTAGTAGCAAACGGCATAAGCGGAGATGTGCAAGAGCGTGGTAGTAGAAAAACCCCATCAATTTTCGCCATGTCGGCAATAATGTCTTGCGCTCATGGACTCCGTATTTTTCAAGGGTAATTTATCAATAAAAAGAGAAAGGGAATCAAACAAATGCGGTAAGGTTAACCAGGCGGACGTCCAGTGGGCTACCCGTCACGCGTTAAAGTGGATAACGGATTTAAGGAAACCAAAAGGCAAAAGAAGATAATGTAGTAGAAAGAGTATCTTATAAGCGCCTTCTCGAATGCGTTAATTTTTGGAAAGTTTTAAGTTTTCTAGTTTCCTTTTTGGTGCGTTGTTTTCTAGGTTTATGACGCATGAAGCCATGAATCCACGAGTTGTTTTTGCAAAGGGTCGACCATCGAGTTCACTGATCGCACGCCGAAGAGACTGACGTTGTGCTTCTAAAAGGACGCCCCTTAAAATGTGAAGCACTATTGATGAATTTTCAACGCAATGTGCGTTCCTTGAAATATCATTGAGATAAGTGATAAAGTTCATTGGGCCAGCCTTGTTGATTATTTCTTGAATCACCATAGGTATCGCGTTGCTAACACATTGAGGATTTGCTTTGACATCATTGAGGCCGATTGGAAACCTATTGATTATTGGCCTTCGAAATTTAAGCGAAAATCTATTGTTGACTTTTCCTTGAGCCACCATTAATACACCACTCAAAGCACAATGGCCTTTCGATGAGATTACATATAATGTCTCTTCTAAATTCCCTGACATATAGGTGAAATTTTATATCGGTGCATAATTCATGTTGCTTTACGGCAGAAAATTCATTCACATTCCACACTTCTGCGCGCTGATGCTGATTTTTCTCATTATCTTTCTTAAATTATTATAAGCTTGTGCAGTGCCTCTGAGAACTCTTCTAGCTAAGAACGTTTTTGGCTATACCAACCCTGACGATTCTTTCCGTGAAACCTCAAGAAGCACCAAACTAGTAGGTAAAGGGCACAAAAATGACAAGACAGGGGTATATAAGTCACAAGTACAACACACATGAGCTGTCAAAGTGCCAGGTATCTTGATTGAAGGTTTGCATCAGGTGCAACGATGATTCTCATGGTTCATTTTCTTTTTTTGCTCTTTCGTGTGTTCAATGAGGAGGCGCAGCTTTCTTCATCATCTGTCTTTATTTGTTCAAAAATATGTAACGAACCCTATTGCCGATAGAGACGAAGTGCCCACATTAGCTGGTGCAGCGCTTGCGTAATGAGTGCCTGGGGTGAGTCCTACCTTAAAAACTACGAGAAAATATATATTAATTCAGCAAAGCTGCATATAGCTAGCCGATTCATCTGTCCGACCGTCTGTAGCTTGCGCGCCAAAAACTCCTCCGGTGCGACCCCGTGCCCATGCGCGAAAAAGAAAGAAAGATGCGCGATTGGCTGTGCCAGTAGTGACATCATTGTTCTCCTCGCAGCCGTGCGCGGGCGCAGCAGTTTCTCTCCGGCTCCAAAATGCGTAATTCCTATCCAATCCGAAATGGAAAATTCCTGTCCTCCACATGTATTGTGAAAGCTTCCACGACGCAGATCACCACAACAAAATTACCTTACACAACAAAGAAACGGAGCCATCCCCGACGGCTGATTTGTTGCTTTACAAGGAACACCACGTAGAGGTGCCGCCACTGCCGTCCGCAGACTCCGTTGCGGTGCGCTTCGCGGTAGCGCTAACGCCAGCGCTAGCGACGCACTAGGCGAGGTAGCCAATGTTAAGGAACACTACATTTTCACTTTCACTGCTAAAGAAATCACTCAATTCGTATGCTGCTTGTAGCACAACAGCGGGTGCGACAGCTGGTGATTACGCCGCAGTTGATGACTATGCGACGATGTAATAATGATGGGGCGAGCAACGACATTTGCAAAGCTGTCTAGGAAAGACGTGTACGTTCATGTTTCTCCACGGGGCATAATGTGAACCACGGTCTATAAGGTCGGCTGCAGTCGTACATGCCATCGTAGAAAATGTGCAAAAGAAATTAGCGACTCAGTTCACTCATTCTCTATTCAATTAATGGTAAATAAAGGTTTTCTCTTGTTGAACATGCTTAGCATGCTCTGTTGTGAGTAGCATGGTGTGCGATACTTAAAACGAAGTGACCTGTACAGTGAAGTATTTTAGAAATCCCAAGCACTTCGCTATAAAGGAATCTTACCGTACAAATTGTCTGCAAAGTGAAAAAGATAACCTTACCTTAAAAGGGAGCACAGACCTCACACTATAAGAAAATTGAGAGAAAAGGGATTACACATCAAGGTGACTGTGTACGTCCCTCCAGCTTGGTAGAAAGTAACAAGTAGCGAACGAGTCCCACACGCAAGCTGCAGTCTTGGTTTCCACAGCAGTTCAAGGTCATCGCACCAGTTGCTCCACGGACACCTCCTCCCATCTATATCCGCAATTCGAGTGCGTGCAGCATAGCAGTTTCGTCAATGCTATGTCCGTGGTCACAGTGAATCATGGCACTCAAGGAAATACACTATAAATGCGAGAGCAACGAGCGATGATGCAGGCGCGTCACACCGTGGCAGTAACTGCATGTCAGTGCTGCCATCCTCCGAATCCAATTTTCACCAAAATTCCATAAAAAAATTCCTAGATTTCCATAGATTAGTGCAAAACGTGCTTGTGGATCAGTTTGTGGGTGATTTCTGCAAATATAAACATTTTGTTTGTACTATGAAAATACACGAGCAAACTAATATGTTAAATTTATTTTTGAGGTTATTTTAAAGGATTTAAGTAAGGAAGTCACTGCACTCAAGATGTCACAGTGGAAGCGGTTATGCTAAAAAGAATGTCTCTTGCTTAAGTCGTATTCACAAAAGTCAGTATGCTTATACAACATTGTTGTTGTTCAAACTTTCTTTGCACGGAACTTTATCCGGATTGTAAGAAAGTTGGCTGCCACTGCACGACAGCAATGCAGTAGACGAGAACACTTTTGTTTTTGCATGCGCGCACTGACGTAACACCACCAAACTTATGCGCTTATATCCCATTTGAAGCGAAGCACGCAGATATGCCACGAACTTTTATCTTTCTTCTAAAGCAAAACTCGCCCGAACAGGTGACCAGTGGGATTCAGCCCAAGGTTGCTTTGCATATGGGCAATCCTAGGTGAATTTTATTATACAGTTGCATAGACATCCGTAGCACTGCAATCGCACTGTCGTGCTTGGCGCCAGGTGCAGGTGCCTTCTTACACCCAGTTTGCCCGAGCTGCTTTGTTTGGCGTTCCAGCATACGTTTGTTTCGCCGGTTACTGAAAAAAATATCTCATTCAGAGCGCACAGACATCGACTGCACAGCCAGACGTATAAACGGCTAAATCGGGGTAGCGGTATCTCCATAAACCGCCACGGGCATCGGCACCCAGTCGTTTACTGCTGTTTACAGCCGGTCGTTACGGGCTGCACTGCGCTCCAGTTACTTTGGCATCCCAGTTACCTTTTTCAAGAAAATGCTTTTTATGCGTTAAAGCACAAACGTAACTGGAGCGCCAACGTATCTCGTTGCACACTTCGAAAATTAACGTCTCAAAACTAGTAAAGTCCAGAAAATTTGTTGCAGGTAGATACGTCTTGCGAAATCACTAGCTACAATTCCTTGATTGTGCCGTAAATGAATTAACGAAAATATTAATTAACGTAAAATTTTTTTACTTAATTAGGTATTTTGATTTTTCGTAGAAGTAATGGCCGCTTCATTGAGCCATTTATATAAAGGTTTAGAATCGTATTGTCCGCCACAGCCAATTTTTAAACGAATTTGGCGCAGCAAAAAAGACCTATATCATGGATGTCACTTCTTTGCGTTGCAGCGGTTATTTCAGAGACTGGCTAAGCGTTCTTTGCGGCGTCCGGTGGGCTTAGGTCTTATCGTCGGTGGTGCAATTTGAGCCAGTGCCAGCAGACGAGACCAGAGGTACCAGAGCGGTACACAGTGGTGAACAGAGGTACACAGACACGCACCAGAAGTAGCTTCGTGTACCGGCGCTGGTCGCTCACTTTGGCAGAGTAGACGTTTCTACCAAGCCTTCATTGGCGTCATTGCCCGCTTGCTTCGTGCGCCGTAACGAACACACACGAAAGCAAGCTGGTCGTTTCGGCCATTCTTCTCACTAACACTCAGTAATTACACGACAATAGGTAAACATTATGTTGTCAATGTTTTCAGGTTGAGCAATGCTTAATGTCAATAAATATAATTATATAATTTTCATATATGTTCAATAACAGTTGAATTACATATCATCGCTGGGGCATGATGCGGCCTGATCGGGCTAGCCTCATGCACTGGATCTGACCGACTGGAGTAGTGAAATGAGCGCTTCCACTTTGATTTTTTTAGCTTCACTGCCTGCTCCCTTTGAGGGCTTGTAAGTAAAAGAACATGAGCCCATTCCTTGGGCTATTTTTCACGCTCATAAACTTACACATTATATACACCGACGCTCAATAATTACTCTGCAATAACCCAACATAATGTCGTCAACAGCTTTCTGTTAAGGAATGAATCACATCATCACTGTTGAACACATCTTGCGTAAGCTCAATAACTGTTGAAACGTCATAGAAAACATATTGATTCTACTTTCCTTGAATGATATATAAAGAAAAAGTGATTAGTTATTTTTGTACGGGGCAGTGGCAGACCAGATGATTGCTCCATGATCTCTTCACAGTTGCAATGACATATGAGGGAGCCAGCCATCCCAGTGAGGAAGGAGTAGGAACATGTAAATTCTACCGGCAATTATAGGCGCATCAGAAGTGTACTGTCACACCGGGAGAGGGCCGATGGTTATTATCACTACTGCTGCGGCGGACGAAGCATGAAGAAATGGCAGTTAGAATTCTCCGGAGTCTTGCAAAGAAGCAGCATAATGTCGCGAGCGATTCGGCGAAGTCCCTTAGCTGCGTCCGTTCTTGATAACAGGACAAACGTAACAGGATAAACACGGAGACGGTTCTCAGAAAAATTAGGTCAGAAGTATGCTCTCGCATACTTCTGACCTAATAGCATACCTGGATTGATAGCATACCTGGATTGTGATGATTTGAACTTTCGACAGCTGCGCCCGCATGTACCAGTGGGCGACTTGCACGCTGTAACTTATCAAAGTGACGTTTCCGTACTTCGAATCTGTTACGAACATTGCGCTGCACTGTGACGCACTCGCGCACGCTCAGCCAATTTTGAGTTTTCTATTGTGTACCTCCAAACCGGGTGAAGTTTACGTATAATGCTATAAAAATATATGTGACCGATTGCGGGATTAAACCTGTCTTCCCGTACAGCATCCCAACGCTCTAACCACTAGGCCATTATTATTTTTTCACGCTTTATTTAGGTAGGATACTGACTGTGAAACATCAAGCCGTGATTTGACGCATGCTCCCCTCATGGTAAGATTGCTTTTTGAAACATCTGGCGCACACGTCACGTGCCAAACGCACTATGATAAACAGCGCGAGAACGAAACTAGAATTAAAGAAACGCCAACAACTTCCGCAAAAAAATATAAGACTGCCCTAATTAAATTCACCAGTTTTACGTGGCAGAAGCACCACATGAATATGAACCATGCCGTAGCGGAAGACTGCGGATCAGTTTTGACCTCCTGGGGTTCGTTAACATGCACCCAATGCATGCTACACGGGCGTTTTAGCATTTCGCCCAGTCGAGATCTGGCCGCCGTGGCGTGAATTTGATTCCGAGCCCTCTTGCTTGGCAGCGCTATGTCACAGCCAATACTCAATCACGGCAGCCTTAGAAGGCGTCATATAGAGGAGTTGAAAAAATGACATCATGATGTTCTAACCTAAATCAAAGGTATGGGCTTTTACCCCGAAGCAGAATATATCATTTGGGGTGCTGTTGTATTATAATATTTATTCTTTACAGACTGTGCATGATTCACATTACAAGTGCGCGCACTGATTCCACATTTGTGTTGCCAACGCGTTGGTCAGGGCCTATTTGTCCTGTGCCGCAACCAGAACCTTCGTCTTGTCGTAGATTTTGTCGTCGGTATTGGGGTTGTTTCTGCATAAGAGGTCTCAACGACATCAGTCGATATCTGTCTTTTTGTTGTTCCCTCAACGTCAGAACTCTTTTTCACGCACACTCCTTGTATGCAAACCTGCAGACAAGACCAATAACCGGTTTAATGCCTTCTTCGTGAAAGAACAAGCGCCAAACTCACCAAAATTTTCGTTTGTAAGAACTGTCTTAAATATGTTTACGGCAGCGCGAATAAAAGACAGAACGAAAGAATACATACACCAACTATCTATTCCTGTCTTCTAATCCTGTCTTTTAGCAGCGCTACTGAAGCCTATTCAAGATGCGTTACCAACACGCCCACATTGCAACCCTCATGTAAAAACGCTTTCTACAGCGACTCTGTTAAGGTCTACCACTCTCTCCAATATCGTGTCCCCGTGTAGGAACAAATCCTGAAAGTAGTGCAATGCCGGGCCGACGCAGAGAGGAGGTGACGCAGGCGTTAACCAATCCCCATACGTGACACCTGCACAAATGTTTACTGTGGTCAGGCAGTGCGACTTACCAAAATCTAAACACATTACTTGCGCATCAAATTAGGGAAGCGTGAATGATGAACATCCAGTATCACGAAAGTGATGATGTTACGCAAAACTGTAGGCTTGCTAATTATTCATAAACTTTACAACTGGCTTTGGGGGCCGTATGACACGCATAGACTTAGATATCAGATTATTGAATAAATAAAGTTTACATGTCCGCTCTAGCGAGTGCAGGTGCAACGAGAGAAAAAAGCTCATCTACAGAGTTCGCCGTTTCACGAACCCATCAAGTATATTTCTTATTTATTTTTTATTTATTTCCAATACTGCTAGCCCTTGCGGGCTGTTACTCGCAGCGTAGCTGCGAGTAATAGTCACGTACTTTCACGAATACACGACATTGGGCTGTTCAAAAGGCATGTTGAATAGTCATAACTTAATGACACGCAAGCTCTCTGCAACCAGTACAGCTAACACAAACCAAATCACATTAGCCATGCTCCAAAAGAACTCGCAGTTCCGCACGAAAGGCGAAGCACCGATTGCGATAGCAAATTAGTAGATAGTTGCACGAAGTAAGGACAGTAGCTTTAACGGCCGTATAGACTTGTAAACATTCGCTTACTAACTAAATTAGCAATTATGGAATGTGTAAGCGTGACTCAACGAGAACGTAGAAAGAAGCAAACACAGAAAGACAGCGCTGCTTCTGTGTGTCTGCTTCTTTCTACTTCCTTGTTCAATCGTGCTTGCCACATTCTATCATGGATTCAAACCAGCTAGCCAGCCAGCGTGTTTTAACTAAATTAACCAGCACGGTGTCACGCACGCACACGTAAACATGAACACATCTCGCTCAATGAGCACGGAAACTCGCTGTCAAAATTCTAGAGTGAGGAATCGTGGCAACCACAAGCGAATTGACCTTCATGCATCTCTCGCTTCAACACGAACGAAACGTCGAAAGCACAACGCATACGAAGGGACCGGCACTACGCGCATCTACAAACATCGCAGATAACTTTGAAGATGAGGCCCGCGCGGGCGCGCACTTTTGCCATGTCGCGGATCGCTTTCAAGACGACACCAGCAACGCCTCGGAGATCGAGGCACCCTAGCAGCCGCCAGAGAAGAACGCCTCTCCATCTCGCCTCACCCCCCTGCCTCGCGCGCGACAGGAGAGCTAGGGCACACATCCGGCCGCGTTCCTTGTTCGAGCACGCGAGATTGAACTGAGTTCGCCGGCGCACCATCGCACGCTTCCACTGTTACGGAACCTCACGGCGACGCCGTCGCAGAAATGCGACTGGAGTGTCCATATAATTGCTATCGCAATAATAATCACGCAGACCCACTTAAGACTGCTTAAGTGTGGGAAAGCGAAAGCATTATATTATGCGAAGCATACTAGCCGCACAACCACGCTCTTCCTTGCTGCGCCGCGCGCGGCCGCGTAGCTACCATATGACGTCATCACAGCTGCAAAAGCGGAGGCTCAACTCGTGCGCTCGCTTGCGGCCACGTAGCTACATAGCCGGGTCTCAGCTCGTGCGCTCGCCTGCGGTCGCACAGATGGTACTGCGGCCTAACTCCCGCTCCTCCCGCTAGGGCACTGACGTCACAACAGCTGCAAGCCGGGCTCAACTCTTGCAAGATGGGCGGGGTCGGAATCGAACCAGGGTCTCCGGAGTGTGAGACGGAGACGCTACCACTGAGCCACGAGTACTTTTTTTTTCTTTATTGCCTGTTTGCAGCACAAACCAAGAACACATTCAAATGCTAAAACATGTCAACCACACTTTGGCTAACATTATATATTAAAATCGCTTCAGCTTGATCAGTTCATCAAGAATAGCCACCCACTCGGGAGGCTCACTCTGGGCACGATATATTTCCCGAATATACGCGACACTTTCGATGAAGTTTATTCTCGCCGGACGGGTATCGACATCCGAGTGTCGCACTGCCATTCTCGTTTTCCACAGACTGTGGAGGCCAAGGAGCATAAACATATCGTACGGAACTCCTCCTTCGTTATCGGTTGGCAAATATCGAATACCAAGAGGTGTAATCGGTAGTTCTTTTTTAAGTGTACGTTGTAAGATATCCCAATGAAATGTTGGGTCCCAGCAATCGATGAAAACGTGTTCAATGGTCTCTGGCTTTTTACAAAGTAAGCAGTTTACTGTCCATGGCACATATATTCCTTTTTCGTCTAACCATGTTTTTACGGGTAGCGTGTTTGTGTGTAGCTTAAAGAAAAACGTTTTTTGAGAGGGTCTAACTGGCATTTTTTTCACCCGTTTAAGTACATCATCTCCTTGGCCTCCCCAGTTTACAGACCTGTACAATGGCATTGGCAACATTGTATCAACTAAGTCTTTATACTTTCTACGCACAGTAATTCAAGTTCGTTTGGGAAAAGCACTGCCGCAATATGTTGTAACGACCAGTGATGTGAAGGGAGGAAGTATTAGGGGATATCTGCGCGAAGTGGTTGATTCACTTCGTATGTTGCGTGTGCGGTTTTCCATGGAATATCTGTGCTCTGTGACAAGAAAAAACACTGAGCCACGAGTACGATGATTCAAGGCGGTACAAAAGCGCCTCTAGTGAATGCGGTGTTGCCTTAGAAACGAGCTGTTTCTAAGGCTCAGGCGTGCGTCGCTTGCTCAGGCGCACATTTCGTTGCCGCGCCGAACGCTGCGTTGCTCGACGCTCACCGCGTCCAATGCGGGCGCGTAGTCGCTGCGCCGTAGCCCATTGTCTTACACCCCTTGGCGGGTCGACGGAAACGCTGTCGCGTTCCACTCTTGAAGGCGAAGCAGAGTAACGCATGAGTTGTTTCTTCGTCTAGCCGAACCAAATATAGCCAAGCAACAGCAGTTCACCAGGCTAAACAGTGGTTCAACAACTAAAATAAAGGCTAGTATGCTTCGCATCCTGGGCTTAACCTTAGCTAAGCCACAGCCAATTTCTTGTACACATCGGAATATCAGGAACGCGCTCATTCTATATACTCATTACATGGCGCCATCTTGACCCCATTGACTACACCGTCACGTGCCCAATGAGGCACGCACTGTCACACCTTCAGTAACCGTGGAGCCACTGTGGCGTCAAAGAAGCGTGCTTGTCTCCCACCCTGCGTGCTCATGCTTGATTCCCACCCAGATGAAAATGTACAACAGTTTTCTTTTGGATGGCTATAATTTACTTTGTTTACAGGAGCCTCCCTGAGAAACTTGACATTAATCCAAGCATTTTTTCACGGGTTTTTGCTACTTGGGCAGTAGGCCATTTCGGAACCATCTTTCGGTGACGCCGACGGATTTTCTCGTAAAGAGGCATATGATGATTTCGCATTAAAAAAGCTATAAGCGCGATAAATATCATCTCAGCAATAATGTTTCGCATGGTGCTGGGAAATACTGAGTGCGCCAAGTGTTCATAACTGGAACTTTATTCGCTTCGGTTGCCACGCGGAATAATGTCAGAATTAAATTGAAAATAAGCCTGCGGGTCCGTTTCATGCAGATACTGCAAAAGCGACTTATAAAATGTATTAAGCTGGTATTATTACTTATGATGTCTACTATTAGGCTATTTTGTTCGTACTGGCATCTAACACACGTTTTCTGTTAACATTCTATAACTTTTACTAAAAAAACTAAAGAAATTTTGATAGATCACGAGAACTCAGCTACCAGATAATTTGTACCTTTCAACAAAATTTAAACGTCAATAAGAGAGCGTCGTATTGTATAAATTCAAGGAAATGTGGAAAAGCGTGAAACCTAATTGTTACTGCAATGATGTCTGAAATTAAAGTTTTGTGGGATATTGGTGTGGTCTCATGTCCGAACCCACAACCTTATATTGTTAGTTTGTCAACGTCTTTAGCTGATATTTTGTTTTCCTGTACGTTGGCAAATAGTACAATTGCTGGCATCAAGTTGACATGTAACTTCGTGTTTTCATTGCTTGAAACGTTTTCTAATTAAGGTTCGTGCCACTATCCTTCGAAAGTTAACTATGTGTTTACTGCCATTCTTAGCCGAAGATCCAAGGGCAATCAACATGCCTTTTTCATGTGAAGGGCTGATCCGAAGGGTGTTTTCGCTTTGTTTGCTCTCTTTGCTTCTAAGTATATTACTGTTCGTGAGCATCTGCACTTTCCCTGATGCTACACGATAAACGATTTTAGTTGTTCACCTGTACACATAACGCCTACGAATAAATGTTTCGAGGCAAGCACAAAGTACAACTTAAGTGCAAGGAACACAAACTTGTAGTTATTTGGTTGCTTCTTATCAAAAGCAATATATCATTTAAAAAGCATCACTAAGTTACACATGAAGCTTCCTTTTTTTTTTTTTGAGAAGCACGTACAGGTTTCCTTCGTAATTTTGTGCTAAGCGCTCATGTGCATGACACCGATTCCCTTGCGTAAAATTTCCTCAATTTGCAGGCATCCGCAGAAAATTTGTGTCAAATTCTGCGTGTCTGCGCTTCAGCTTAGTTCTGCAAGTTGCTAACTTCCTGATTAACTCATGCAGATTGTAGACCAGAAGCACCGAAAATTTGTTGGTTCCGGATTCCGTCATCGGACAAGTGCTTCTTTTTCTTCAACTGCTGTTTTTTATTCTCAGAAATTTGTATGTGTTTCCTTTCCTGTTTTGTCATTACTCTTGAGGGATGACTACATTACCCTTTCTTGAAACTGCCTCCCCAGCGAAGGTTTTTGCCGAACTGATTTGCGAGACAACAAATGTGATTCCAGGAGTAGAGCGCCAGAGTTCCTCCTATTAGTACGGTAGCCAAATGAGTCAAGTGATAGTGAACCTGCCTGCCTTTCTGTGATCCTCTTGTTACACTTTACAGTCACCTTAGTATAGAATTGTCTTCTGCCTCGGCTCCTTTTTTTACAATGCTTCTGCGGCTTACCTACACAATTTTCTGCGCTATTAACAACGCCTCTGCTACTTGCACTTGCTCTGTAAATATTAACCCCCACTCCATTTTGATGTTCATCACCTGAGAGCTCCTTAATTTTCAAGTTCTTTACGCTGACACGTGCTACGCATGCATAAATTGTAAGTCTGCCGGCCAGTGCTTACGCGATTGGAGCCACATTCCATGAAGTCCAGCGCGTCTTCTTTTATGGTGAAGGATAAACTGTAGCGTTCCGGTATTCGACCAGCAAATAGATACGAGATAATTTTCGAAAAATGACACACCACTTTACAGGAACTTTGTTGGACCTGCACGAGGAGCAAGAAGATAAAAAAAAGTCATAAGGTATTCGTTTAGAATGGCATTGTGCGCGAGCTTATTTACACTCCCGATATAAATACGAAATATTGATACAGCAGACATTTTATTCTTACGGTGACGTATTCATACGTGGAGTTTTCCTTGTCGGTTTGCAAAGCCTTGCAAAATTTTTCAAAGGTCACTGCCATTCCTGGGTATACGCTCTTCACAACGCTCCCCGCTGATGACACCTTCCAGCACGCTGGTCCTACACGGCTGAAATTCAGAAATGGCAAAGCAGTTGCAGCGACGGAAGTGATTGAGATTTTTTTTTTTTGGAGGGGGTACTTTTGTTACTTGAAGCGGTGTACTCACGACAGTACAATCGCAGACGAAAAACACATGGTGCGTTAGTAGCTATACAGTATGCTATGGTAAAAAAATTACCGCCCCTGAATGTAACATTATGGGCGTGCTAAAAGCAATTCTTGAGACCGCATGGAATATAATCGAAAACTGCAATAATCGAACATAATTGATTCAAACAGCGAATAGTTTTACAAAAAAAAATTCCAACAATGAAAATTCGTTTTCACCATTGATCTTCATATCCCAGTATATTAACGACGATAGGAAGTTTCTGTTATTACACTGAGCGTCGTAAACTGCTGTTTCTTAAAACCATGAAGGGAACCTTAGGAGCAAACCCACACTCTATTGGTTGGTGTGAATGATGGCTGTTTGTTTGAAAAATTCTGCTTGCCTAAGCTGAGTATAGCCTTTTCCACAATGTTATAACTTCTCGTGTTTTATGTCTACAATGTGACCGCAGGGATTGAATCATCGCACATTAGCGATTTCATGGATTCCTAGAACTGTACCCAAAATGTCCGTGTTTACAATAAATGAGCGTTCGATTCGAATAACGAATCGAATAATGCAATATTCGGTTCTGTATGCAAATTTTTCAAATGTTTGCCCAGCCTGAAACATCACAGCACTGATCTGCGGCCCAAGATGAAGAAATTGACAGGCACGTGTAGAATCAGCCGTTGCTTGGTCTGGACTAGCCTGTCCCCGCCACTGGCCTATGCATAGCTTTTAATCTTTTGCAATTTAAATAGGTTCATGCCTTCGCAGACACTTTTTCGCCGAGCACATTGCTAAAGTGAGGTTTGCTGCACCTGTGAGTTACACTGGTGCTAGGAGTTTCTGAACGAAAAGTTGTGAAGTAACACAAAACTTACAACTATCTCAAACGCTTGTAGAACTAACAAAAAGTTTAATTGATACCAAGCGACCAGTAGAACATTGCGATTTTGAGGATACAGTTACTAACAGACTGGTGAAGCAGTCAAGATTTTTCATGTCTCAAGGGCACCGCATCAAAACTAAGACTCCGCACTCCAGGGATTGTCTTTCGATATCAATTACTCTGAGTAGTGGTTCTAAGACCCAACTTTGCACTTCTTTTCAGTGACCCCACGTTACTTTGACAAAAACCCCACGATATAATACTGGAAAATGTTGAACCAGCTCTAACGGGAGCAAGAGAGATCTTGGTAAGTCTTGGATAGTAACACTAACACGCTCCCCCGCTACCTGCATAACTCCTGGAAGGTGAATAAGTACTAACAGCCATCGTGCAAAGATACTCCTTAGCATTAGACAGCATTTACGAGTACAATGATTCACGCTCAATATACAGGCGCAAGGCAAGAGCGTTAGTGAAATACAGGGGGTGTGAGCGAAAGCGAATGATAGTTAAAGTGAGCACAAAATAAATTTGGTGGCAGTGGGTTCTACATGGTGTGAGGATCAACATGAGTCTCGGTGGATGTCAGCATGTGCGCAAGTGAGCACCTGCGAGTGAGTGTAAACGTAAGTGCCCAAGAGTATGAACGCAAATGAATGCGAGCGAGTACATAGTCTGGCATTATAGTGGAGAATTAGTATCCGCTTACTATATGCTGAGCTATGCTTGTCAGGCACTTCAAAAAATCATCTGAAATTTTCTCTCGCTACTCGAATGGAAACGCGATTAATCGTGACTTTACTGTTCAAATGTATATGTGAACGACGGAAAGAAATACGAGCACACATGTAAACGCGCATATCGAAATGCACACAAAGGCACGAAACTGTTTGTTTCTTCAAGAAAGCATTTATATATCCTGCAGTCGCTGCAAATATGCTAGTGTCAGCTTAAATGATCAAGGTTTCTTTTTTCGATAGCAGTGCGACTTCAGCGTAACTGTGTGAGTGGCCGTTAGGTTTGAAAGATAACAAAATACGAAACGGGCACGAATGAAGCAATGTAAACATTTGCGAACGAAAGGCTTGCACAGCTTTTTAATGATCTATAATATGTTCGCCGATTCAGCTCAGAAGCAACACTAAAATCAAATGACAGAAATTGAACTGGCACGTAGCAAATACAGTCAAATTTAGAACATCGGGATACACATACAACGCTTTGAACTAGGCAGTATAAGTGACAAGAGAACATGTACATAAACAATAATGAACAATACCCTGAATCATGAGCAAACTTTTTAGAAACGTAAACCAGTTAGTTCAACTAAAATTAAGGTTCTAACTTCAATAGTCCAGTAACAGCATGTCAAAGACAACAAGTATCATTAGCCAAATATAAAATGCCAGAATTAAATTCAGTGCGGGTGAGTGTATGATGTATATGGAGATTCAGGAAACACTTTCAATAAATTTTAAAACTTGTCTGTGGCAGATAGCACAATACTACTCCATGAGAGGTCTACTCGAAGAGGCGGACATGCACAAAAATCGAAATGCACAGTCGATTAATTAACTAAAATGCACAAATTAGACTTCTAACTGATTAATACGGGGCACATATTATAATTTACAAATTATAGCGGGTGGCATTGCAAGGCATATCCACTTGAGAATAACTGTGTTGGTGACACCATTTACAAGATATGCGCCGTCAAACCTGGGGTAAAAATGCACTGTTGTTCCAATTACTTTCTTAACGAGACGTCGCTCTATGCAGTGAAGCAAAAAAGTAATTGGAACTCCAATGCATTTCTCGGCAGCGTTCAGGAATAAATATTTTGGAACTCGTGTCATCCTGATAATTCATACCAAGTGGATCCGCTTCCCGAACTCCCCGGCTAGAGTTTGTAAATTTCAATGTGTGCCATAGGGTAACAATTAAACACTTAACTAATGAACTGCTGTTTATTAGACGATCATTCATTTCTAGCAAGTTGTGCCCCCCTCTTCGAGTACCGCAGCTCATGGACAACAGTTGAGCTATCTGACTCAGGCAATTTTTTTAGGTTGATTGGTTGAAACAACCGGAATCTATTTGTTAAACGTCAAAATTCTTGATTGAAAAAGTTATCAGAATTGTGGCAGCTCTATTTACTGCAGAGTAAATGTTATGAGTTTAATGCTTTCCGTTTTTAACTTAAGATTTACTGATCTTTAGTAAACAAAATTGAAGGCGTAAATAAAGAACTACTTCTAGCATTCGGCAAAGGTTCTCATGTAGATACCAAAACCCCTTACGAAGTTTGTTCTGTGGATGGCGAAAGAAACGATTTTACCGTTCACACACATATAGATAAAAGCTTCCGAGGCGAGAACTTCAGTGCTTAAGGGCTGGGTTTCCGCAGCTGTTTTTGGTCTTACCGTATAACGTGCCGCATTTGGTTCAAGCTGCACAACGAAAAACGGTGGAATTCGGGGCCTTTGTTGACGTAGCTCATCATGTATCCGTCATTCCAAGGACACGCTTCTGCACCAGGGTGTCCTGGGATGTCCGCGTCTGGGCC
Source organism: Dermacentor variabilis (assembly GCF_050947875.1). Classification (NCBI taxonomy): domain Eukaryota; kingdom Metazoa; phylum Arthropoda; class Arachnida; order Ixodida; family Ixodidae; genus Dermacentor; species Dermacentor variabilis. The sequence goes on along the minus strand of NC_134578.1, from coordinate 9,989,771 downwards.
GTCTCCGTCGTGTTTTGCTCCCAGCCTTTGCAACATGCACAAGGATGGCAGGCGTCAGATTTGGAATAGGCCTATTTATTTATTTATTTATTTATTTATTTATTTATTTATTTATTTATTTATTTATTTATTTCAAGTACCTGCAGCGCCCGAGGGCATTATTTCAGGGGGAATCCAGTGTTAAATCAACTCGACAAAATACAGAACTGATCAACCAAATATAACACAGCAATAGAAATGTTCGCGCCGCTACAAATTCAACAGAAATGCTCTGAATGATGCTTCAGAGCGACAATAAGCAATTTCCTGTGCTAACCGATCATACTGTGATATTGTGTGTGGAAAAACGAGTGCTTGAAGACGTTAGTTCTACAAATAATTTCTCTTATTTTTGAAGACTGGTCACTTCTGTGAGATAAGAAATGAGGGGGTAAAAGGTGTTTCTTTATATATTTCAACCACACCGAAATAAATTTTAAAACGCATTTCTAATCTCACATGTTGTCTACGTGTGCTTATTAATTCCCACCCCAAGTTATCCTTAAGTGCAGTAATAATAGAAGTAAAGTCATAATTACTACAGACAAAACGGGCTGCGTGGTATTGTACATGCTCGAGTATATTAGACAGAGTTTTGGTTTGCGGGTCCCAGGCCATACAGGCATACTCTAATATGGGTCTTACGTTCGAAAAATAAAAGAGTTCTTTAATTTTGGGAGGAGCTAACCGGAAGTTGCGTTTAACAAAATTTAGCATTTTACAGGCTTTCGCTGTGACATATTCAACGTGCTTAGTGCAAGTTAAATTCGATGAGAAATAAACACCAATATACTTATACTCAGTTACTCGCGATAGCAGGACATTCTCTAATGTTTAATGAAACAGATATGGATCTTGTTTACATGTAAAGGAGATGTACTGACACTTACTGGTGTTCAAGGACATTTGCCACCTAGCACACCAGCGTATTATACAGTCCAAATTGCGTTGCAAGTACTCGTGGTCAGTGGCGGACCTAATGCGGTGATAAACCACACAATCATCCGCATACAGACGCACTTTGCATGACACAACCTGAGCAATGTCATTGATGTAGACCAAAAACAGCAATGACCCCAAAACAGATCCCTGTGGAACTCCCGAAGTAGCAGCAATGTAATAAGATTGTGAGCCATTAATAGCAACCCGTTGCATGCGTTCCTGCAGATAACCCTTAATCCAATCAAGCAATGAAGGAGATATACCGAGGGATGATAGCTTATGTAGCAGCAAAACATGGGGAACAGAATCAAATGCATTTCTAAAATCTAGAAATATACAGTCAGTCTGAACACAGAGATCGAATGAATGAAAAAGATCGTGGCTGAATTTTAAGAGGTGTGTCGAACAGGAACGACCAGACCTAAAACCATGCTGATATTCTCTAAAAAAATATCGTTTTCTAGATGTTTTGTTATGGCACTGTATACTATGTGCTCCAGTGTTTTACTACACACACTCGTTAGGGAAATTGGCCTGTAGTTGGAGACAATATTTTGAGGCCATTTTTATGGATTGGTACCACGTTTGCAAGTTTCCATTCCTTAGGTAAGCAAGAAGTACTTAACGATTTCTCAAAAATAATAACCAGATAGTGGATGATTATGTCGGAACAAGCCTTTAACACATAAGAAGGTATACCAGCAGGACCACTTGCAGAAGAAGCATTTATATTTTTAAGTAACTTAACTATACCACTGTGTGTCAGGACCAGTTACGGCATAGGGTCGAACACGTAGTCGGTAATACGCGGTAATTTATTATGACATGGAGTTGTGAAAGAAGACTAAAAAAAAACTGGAAGCAAGACGCTTTATCGAAGTCCTCAGTAAGAAGTACACTGCCGTTTTTTAAGCTCGGGATACCAACTGATTCTTTTCTAATTGTTTTTAAACACTTCCACATTTCTTTCGGGTTAATTTGTAACTTTGGGCCCAATGCTAAGAAATATTGCTAATGCTATGCTAAGAAGTATAGCAACCTTTTTTTTCACTTTAATATATTTTCCAAGGGACTTTAGCATTACAAGTACATAAGGGTTACGGTGCTTTCTATAAGCACTCAGAAGACAATGTCTTTTAATAAGCAATTGCTTGACCTCCCGAGTAACCTAAGACTGATCACTACGTTTTTTTGCAGGCAAATGTTTACATGGATCATGTGTATCAATCAACTGCTTTAGTGTGCAAGAAAATGTATCCCATAGGGTATTGCAATCTGCGGACTGAGCTAAGTGACTGAATTCCAGCAGGAATATGGAAAGATCATTAGATAATGAAACGTAATTGCCTTTCTCAAAAAAATATACCTTCCTTGGGTGATCATGCGCAAATGAGAAGGGAACGATCTGAACATGCGCCACAATGCAGCCATAGTCACTAATACCGGGAATTACGGCGTTATCAGACACAAGCAATGGCTGGTTTGAAAAAAGCAGATCTAAGACAGAAGTGCTATTCGGACCACACCTAGTAGGTTGAATAACAAACTGATAAATATCATTGGTAACTATTACCACGCGGAATGCTATAGACAGAACGGAAGAATTAACAAGGACAGACTTATTGTGTACCCACCTCACGTCAGGCATACTGAAATCACCACCAATAAGATAGTCATTATTTTTTGTAGAAAGAAACTCGGAGGGGGCTGTAAAGATCTTAGGTGATGTGGAAGCGGGGGAACGGTAAAAGGAGCCAACTGTCAGCAACTTCCCAGTTTCAAATCGGATATTGCACCAAACTGACTGGGGACAATCAATTGGGACTAATACGGTAGGCGATTGCAAGCACGAGTCAACAAGTAGAAAGACTGTACTTTCATGCGCATCGCGATCGGAACGGTAGACGTGAAAACCAAGCGGAAAAACTTAGGAACTACCAACAGATTCGTCGAGCCAAGGCTCAGTACCTATAATCACGGGAGGTTTGACTGAAGAGGTCAGAATATCAAATTCATCAGTTTTGTTTTTTTAAGCTTCTGCATTTGACGACTAAAATGGTAAGCTCTGAAAAACGGTGGAATTCAGGCCCTTTGTTGACGTAGCTCATGATGTGTCCGTCACTCCAAGGACAAGCTTCCGCACCAGGGTGTCTTGGGACGTCCATGTATCCGTCGTGTTTTGCTCCCAGCCTTTGCAAAGTGCACAAGGATGGCAGGCGTAAGATTTGGAATAGCCCAATGTTTTTTTTTAATCTTCAAGGCTGCTCGTAGGTCTCGAAGGATATACAAGCAGCCTCTTTAATGCATACTGAGGAAGACGGAATTACAGGAAGATGAGAAGGAAGTTATGAACAGTGGAGAGAACGCGAGGAGAGGAAAGACCGGGAAGTGAACCTGGCGCTCGTCCGGTTTACTTCCTAAGTGGAGGTAAGGGAAAGGGGAAATAGAAAGAGCAAGAGAGTCAGCAGTGAGCGCACGTGGGAGGATGTACAGGAGCACTATAAGTGGTCTCTCAAGCTTCCGAGCTTTAAGTCATGCACTAGGGCGCCACTGGCTTATTTTGCCAGTGACAGATGTGGCCGTGGTCCCAGTACTTCTTACTCAAAAAATGGTCTGGAGTCCAGTAGATTTAATGTTGCCCAGAAAGAGAGGCGTTCGATTTCATAGTGAGGGCAAATACAGTAGTCAAACAAGAAATGTCGCATGGGCGAGCACTAAGCTGGAAAACAACGTAATTACCTGTGAGAATTTAAAAGGAACTACCATCGTTACCACCTACAACAAACAAATGCCTCAACAATCATCGGATAATTCCAAATGGAATCGCGATCAAACGGCACATGTGTTAGCACACTACCCCTAGCACAAGATGACAAACACAAATCGATTTTATGAGCACACAAATTCGGGCGCATACGACTTGAAATGCCATGTGACAGCCTGCATCTTGCTTACTCTAGATTTATACACTTCTTCCGTCGTTTTCATCCAAGAGTTCATAGGCTGCGCTTCATGGGGGTCTAGTGTCCTAGTCCATCGCGTCCTTGTCCATAATATTGCTTCGCGGCGCAGTGGTTCATCATGTCATCGAACCAAAAAGCTCACTGCAACACATTAAGACATTTCGCCTCGTTTAACTTACCCCCATCCCTTGTTGCCATCGTCCGCCGGGTGCGGAAGACGATAACTTCATATAAACGCTTTCCAGGCAATCAGCTGTATCGCTGGCCATGACCCGTCCACTTGTGGAAACGTTGGCTACAACGAAATCTCTTGTTCGACCACTGTTTACTGCTTGCATTGTTGTTTAAATTTAAACAAATTAAACATGTTATTCGGTTGCTTCGTGGACTAGTGTTTCGCAGTCAGACTCATGGTTCTTGTGTTTTTTGCTCTGCTTAAGGCAGTTCTCATTCAGTATTTCGGGCTTTCTTGAAGGCTACCAATGTTCATGCCCAGCCAAACTTAGTTCATCCTGTTATTTCTTTTTTACGCGGCCTTGTCTCATGCACAAAATTAATTTATTGTTTGTTTTACTGAGCGTCCAGTTCTCCAAAACTACTCGTCCTCTGTTAACCATTGAAATGTTTACATAGATTTATTATTCACGCCCTTCCAGCCACAGCTAGTCTCTAATATTTATGGAGATGTTTCATCCCGAACCGGTGACAAGTTATCTTTTCGACCACTTTCATTTTCTTTCGTTATTCTCCCCATTACAATTTTAACCACAGCTATTACCCCTATCCTTCCTTGGCTTGATTGCCTCTAGGCTTTATGTGGTTGTGATTAACAAAAATAGAGCCCCACTGTTTCCATTCTTCTCATTCATTAATAGCTGGGTCTCGAATCTTGAAGCCTTGTTGCCATTAGGTAGTGTACGAGGATTTATCAGCCATGTGCCAGCTCTCCTAAGATCATGTGTTACGTGACACCATCGGGCAAAAAAAGATGTTCCTCATTCACCCATCATGGCACCGAGTGAGGCTGGCTAACACTCGCCGGGTTAGATCTAGTAGACATAAAGCCCCAAGCTAACGAAAGAATTGATGGCCGTCGCCGAGTCAGAAATGTTGGTGCAACGCATTGGGAGGTAGTGGGCTTGTCTCCCATCGGCAACAAGTTATCTTTTCACCCATTTTCATTTTCCTTCTTTTTTCATTGTTTTCTGCATCTAAATTTCACGTCCAGCTAATTAACTCTTTCATTCCTTGGCTTCATTGTCTGTTGCCTTTGTATATATAATCTTTGAGTAAAAACTCCTGTATCCAATGATACCATACGATATATGAGTACATACGGGTTTTTATATAGAATCCCTTTATGCCATAGTTTTTCGATGTTTTTGCAGTATAAGTAAAGTTAAAATGCAGAAGACGACGCATCCTGTGTCGTTCCTGTCCTAATTAAAGAAAGGTGCATGCGAAAGACTTATCTTACAGATGAGCAATTTCGTGGGCAAAAGTGTGCGTTCCACTGAAAAGTCCCGGGTTGTCTTCCCCGAGTGCGACGAAGTGGTTTGTGCAGACACCGGAAACGAAGCCGATTCCTAGAAAGAGCAGAATGGTTGTAAATGTGCACGTCACTGAATTTGTTCAACTGATACAATGATTGTTTCGCTAGCACGTTTCTTGACAATTCATACTGTTCGTTGTAAATCTATCCTATGCTAGCGGGCAAAAATTTGAGCCATCTTATAACATTTATTGCCATGTTGTAAGTCATATTATTATAGGTCAAAGTTGTGTTTTGTTTCCTTAATGCATTTTGCAGCATCAATGCTAAGAAAGCTGGCGCTGATGATCGAGATGGAAGAAGACGAAGTTTTTATGTGGACATAGCACAATGAATAACTTAATGCACCGCACCGGGGTGGGGGGGGGGGTGGGGATAGGTCGGACATTTTACTGTAGGCTTCAGTTTGGCGAAGAGCATTATACAGCATGCTGCCATAGCTTGACAAAGTTAAACCAGTTTTATGTGAACGCAGCCCTTTATAGCAACGAGGAAGTCATCCAGCATGATGACTATAATGTCATAAGTTCAGATCATAAAGTACAAAGCAAGGCTACGGCAAAAAAAAATTATTTCTGTGCATACATGCGTGTTCGTCTCTGCGTGCCCTGCTTTCGCCAAAAGATAGTGAAGTCCCTGGGATTCACTCTATATAAAAGCGCTCTCTACAAGTACCGCATGACATGCGACGTGATAAAATCTTACCTACCTAAACCAGCGGCAGTCATTTCGCCCTTATAGAAGGTAAACACGTCAAGCCTGCATGAAATACATGAGACATTTTTTTCTTAACTGTAATAAACACTATGCCGTCGGTTCGTAGGACAGAGTGTAGAGAAAGAAGAGTACCCCGTCATGAGGAAGACACAATCTGGATTGCCATACTCCTTCTTGTGTTTTAAGGCGTGCAATCTGAACATTGTTATTGTTAGGTCGTCGAACAGGTAACCGTCCTTCGGCGAGACAATGTAGTCTTCCTTCTGCAGACAGATGAAAAGTTAACACAGGTTCAGCGCCAGTAATTCTGGGCATTAAAGCACGCGGAGACAATCGTGAAAGGCTCACCTGACTTCTTTCAAGGCCTGTAAGCAGCAGCTTCACCTTTGGATTTGACATGGCTTTATACCTTAAGTTTGCCTAAATATAACGAATGCGAAAAATAAATGTGCTAAATAATATTTCAGGAGTTCATTAATTAAGACTAATTATGTAAATAGGTGGAATGCAATAAATACTCTATCTCCAAGCGACGGCAAACAACATTACCTAGGTTCTGTTCAGTTACGTGGCATTTGCATATATTTAAATCTTGGTGCATGATACTTGGTACACCCTGTATATACAAGGTGTTCATGCGAACACTTTCATAAATTCTGAAAGGTTGCATATGACAGATAGCGCGCTTCTTGTTCATGGGGTGGTCTACTGGAAGGGATGGACACTACTTGCACAAGAAAATGAATTGAATAATCGACTAATTAATTAACATTCACTAATTGCCTGTTAAAATAATTACCTTATGGCCCATATTGCAGTTTACAAATTCTAGTCATGGAGTTCGCTTGGAAAGAATTCTCAGGTTGACACCAGTTTCTAAATACTAATTCCTGAACTTTGCGGAGAAATGCAGTGGGATTCAAGTTACTTGTGTGCTTGAATGCATAAAGCGACGTGTTGTTAAGAAAGTAACTGGAATGGCAATGCATTTCTCCGCACAGTTCGCGAATTAATATTTGAAACTGGTGTCGTCCTGAGAATTCTTTCCAAGTGAAACTGCTTTGCGAACTCCCCGGCTTGAATTTGAAAATTGCAGTATGTACCATAAGATAGTTAGTTAAAAACTTAATTAGCGAATTTTCGTCATTTAGCCGATTATGAATTTCAGTTTTTTGAGCAAGTAATGTCCGCCTCTTCGAGTAGACCAGCTCTTGAACTAGAATTATGCTATCTGCTATAGTTAACCTTAAGAATTTTTTAAAAGTGTTCGCTGAAACACCCATTACATACACGGGACGTTTCACGTCAATTGAACCAAGGATTTAAAAGAAGTTGTCAACCGCGAATGGGTGAAACCAATGGCGGATGGTTTGTAGTCATGGGCTTCTCAAAATATATTTATCTTCTGCTTAATCGGTTAAATGACTGACATTAGTTATTGAAAATTTTAAATATTCTCTTAAGGGCCAAGTGCGTTTCGTTACACGTTGTAGAGGGGTTAAGGAACGACCGATCCATTTTTTTTTGCGGCAAAGTACATGTTACGTGGTGATTTTTTTTCGGCGTTTAGAGAAATCCCGCGAAAAATGAAAGAAAATTGGCGATTTGCGATAGGAAATTTGTAGAAAGCTGCACAAAGTAAGGATAGTAGATTTATCGCCCGTATAAACGTGGGAACGTTCGCTTACTAACTGAATTAACAAGCATGGCGTCAGCGCGCACAGGCAAACAGGAACACATTCCACTCGATAACCACGGACACTCGCTGTCAAAACACTGGCGCGACCAAGCGCGGCAGCAGCAGCGAGCGAAGTGGCCTTCGCGCTTTCTATCGCTTGAAACGAAAACAGCGGCGGGAAAACAGCGTGCACAAAGGTATTAGCCGTGTTCAGGACGCTTTGAAGTATTGGCGCGTGCGACCACGCGCTGCCGCACAAAGAACGCTGTAGCGGCGGAGTAGAAAACATCCCCCCTCCCTCCCTCCCGCCCTGCCTCCCCCCTTTCCTCCGTTTCGCGAACGAGATTGAGCCGCGATCGTCAGTTACCTTTGCGCCCGGTCACGAAATACGCATTGCTGCTGAATCCCAACACCGCCTTCTCCCTCCCTCACCTCCCATGCCCTCACAGCCTTTCGCGTGCGGAAGACGGTGCCTCTGCCCTCCGCCTTCCTCCCTCGCGCGCGCCAGACTTAGCAGCGATCGTAGGCTCCCCTCGCGTGCGTTCACCCGCACGTACAACATACGGCGCGCCGACGGTATCATCGCTCTTGGACTTTATACGGGAATTCACGGCGACGGCAGTACTACGCCTGGAGTGTCCATATAATTGCTATCGCAATAATAAAACCACGTGAACTCGCTCACACGCTATCGCATTGCAGCAACCTCAACCGTACTTCGAGCCCATCGCTTATTAGGGACGACGGGGCTCCCTTTCGTGGGTCGCCATCAAAGATGTTGATGCACTGTGCAGCCGATGCTCAGAGTCTAGGCCACTCACTTAGCCACGGTCTGAGCGCGCGGGTCTTTCGCTCGAAGCATAATTGAGAGTGCTGCAAGACGACAGAGCACGAGCGCAGTGACGGGGTTTTACTTCATATTTCTCGGGCTTTTTTAAAACGCTGAAAAAAATTATCACGCAGCATCAGCATTTATCACAAAATTTGTAGGCGACCCTAATCATTGAGTTGGGTGTCTCAGTGGCACTCGCACCTCGGCGTTGGTGCTCTTCAGGTTAAGCGAGCACGGTATGCAGGTGAGGAGTGAGGGAGGCGAGGAGGAAGCGCAGCGCGCGCTACCTTAACGCTACCTGGCCGGGTGTAGCCCCCTAGCGAGCGGCGCACGAAGCGCCCCTTACCCGCCCTCTCCAGTGCTGACGTCAGAGCACGTAAGCAGCGAGCGCGCGCAGCTGTAGCGAGCAAGTGAGCGAGGCGGTTCGCGCCGGGAGAGCAGAAGCGAGAGAGCAGGGAGTGATGTCACATCCGCTCTGCTAGACACATGTTCTAGTCTATGCCAGGCAACTGTTTTCCATTTATTACCCGGCTAAATATCATGCCACACTATTGTGTGTCACGTCGTTAGTGACATCCTTACTTCCACTTTCTACTTCCGGGTTTCCAGCAGTTTCGCCAAAGTCGTGCTGACGTGGCTGATCTCTAAAGTCTACGAGTCTACGCTTTGGTACGTGGTTATCAGTGATTTCTAATTATTTCTAATTATCCCAGGCACTTCAGTAACTCAACGTGTAACTAAACTTGTGCTCTCGTATTATATCAATAATGAAGTCCATTAATTTTGCACTGTGCTATGTTTTCTACTTTTTTTCTTATTTATCTTTATTTTCGTCCCCGATCGTCTGAGGAGATTGACGGGAAATAAGCGCACAAGAAGACACACACGAACAACCAAGAAAGACGCAGGACAGGTGCTTTCTCCGCTGTTCGTGTGTGTCTTTTTGTGCACTTATTTTCCGTCGGTCAGCAGTGCACCATCTAGCCCGTCTGCAGGTGTTGTTAAACGTCTCTGGAGGTGAACCGGAAGTTCTGCACGAGGAGAAAGAGTGTCACTCGATGCTCGTGCCACTAAAAATTGCATCGGTCTTTTCTTCATCCCCAATACGATGTAACGCAACGCACTGGGCCTTAAAGGGACTATTAGTTAATTTTCACTTAAGCAGTATATTAACTAATCCAGCAAAACATAAAGATACTGTAAAGAGCACCACATGACGGCAAACCATGTGTCGTTGGTTTCATTCAACAGTGGTTAACCACTTTTTTATATCCTTGGTTCAAGTGACGTGAAACACCGTGGACACACACACACACACACACACACACACACACACACACACACACACACACACACACACACACACACACACACACACACACACATATATATATATATATATATATATATATATATATATATATATATATATATATATATATATATATGTGGTAATTATTAACGAAATAAAGCCCTTCAGTTCCCCTTCTCTCGTTTATTAATCGCGAGGGTCTCGAATTTGGCAGCCTCGATGTCATCAGGTGGCTTGCGAGGGTTTATTAGTCATGTGCCCGCTCTCCTAAAATAACATGTTGCTTGGTGCCATCGGGCAAAAAAGGATGTTCCACATCCGCTCTGAGAGGCGCTGGCTAGCACTCCTAGACAAGATCTAGTAAACAAATACCCAAGTTAGTGGACGAATTGATTGACGAATTGACGAATTGGCAGTGCGGCGCACGCGTTATGCGGAGGTTGTGGATTCGGCTCCCACAGACGGCAAGTTATCTCTTCATGTGCTTTCATTTCCCTTTCTACATTGCATTTTCAGCTACACCTAATTCCCTGCTTTCCTTGACTTCATTGTCTGTTGGCACCCCTCTTCTCTCGTTCATATATATATATATATATTGATATAAGGCAGAAACATTTAAACAACGCGCGCAGGTTCGTGCGCCCCCTCAAGACGACAAAGGCGTATTGAAGGAAAAGACGACGAAATAATGGCACGTGTTTTCACCGCACGCACTCGCATCGCAGGTGGCCGTTGTCGGCGTCTATAGAAAAAGACGAGGTGAAGCGACGCTCGAGAGAGAAGAAGAAGGCCTTCCTGATCTCCCGTTTAGAACGCGGCAGTGTTCTTTATTTACCCCAGGGCACAAGTTCGCCCGCAATAAATAGTTGTATCTGGATTCCCTTAACTGTCCGTTACAATTCTGGTGGAGGTGCGGGGTAATGATTTCCAGCCCAATTCGAGTTGGAGAAAGCAGCCCGGAACCACGCCATCTCAGACCCAACGAG